>NW_021703770.1:71215406-71226902 GCF_005190385.1 Monodon monoceros | reverse complement strand
TTTGCGGTATGCGGGCCTCTCACTGTTGTGGCCTCTCCCGCTGCGGACCACAGGCTCCGGACGCGCAGGCTCAGCGGCCATGGCTCACGGGCCCAGCTGCTCCGTGGCATGTGGGATCTTCCCAGACCGGGGCACGAACCCGTGTCCCCTGCATTGGCAGGCGGACTCTCAACCGCTGCACCACCAGGGAAGCCCTGAACTGGCCTTTTTTAAAAAGTCAACTCTCTGCTATATTTCACTATTATTGCCTTTAAGCTTCTACAATTTTAAATTTTCCCCAGAAAATCATACTACAAGTTTTAAGTAGCCTCCTAAAGGTAGTTCATATAAACTGTGGACAGGAGTTTCATGAGTCTCAGGTCTCCCACGTGGAAAGTGGGAAAATAAAATTTACTTCTTAAAGTTGCTGTGAGGATCAAGCCAAGTCCTATGTAGCCAGGATCTGGACACCTAAAATACACTCCATACGTGGTTACTATCACTATTGTTTATAACTAGCATATATCAACTTCTCTGAAATTCCCGTTTTTTTCCACAAACTCTTAGGGAACACCATGTGCTTCGGAGAAGTGAAAAAGAAATTTTACAAGCACATCTTACATCCAGAAGCCAACACAAGATAAGTATTATTTGTGATGATAAAGCGCAGTAGGGCAAAAGAAAAACCTGAAGTGTTCTATGTTTTGTTTGAGAACGATCATGTCAATTACATCAGGTATCCAGCAGCTCGTGATACGAGAGCCAGAGTTCCTTCCCACTGCAAAATTTTTTTAAAAAGACAAAAAAAAAAAAAAAGTAAGAAAAAAAGACCAAAAAAAAGAAAAAGCAGTAATGCAACAGACTGGAGAGAGGGTTAAACAAGATATGTAATTCTACAATGACAATACTCCTAAGTCTTACAAGAACAACAGTAAAAGGTCAGATACCTTCCAAAGGAGCTGGGGTTTACGTTTCACTGTTTATCGAATCAATAAAATTCCACTGGAAACAATTTTTCTTCCCCGTCGCCAAAATCTACTGTTAGGTGAGCTAAAACATAGAAAGTACCGCCACACTATGGTAGCTCTTCCTCTGGATTGTAATACATTTTAAAAAGCTTTATTCATTCAACAGCAGCTGCGCTGAAAGGATGAAGTTTAAAGTATTAATAACAAATCCAAAATGTCTGGATTTCCCTAAGAAAATGTCAATTCCTTCCCCAGAAACGTTCTTCAATCCTTACTCTTTGGAGTAAATAAGGGATAGAAGGCTGAAGTTGCTGGGAAATATACTTCGAAACACTTCCTTGAAGGGCCCCCCAAATATATGCCAGTAAGAGGGTCCTGATGAGACCACAGCTAAAGTAAATCGTGGGCGCACCAGCCACAAATGTCCTGCACACCCAGAGCTCTGCAGCAAGACGTCTACCGTGGCCTTCAGCTGGTTCCTGGCAGGTCCACCGGAAAACATGTATTTTATAGTCACGACCATTCCAGCAATTAGATGAAAGGAGGCTAGAGGGCCTTGGGGGTGCTAGCCCAACCCTTTCATTCGACAGAAGAGCCTGCGGCAGGAAGCGAAGTTAACTTTCTCTGCCTCTGGAGAGCAGGGCCCACCCAGAAGCCAAAGCTCCAGATCCCAGGTGCCAAGCGGGCGCGCACACCTGGGGAGGGGCCAGAAGGTCACGCGCCCCGGGTCGGACGCCCCGCGACCTCACCCAGCTCTTCCAAGAACTCTCTGTTATGACCTTGAGCACCTAAACCTTTGCGTCTCCATCTCCGGATCTGCAAAATCGGAGCCAGAGCCGGAACGCCTGGGGCTGCTGCAGGAGTCGACGCGCCGGGACCCGCGCCCAAGCCCCCGCTCCGCCCTTCGCCCCAGCGCCGGCTCGCGACGCCCACCTGCACGTTGGGGAAGGCGGTCTTGAGCAGGTAGAACATCTTGCGGTTGGACAGCACGTCCCCGCTGGTCATCTTGTCGTCGGCCCCCTCGCGCGTCTTCCCCTTGGACTTCTCGTGGAGGACGTTGCTCTCGCGGACGCGCCGCACTTCGTCGCCGCCGCGCACGGCCGCCAGCACCGACACGGCCAGCATCTCGCGCAGATCCACCGTGCCCCCGTCGGCCGAGGCCGCGGGCCCCGCCGCCCCGCCGCTCGGCTCGCCGCCCAGGCCGAAGAGGCTGAAGCGGCCGGCCAGGAAGCCCGAGTAGAGGTGGTAGAGCACGCCGAGCCCCAGCAGGCAGAACACGGCCACCCCCAGCGGGGACAGGCGGATGCCCATGGGGGCCATGGCGGGAGGCCGGGCCCTCGGGGCGGCAGCCCTCACAGGCCTGCCCGCGCTCCCGGGTCGGGCAGCGCGCGGACTACACCGGCGCCCGCTCCCCGGCGCCCGCGCGCCCCATCGCTCGCTCCCGGGAAAGGCCGAGCCGCGCCAAGAATCCCCTCGCCGCCTTTCCGCACGCCCGATTCCCGGGGCGGCGCGCTCCCAGTTACTCAGCCGGCCCGCGCGCCTGGCTTACACGTTAGCCAACTGCCGTGAGGTGAAAGGGGAGCGTGGCTGTGTATCCGGGTTACGCAAGGGGGCGGGGCGCTGGTGAGGGGCGGGGTGAGCCAGCCCCAACCGCCTGGGCGGGGCGACCGGAGGCGGGGCGGCCGGCCGGTAGCTCCGGGTAGTGTTGGTGCGGCGCCTCAGTTATTCCGGTCGGACGGCTGTGTTTGGGTTTTCAGGTCACTCCGGGATATGGCGGAGCTACTTCCCGGGCACGGAAGGATGCTGAGTGCCGTGTGGAAATTTAAATTAAATCTCTCTTTGAACGACAGCGTATATCTGAAATAGAGCCATAGGGCCAGTCTAGACGTCCCGTCACTCTGATTATTGAGGAACGGAGGACGTTGCAATCCATTTTAAGAGAAACCTATGCTTTTTTTCCGTCGTCGGCGCTTGTGTAGGCAGAGCCTGCAGCTTTAAATCGCCTCTCGGCGCTCTTCCAGGCGGAGCGGGAGTTGGGCGGGGATGGGAGGAATTTTACTTGGCTTTTTATTCTTTCGGCACCCCAGTCTAAACGTTTATGCATTTATATCTGTCTGTCTGCATAGACTTTTCCCTTTACCTTCACCCCCCAGAATAAACCATCCTGTAGGCAGGTGAAGAACTTACCTTGATTCTGGGCTCTCACGATGTGAGAAAACACCCCGGGCTTGCCTCACTGCCACATCCACCTTACCCATACAGTACCTTGCAGAGGCTGAGGGGGCAGAGGAATGGCCTGCAATATAAAGGTTGTCTCAGGGTGGCCCGTCAATCTAGAGTATGTAATCTCTGGGTCAATGTAGGCCCTTCAAATGTACTTGCAGAAGCATTTAACAAAAGTAACTGCCTTCTACTATGCCACTGATTTTAGCAATAATATAAGTGCTTACTAAATTTTAATAAGTATTATAATAAGCGTTAGTAAGTTTATCCTCCATCTTGAAAGTGAATATTAAGGTGAGCAGTATCATTTTAAGTGTTAGAATATTTACACAAAATCAACCTAAAATGCAGCCGGTTTTACTGTTCACAGCCAAAAGTCATTGGTTTTAAATGAGCTTTAATATTAACGACCTTAAAAACTTTAGGTATACAGAATGGATTATGAACATCCATTGCTGAGCAAGTTGTTAGAGACGGCTGACTCTTACCACTTCCTTTGAGTTCAGAGCACCTGTAGAATTCGCTTGTGGTTATACAGATACAATAAACAAAGACTATTGATTGCTTGGTTTCCTCGCTTATAATCACAGCACAAAGTCACGTACAAATACAAATCAATGTAGGAACAGTTCCTGGAGTGTGGACGGCACCGAATCTTAAGGAACTGGCACTGTCTTTGTCAGCTTTGGGGAGCAACTTCACAATTAAGCAGTGCTGCTTTCCAAAGAAATCTGAAAGTGAAGGTCACACAGGGTAATTATGGTTACCAAATCTAGGGATAAATATAAAAACCGGGGTTGAAGTGAAGGCTTCATTCAGCTCAACCGAATCACCTCAAACTGCACCATGAGATCAAAAGATGTGAGTTGCATAGTAGTTATGAAAATATTAAAATCATTATTGGAAAGTCTGGCTGAGGTTTGTAAAAATAATCAATAGTATATTCCAAGGATAGTGGAAAGGAATACTGGCCTATGCTTACTGTGACACTATACAAAGCCTTCGTGAGACACAGAGAGAGATGTTAAAAGTTCTGAGGCATTTATACTGCAGGAAAAGGATTAAGACTTGAGAGAGAAGATGACAAGGCACATGCAAAGAGTGAAAGTGAGTTTAAAGATCGTAGTTCCAAGTGCTTTAGTATTCAGGTAACAACTGATAATAGCTAATAGATATTGATAAAAGGCAGCATGTAATCCTTAAGAGAAACTTTATGACAAGAAGAACAATTTACATGCAGGACAGCGATATTGTCTTAGAACCTTCATAGGAATTTTTAAAAACATTTTTATTGGAGTATAGTTGATCTACAATGTTGTGTTAGTTTCCGGTGTACAGCAAAGTGAATCAGTTATACATATACATATATCCACTCTTTTTTAGATTCTTTTCCCATATAGGTCATTACAGAGTATTGAGTAGAGTTCCCTGTGCTATACAGTAGGTCCTTATTATCTATTATATATATAGTAGTGTGTATATGTCAATCCCAATCTTCCAATTTATCCCTCTGCCCCCCTTACCCCCTGGTAACCATAAGTTTATTTTCTACATCTGTAATTCTATTTCGGTTTTGTAGATAAGTTCATTTGTACCCTTTTTTTCTACATGCCGCATGTAAGCGATATATGATATTTGTCTTTCTCTGTCTGACTTACTTAGTATGACAATCTCTAGGTCCATCCATGTTGCTGCAAATGGCATTATTTCATTCTTTTTTATGGCTGAGTAATATTCCATTATATATATGTACCACATCTTCTTTATCCATTCCTCTGTTGAAACTTCATAGGAATTTGATTGAAAGAAACTTGCGGTTTCAGTAACAAGTTGCTAGAAGCTTGAAAAACTGCATACATACTAATGAAAATTATATGAAAGTAAATGTAAGATAATAGGTTTGTGAACTGAGGCAAACTGATCTTTCAAAAATAATCTTTTCTCTAGGAGTCGAAAACTATGAGGACTAACTAATATTTCTTCTGTATAAGTGCTGATGGCAACGAGCATTGACTTAGAGCAGAAACTTCTTTAACCACCTTCCACTTAACTGGCTTCACACACACTCCTCTCTATGTGCTCACACCTAGTAAGGGTATGTGCTCTTGGGGCACCTGCCCCCTTTCACTCCCACTAGTAAAACTTTATATATACCATAAGAGTTAGTTTTGTTTATTTCAACCCCATTTTGCCATTGTGGTTATTATTATAATTACACGTAAATTAAATACAATATAAGAGAATCAAACATGAGTATAAATATAAAGCTGAAAGCGTTAAATATCTTGATTAAGGCGAGTCACCAAAAACAAAAATTTCCATCAAATTAGGTGTTGGAGCAAAAACTGATTGTGAAGAACAAGAATTGTGGAAGTTCAAACTGATGCTGAAATCAGATTGCTGGACTTAAAGAAACCAATCTGGTCATCCTGTGGACGATGCATCACCCATATAGTTGACACTGCAACAAGGGCCAGCAAAGAAAGCCCTGCCTTATACTAAAAGATCGACAAATGATGATATATTTACATCTTCTAAGCGCCTAAGATGTCTAATCTGTTCTATAATTCCCCACTTTGAGTTTTCTCAGTTAACCGAGTTGCTACAGTCCTGAGGACGTCAGACAAGGAGCTCTCCTGAACGCCTGGGTGTTGTTACTACCTCCTTCCTACAAGTACCACCTCACCTTCTGCTCTGCATTGTGTGTGAAATAAGTCAGACCCGTTTATGAAACGTTATTAACGTCTTAAATGATGGGCATATTTTGGTTTGTCTGAATGACTCCTGACCCCCACATTTACCTTGGAGAAACTTAACGTGTTTGTGGTAAGTCTCTGCCAGTTAGTTTCCTTGTATTTTTCTTTTTTTGTATAAAAGTGCATTTTATGGGGACAATTAAATTACTTAAAAGTTCAGGTCAGGTGAACCCTAGGTAACAGTGGTTTTACTACTTTTCTGAGAAAGCAAAACAAAACAACAAACTGATGGCATTTCTTCACGTTTAAGTATTAAACTTCCAAAAAGAGTATTATTTGTATATTCTTCCTTTAAATGATTCAATCCTATAAAATCAATAATTCTGTTTTATAGTAGATCCAGTGATATGGTGTTTGCTTCTGCCACTAAAGTTCTCTCTTTGGTAAATCATACTATTCTTGGGACAGTGTCTTGCATATGTTAAGGTTGTGGATGGTCAGTTTCTGAAACATGATTTATGTCCATTCTTAAAACTGATTTCCCCCAAGATTTAGAAATACTCAACTAAATGAGTAAGTTTTTCACTTCGTATAAAGTAATATGTTAGCATTATAACCCTTACTGCAGCCCTGATCTTAGCAATAATAATAGTTAAAACTTATTTAAAATAGAGGCAATGTTGTACGTATGTACAATAGAAAACTGGATATAATTTCTACCTTTTGAAATTATAATCCATATGATCAACATGAAGCCAGGTAGGTATCTTACATATCTTTATATCTGTTGACCTAACTCAGATCTTTTGCATGTATGAACTCAGTAAATATTTATGAAACTGGATTTTTAACAAAATTTTGTCTATTGTGTAAAGTGTTTTTTTTCAAATATTGAATTTAGCAGATACATTGAAGACCCAACATTCATTTTGTCTTTTCAAAACATCCGTTTCACAAGGATACAAGCAAGCTGAAATAAATATTAGCTTTGGAGCTGTTGAGAAGTCAAATATTTGTTAATTTTTGTGTGTGTTCTTTATTAAATCCAGTGCTGGCAAAGCATCGGTTCAGTTCATAACGTAAAATGTCCAACATTATATTTTCTTCTGTAGGTAGTCTGAGCTCATATTACACATTTTGCCCATTATCAATCCAAAACCTAAATAAGGTAAAGTTATCTTCTTAAAACTCCATTTAGTTGGGACTCCCCTGGCGGCCCAGTGCTTAAGACTTCACCTTCCAATGCAGGGGGTGTGGGTTCGATCCCTAGTCGGGAAGCTGAGATCCCACATGCCTCATGGCCAAAAACCCAAAACATAAAAGGAAGCAATATTGTAACAAATTCAATAAAGACTTTAAAAATGGTCCATATCAAAAAATTCTAAAACAAAAAACCAACCCATCTAGTTAAAAAAATATTTAGTATCTGGAATGTTCTGATTTGCAAAAAATAGTATTTGAATGTGTTTATCAAATATGATTAGAATATATAGTCTATGGAACTGTGTTCAAAATTTATATTACAGAAGAACCCCAACGTAATACACATTACTATTGCACAGATTAGTATAATTCAAGCCAAGTCATGTCACCCAGAACGTAAGAACTCTATAATTTAATATCTTAGCCTATGTGTCTCAAACTTTTTGCCAATGAAAAAAAAGTTAAAAAAATTTTTTTTCACTTTATAGCTATAACAAAAGAGAGCTTCACTAAACAGTGCTTACCCTATGACCTGAAATATCCTTCTGTGGTTTTAAACCCTCTGAATCAATTTCATGATTCTATTCATGGGTCACTGTTGGGAAACAGTTCTCTGTGAGTCTCTGTGTTTTCTGTTTGTCTTTCCAGCAGAGGCACTGACTCCCTTTTCAAGGATTTATCTTTGCAAGGATGATTGTACAGCAAAGAGCTTGGAAAGACAGAGATGGAATCTCCCTCCAGGGAGAAGGACACATTTGTTTCCTGTACATTATTATTTGTTTCCTCTACAAAAATAATGGCAGGCACGCTTACTACCAATTATAAAAGATTCAGGGTCCCTAAGTTCAAACTTCCTCTCCTGTTAGGCAAGCCACTATGCATGCGTGCAGGAGTCTTGACCCTCTAAGTGTCACCCCGTGGGAATTGGGGCTTGAGAAACAAGTGGGAACGCTGACACTCTGAATGCCGCAATTGTTTTGTCTCTGAGCCAGGAGTCTCGTGTTCTCCGCCAGCTTCCATGAAACTGGCAGGCTAACTTACTAGCTGCCAGTAGGGTGAAATCTCAGACCCTTCCCCTCTTTTGACAGTCAATATCCCCACATCGTCAATTAAGTCATAAAGCAAATTTTCACAACTTGATTTCTTCATCTAAATCCCAAAGCAAATAGAAAAGACATTTTTCTGCAGCGCGAACTTACTAATGATACTATATTCTGCTACAAAGTGTCTTCCAGAATCACCTATCGTATTAGCAGAACTAAGTCTCTTGCTCATCTGTCTTTACCCTAGAGCCCCATTCACCCTGCCTGTCCTCAAGGCTTTTGTAGTTAGAAAAGGCGAGACACACCCAGATTGCTCTCGGTGATAAGGGTTTATGTAAGAATATCTGCAGTCATGAGGAACCCCAGGACCCTCCCAGCAACTTAGAGTCATTCTGTGTCTCAGTACTTCTAAAACTGGAGTATTCAGCGGATCACAGAGTACTTCAAGGATGACTCACAGTCCTGTAGAATACAAAGGCAGCTCCAGTGATCCACTTTTTCTTGCCTGCCTCATGTTCACACCAGCCTGAAGGGGTCACTCATACTAGCAGTGTTTCATGCCAAGTTATTTCTCATGGTGTAGTTCTGTAATACCTCTACGTGGGTGTACTCGGCACTAGTTGAGTCATTTTAGCCAAGGTAGCAAGATTACTTTCATTTGACATCCCCACACTTGATAAAAGCCATAGTTACTTTAAGAACAATGGCCCGATGCCTCCCTTTGCGGAGGGCCATGGACAGCTATAGCCATCATGACCCATCTACTACAGTCCCTCAAGTAACATTTTAACATCCTCATACGTCAGTACAAAGTTACAAGTTCATCCCTCCTTGGGAAGGCAGCAAGAGCATCGGCCCCTCAAATGCAGAGCCTGGCTTCTCAGCCCCTGCCACAGTGCCTGCGCCATTACAGGGCACGATCTCCTTCTGCCCCACCCGCCATGTCTTTTCGAATTTAAATTAAATCACTTTAGATTTGCATATAATCTGATTCAGATCGCACTTAAAATTTTTTCTCACTTCTTGAGCACTTCTGAATGATACGACTTAATTTTAAATATTTTCCAATTTCTACACTATGAGTCGCTTACTACCATGAACAGCCCTGAAAAACAAATTCTTGGGTTTTATACTCTGCATGTTCTTCAAGCCTGGTCTTAGCTATCACGGTGCCCAGGAGGCGTCCCTGGACTTCATGCTCTGTGCGCTTGCTCCGATAGCAAACGGGGTGCCTCTGTCATTTCGTGCATTTCATCGTATCATCACTGCCTGGTGACCTGGCTGCCTCCCCTCCCGGACTGTAAGCTCCTTGTGGGCAAGACCCACAGCCTATTCTGGGTTGGTGTCCCAGAACCCAGCACTGCGCTTAACGCATACTCAACAAAGAATTTATTATGTGTTTTGTTCGCCTCCCCATGCCAACATTTACACGGCCATTACCTGTCCCCCGATGCTTCCCTGGGCCTTGTTCTCAACTCTTATCTGTTCCTCTTCCCGTAGGTTAGTAGAATAGGGGTAACCATCTCTCAGATATAAAACCTTATCCAAATCAGGTCAAAGGGTAATAGGAAGCAAGGGAGGAGGTAGAGTTTACTTGATTTAATTTCAGATGTGCATCTCTTTCTCTTCAAGCTCAGACTGCTCTCTTTCAGCCTCTGAAGAGATGTCAGTTAGAGTGACGTACCTTTGGAAACATGGAGCAAACTTATCTCTGATATACATGGGGCTAGTCAATGAAAGTGGTGGGATCAGCGGGTGCCTCTGAAGAAGTGGGCGAAAGGTAGACAGATTTTCAGGATTCCTGATTCTCTGGGATACCAATTAGGAAATGACCGGCAAAATGCAATTACTGTAGATAAAGAATAGGAAGCCCTAGGGGACCTTATGGCGCCATGCTCTTTTTATACTGCCCACATCCAGGGGCGGGCTAGCAGGAGGAAGTTGACTGCAAGAGACCCCTAGGTGACAGAAGTGTTCTCTAATTGTGGGAGTGGTTACCTGATTCTATACATTTGTTAAAATTCAGCAAATCAAGCTCTTAAAGTTAATGAATTTTATGGTATATAAATTATACATTATAAAACTGATTTTTTGCAAGAAAGGAAGGAGGGAGGGAGGGGAGAAGGAAGGAAGGACCGACAGGCCAAGTCAAGAAATAGATGGTGCGTATCATGCCAATGTAATCCTTTCGAGACAAAGTAGGGCGGGGGTAGAGCTGACATCGGCATTTCTGCCATGGTCATGGGCATGCCATACTGCATGTCCCAACAAGACTGCTCTGGTGGAATGTTCTAAGAGGGCAAGAAATGTCTTCAATTCCTGTCTTGCACAATCTGCAAGCTCATTCTCCCCACTGACTTATGAAGGTCGAAATAAACACAGAAGAATCGAGAGAGAAAAGACAACCCTTCCTTTAGTCAACTTAGAACGCAGATGACTGGGGAATGGGTCCCCCCCGTATTCCTTTCGAAGGAGGACATGGCAAATGAGTATCAATCATGCGGGTGATAAAGTCCCCCCATCTGGTGGATTTGTGACTTGGCGTCCTACAAAGATGAACCTGGATAAGAAAAACTAGGGCATCATTTAAAAGTGAAGCCAACTGTCTACATTAATCACAGCAAGGCTATGGCCACATAGAAGGAGGGGACAAATGCTCACTCCAGAATTGGGAAAGGGGCTCCTCTGGCATCCTCACTGAGTGCTTAAGGTGACTTCAGCCAGAGCTGCGATGTCCGCGAAAGAGCTCCTGGGCTGAGACTAGAGGGAACAAAGACGCAAAAGAAAAGCACAGTGTTTTGTTTCTGTGGAATAAGAGGATGAGATTGTTACAGGGGGTGTTTCTTTCAGTTGCTGAAGCTATTTTCCCTTCTGCTGCGCCCCAAGTCCCAGCAGCCCCCCCGGCCCCATACAGGTGACCCTCATCCCCCTCCAGCCTCCTCCGTCAGCCCATTCTCTATGGTGTGCCTCCCCTTTACCGCTCACTTTAGAACTGCGTTGTCTTCCTAATTATGCATAATATTCATAACTCTCCACCAACATGATCCAGTCTCACGCAATCAAAGAAACACACTCTGGCCACCAAGAATTCTCTTTCGTTACCTGCATTTCTCAACACTGTGAAGAGCACGTTTGACTCTTCTTCCTTCCACTTGCTACAGGCGCTTGGCCGACATCGACTTCCTGGGCTGTTTCTGGATAAGGAAGTTCCTTCCCTGTGGACTGGGAACCCTGGGTGGGGCAGCTGGGGCTCCCTGGCCCCTGAACTGGCTGACACAGGGAGGCCCCTGTGTTTGCACTCTCCAGGCTCCCCTGTGGGACAGGGCCAGCTGCCCATGCCCTCTCCCTTTCCAAGACCCTTCCCTCCCCACGCCCTCTCCCTTT
>NW_021703770.1:71182102-71215396 GCF_005190385.1 Monodon monoceros | reverse complement strand
CCTTCCCTCCCCACGCCCTCTCCCTTTCCAAGACCCTTCCCTCCCCATGCCCTCTCCCTTTCCAAGACTCTGGCCTTAGGCCACTGTCCTGTGGCTGCCGAGGAAGACTCAGGAGGGGTTGACATCAGCTCCCACCAAATCCCCTCCAGGGGCTCTGGCCTCAGAGGCAGCTCCTCAGCCCTGCTTTCCTGTACCTGGTCTGAGAGCCTAATCGGGATGTACCAGCTGGCATAGGGCTGCTGTTGACTAAATGTGTTTTAAATTAAAGCCATTTGTTTTATTTTTGGGGACGATTATGTGAATGAAAAATGTTGCCTGCCATATCCGGAAACAAAGGATGTTGCAGCCATCAAGCCATCACATTACAGCCGCCCCGAAGGTGAGTCCTGAGGGAATGCAGGAAGGAAAGAATACCTGCCATCTAGCAGCCATCAGACTGCAGCCACTCCCTAGGTGAGTCCTGCGGAAACTCAGGTTGAGAAAGCACAGGACACTGGCCCCAGAGAGCTGAGGTGCACGTCAAAGGAACGATTTCAATGAGCCCAGACTTTGCATCCTCTCATACACAGAAAAGCGCTAAATTCCTTAACTTGAGATATCTGGTTTTCCTTAATTAACAGTAATCTTTAGATGTTCCAACTACCTGGTCTTTGTTGCAAAAACTCCTATATCTCTTGGCTTCACCCTCCCCCCACCACCTTGCCTCTTCTAAGGAGCCTTTCAGAGTTATCTGAGATGCTGTGTCAGGGACTTGAAGTCCTCAGAATGTCCTGTGAGTAAAACGTAGCTCTCAACTTTTAGGTTGTGCATTTTTTTTTTTTTCAGTTGACAGTTAGTTCTCAAAGGCTTATAACCTCATCTTCCTTTGTAACGTCCTCAAGACCTGGCCCAGACCTGGCCAGATCAACAGTGATTGTCAGTTGATGACATGATGCCTGGTGCCTGGAAAAAAAGAGGGGGCATTGACCACATGCAACAGGAGGTGAGACATAAGTTTTCTCACTGTCTTGGAGGTTTTTTTTTTTGGCTGTACGCGGGTCTCTCACTGCCGTGGCCTCTCCCGCTGTGGAGCACAGGCTCCGGATGCGCAGGCTCAGCGGCCATGGCTCACGGGCCCAGCCGCACCGCGGCATGTGGGATCCTCCTGGACCAGGGCACGAACCCGCGTCCCCTGCATCGGCAGGCGGACTCTCAACCACTGCGCCACCAGGGAAGCCCCATTTTATTTTTAAAAAATTTTTATTGGAGCATAGCTGATTTACAATGTTGTGTTAGTTTCTGCTGTACAGCAAAGTGAATCAGCCATATGTATACACATATTCCCTCTTTTTTAGATTCTTTTCCCATATAGGTCATTACAGAGTGTTGAGTACAGTGTACTTTTACTATGAATAAGAAACCATTTATATGTATAGGTTTGCAAGGTCTGAGAAAACTCAGGTCATAGCTAAATTACTACAGGTAGAAAATAATGTGGGAGAGAGTAGCTTTATTACATTTTGTAATGATCAAACTACACCTGGAGTTCTATACTAAAATCTGGGCATCATATTAGAGGAGTGTGTTAACAAGTTGCAGAGTACATTTTAAGTAAATCTTTTCCCCCAACTCCATTAATTATGGGGATTCACTCAGCAGTCATTCCTGGACAGAAGAAAGGGCATTTCTCCTCAGGGATAAATCTTGGAGGGAGGGAACCACACGGGGGAAAAAACCCTCCTCACCTCTCAGGCAACCCTAAGTCCTCTCTCCACCCCAACCGGTGTGTATACCCATCACCAGCTGCGGGTCACTAACGCAGAGGACAGTCTGTTTAGGAGGGAGTGGCCAGACCATCTCATGTTAATGTTTGGGGCATTTAATTATATTCGGGCTTCAGACTAGATGAAGATTAAAGGCAGACATCATAGCTGTCAGGGGGAGAGATATTATATTACTATAGAATATTATATGTATAATATAATATTACTACTATATTATAGTACAATTAAGATCAGTTGGGAAGAAGTTATATAAAGATAAGTTTCTGTTCAAAAGAAGGTGAGCTTCTGTCCAACAATTATCTCTAACAGTGTGTAGCTTAGAGGCATCATGGACCCCTGTTGGTTAAAGGTGGTCCAGCAGAAGCCAGGTGACTACCTGGTGGCAACATAGAAGGAATGACACAGTGAGTCAACTACATGACCTTGAAAGACCCTGCGATTTACAACTGGGTTAAATATATTAAGTCTATTGCTTTTCTTACAGATACCAAAATGTGACTTTCCAGTTCGAGGGGCATTATATATACATGCATATAATATATATAAACAATAATGGAGTACTTCACAACTGTTCCCAGATAGGTTGTTAGACATGCTCTTATTCTTGAAGAGTTGAAATCTTCTGTTTAAATTTGAGCAAACTAAAAGCTCTTCAAGTACAGCTGAGAAAAGTTTCTCAGAGGGAAGAAGGCAAGTAATAGTTAATTGCATCATTTACTTGACATAATATTAATTTATTATCATGCCACTTGGGTGTTGTTTAAGGGTCATTGCCTTATACTCACAATTTGTCTTGAAAGTAGCCCAAATAATTTTCACTGAAAGTTCATCACCCGCTTTAAGAACCACATGCACGCTTCTAAAATTATAGCGATATGATTAAATGTGAATTGATGAAGGAGCTCCATGAATCTTCTCCCTGAATTCTTATGTACTGCTCATAAAAAGCACAGTGTTATGACAGGAGCATGAGGCTCTCTGGAGAGTTGATTCTTGCATTTCTCATGGAGCGTAGAGCTTTTGATGTATTATGTTAGTCAGGCTATGGTTGTGGTTCAAATGGGTTTTTAATTAAAACTAACAGGGAAAACAAGAATGTTGGATGGAAGAAACAATCACTTAATAATGAGATTTGTGGTAGAAATATCATAAACCCCACTTCATGCTTGAATTGGATTGAAAACATTAACAAGTACATTTATAATCAGCCTTAATGACTGTTAAAGCTCTCTACATAAAATAAAGGAGATTAGAAAAACCAATAAAATTTATCATTTATAATAGGAGATATAAATGGATGTAACTGAGCTTAGAGAGCAGCTATCAAAAGGTCATAATTCTAGCTACTGATATGTAAACAGCTCCATCTTCTTTTCTTCTGTATCCCGGATTAATGTTGCACAGAATATGGGTGTTAGGTACCCAAGTCTAACATCACCAAATTTGACTTTCTTATGGCAGAGTATCTCTTCTCGCTCCCCATAACCTATAAAAGTGTTACAGCAGAGATATTTAATGCTTATTACACACTCAGGACCGGCCTCCATTTCCTAGTCTCCTTTGCAGTTGGGATGGTACCACGAGCTGATACTGGTAAACGGGAAATGGGAGGAAGTGAACTATGTCATCCTGGCCACTAAATGTCAGAGAGCCCTGTGCCTCCTCTATCTCCCACTTTCCCTTCCATGTTGATTGGCTTGGCAACAGTTGAGAAGCTACAGCCTCAGGTAAACTCAGCCTGGATCCCTGTGTCACTGCTTAAAAAGCAGCTTCCCTAAAGAGCTAATGGGCTCCCAGTGAACTGCAAATGATCAAAATTTGCGTGCTAAACCCATTAGATTTCTGTAGGTTTGTTATCCTAAACCCTTGGAGAAGTATCCTCGGATTGATAATGTGAACACGATTCCCCAGAGCCCCTAATTATTTTATTAGTCAGTTTAGAAAATTCTTTCAGCAACTGAGGGTCCTGCATTCATCACCTCCTATTTTCTAATATGGGGTCTCCATCAACTGCATTGATCTAAGTACTTCATCATTAAAACGAACTATCTTCAATTCCTCCAGGTATTGGGTATAATACACTCAGAGGAGTGCAGTTCTCTTTCTATGTGTTGTCACACTCTACTCATACTTGTTTTCCCGCAGAAGGTCCTTGGGTTACACTGCATAACGTAAGGCTTCAGGTCTAAGTGGTTAGACTGTTCTAGCCACTCCAAAGTTTGCCTGGGAATGATATGGAAATTCTTTTTTCTCTTCCTTTTTATCCTTAGGGCTCAGAAGGATTTACCAACTCTGGGAGTCAAGGGTTAGAATTGCAGGGGACTTTGTATCCCTTACCAGGGTTTCCACAGTCTATGGACTTCAGGCCACGTACATCTCATGGCTATCAACAAGCCAGCGCCATACAGATAACTTGTCACCATCCTCAGTGGGGATGTCTCCCACCTCCTCCACCTTGGGAGGGTCCACAACCAAGACAAGCTGTGTTTGCCTCACGCTGGGCACCAGGTAGGGAGTGTTAGTAGAAGAAGTCAGCACAGTCTCTGTTACAAGGGAGCTCTTTAGGGGAAGTTTACGAGCATATGCTCAGCCCCACGAACATTCATCAAGCTGTGGAGGGGATGCAGGGACCCAGGCAGATTAAACAAAATAAGATATGAATTTTCTCTCTCCATCGGAAAATACTTTTTAGACAATACCAAATGCTAGAGAAGGTGTGATGAAACATGGATTCCTAGCCTCCCATTTACCAGTGGGAGAAAAATATTAAAAAACAATGTAGCATATGTAGGAAGAGACTTTGTAGACAGTACTTTGATTAAATGGATTGGAAAAAGGCTTCTGCACACAAAGATACATCCAGGTGATATTTAAAATAGTGAAAACTTGGAAGCAATCTAAGTCTTCATCAGTGAGTGTCTATAAAATATCTTCACAGTGAAACAGTATGTGTTCTTAGAAAACGTGTTTGTGAAGGCTTTTTAAAAACGTGGGCAAACGCTATGCCCATATAATTGACCAAAGCATGCGAAAGTTAGAGAAATAGATAAAATGCAAGAATATCTTAAGAGATTATGCATGGAAAATAGTCCAGAAGGATTGATATAAAAAGTGATGTTAACAGTGCTTGTCTTGGGGTGGTGGGAATATGGATGAAGTTTCTTTTCTCTCTTTGGTAGTTTTGCAGTCAGAAAAAGCTGATTTTTGAAAATATGCATTTAAAGGCAATGATAGCCTCTTCCTTAATCCTTCTTTGCTCTTCTACCTGAATAACTCCAGTTCTTTTATCTCTTCTCTTATGGCTTTGTTCTGTGATCCACCTTATCCTTTTGCAAATGTGATACAAACAACTGAATGAAATATTTTATGTTTGAGATAATTGGTGAAGAACAAGTGTCACATCTCTCTCATTCTGGATGTCATGTTGATATCAATGATTTTTTTTTGCTTGTTTGCAGTCATATCCACTATTGATTTGTACTGAATAAAGCTCTCTGAGTTAATGGACCTGAACAATTTCTTCTCTGCAACAGTTTTCTCTGCAACTGAGTAATGCAGCCTCCTGCACGTTAATGGCAGTGACTCACTCAAAGTGAAAGATTGGGGCTTCCTTGGTGGTGCAGTGGTTGAGGGTCCGCCTGCCGATGCAGGGGACGCGGGTTCGTGCCCCGGTCCGGGAGGATCCCACATGCCGCGGAGCGGCTGGGCCCGTGAGCCATGGCCGCTGGGCCTGCGCGTCCGGAGCCTGTGCTCCGCGGTGGGAGGGCCGCAGCGGTGAGGGGCCCGCGTGCCGCAAAAAAAAATAAATAAAGTGAAAGATTGGAGCAGGGAAAGCAGTGGGTCCTCAGAAGATGAGGATGGGAAGGAGTGCTGGGCAAGTGTGCACACCTATGAGATGCTGCGGTGGGAAAGGCTGACTACTTGACAAGTTCCACGTTTCTTTCTTCCTAACACATAGTCAGACTAGAGTTCCCAGCCTCCCTTAAAGTTGGATAGCCAGGTAACTGAGTACAAGTTGTTGTCTGAGCTATTTCAAAGCTACATGAGTATCTCCTACACAAGATCCTTCACGCTCCTTCCCCCTCTAGCCCAGTGAAATAGACAAGGGATGTAGGACTGAATTGGATGTTAGGGGCAAGGGATAATGGAGCCACATGCTGGAGATGACAGAGTTCCGTCAGCCTGGATTCCCTACGGATTGTGTGGAAGAGGGCCACTCTGTCAGTCTGCTCACTTTCCCAGCCTTGCCCAGTTAGCCAGCTTTCACTGATATAATATCCAATGGTGTCCTCAGGGTGACCTTGGCATGTCCTTGTGTTTTTCCCTTATCTCCTCTTCACTGAGGGGAAAAATTGGCCTAAATGTTTATCCTCAAATGCTTCAGTCAAGACACAAGAAGACATGTTATATCTGTGCTGTAAATATAGCCAAAGATATAGGACATCATATTTTACATTAATAAATTTCAACTTGTTGGATGTATCTTATCATGTTGGCCTTTCAAAAATGTATCTCATCTGAATTCCCAATTTTCTACCCTCTTCACATTTAACATGCATATATATTCTATAGTCTCAGGGAAGTTTATTACTAAAATTTATGAACGAGTTACATTAATGAGAAGTTAAGCGGTTTATGAAGAATATAATTTAGCATATGGCAGTATATTTACTTTCAAGCATTTCACTTGAAGAAAATGCTACTGCTTTTATCAATTAGCTTTTGCTGTATAACAAACCACACCTAAACTGCAGTTCTGCATTTCAGTTCTGCAGTTCTGTAGTAGCCAGGTTAATACTGTGTTAGTTACGGTCACTCACATTTCGTAGCTGTGAAATAACTCGTTTCCCTGTAGAGGCAACAAGTGAATCTGTGTAGTTACTCTTTTTCTAGGATGAAGACCAAAACGCTCACATTTCTGTTCTGTTGTAGTCTTTGCGGTAGCTCTCTTCCTGGCTCTTGTCAAGTTACAAGAGTTAGAGCAAAACTGGGTTACCCAAACAAAGAGAAGGACAGGGAAAAAAATTCTGAAGTGTTCCTGGTGTAAGATAGCAGAGTAGCAGCTAAGCCAACATTATCTGAGACGGGCTCCTGTCCTTTTTGCCATCAGCCAGCACCTGCTAAGCTTGGGTAATTACACGTCGTCTTGGCAGTTCATAGAACAGTGAGTAGAGTTGTGACAGAAGAGGACATTTGAGGAGTTCTTTTCTCATTGCCAAGTGCAGGAAGGTAGTGTGAGAGACTTACGTGCTCAGTAAAGCCCACAGGAATGCTTGACCACCACCAGACACGGCCCACGCTCAGACCTTCACAGAAAGAGCTGTGATGACAGCTAAGGTGGTCTTGGTCATAAAGAGATCCTCTTACAATCATAGCCTTCTGGAATGTGCTCTCAGACCTTGTAAGGAATTGTATCTTGCAAGGAGTTAGCATTTCCTTAAAGATAACCAATGATCTTCCACTACTACCAAAATGTTTTGGTACTTCAGTTTTGGGTAGGAGTTGAGACTTGGCCCTGAGTTGAGACCGACCCTTTCCTTATCTTCAGAGAATTTACAACAAATAAGAGTGCAGGATTTTAGCTGCCCTGTTCACCCATTCATCCCTTGTACATAATTATGATACTGTCTTATCATCATTGCTGTTTATTGAAATATGTTCACCCTGGGTGAGTAGCTAATATTACTGCTATTAGTATGTGTCCAGAAACTAACTTTTAAATATAAAGCACGACCTATGACAACGTCTTAATAGTCGATACTGTTATTTTTATTTTACTGCAGATCATTTGCCCACTATAGAGCAAATCATTCTTATTCCTGGTTTAGGCCAAGTGGTAAGCAATCTCTCTGTCTGTGGAGACTAGAAGGGTCCCAGGAGAACTTGGAGAGCTTCCTATATTTAGAAGTGCAACCACTAATCAGACACTACCCCCAAGTTGTGTATACACACACATGCAAACACACATACACACATGCACACACGCACACCCACCTACGAGCACACACATGCACACGCACCATATACACCTTTTAATGAGTATCTTTTAAAACTCAAATGACCTACCAGTAGTTGGTAAAATAAATACTGCCTCCCTCTTTTGGTCATTTTAAGTGGCTCATTCAGTAAAACTAGTAGATTTAATCAAGAATAAACACTAGAAAAATGACCACCCTGCCCTTATCATTTGTTTCTTTAACAGTATATTCTTTAATGAAGTGATGGCTTTAATTGGTCAGGGCAAAATGCCAAGTGAGTAACTGACAATGAAATTTTGTCATAAACTATGACGAAACTAACACCAAGCAGTATACATTTTCTCTTGTGATTACATATAATATCCAATTTATAATTTTAAGTAGTCAAATTAGGAGAGAGATCTATTTGTTGTTTTATTAAAAATGCATCATTATTCCTCATTTTTGTATTTTGTATGCTCTCCTTCAGGAAAAATATGAGGACAGGAATTCTAAGAATTGAGCAGTTATTACTGTACTTCATTGTAAGGAAGCATAATCTACTGTTGATTTACAATGTCGTGTTAATTACTGCTGTACAGGAAAGTGATTCAATTATACAGGTATACACATTCTTTAAGCATAATCTCCTGTTAAGTTGTCTTCACAATCATTCAAGAGCTATTTGGAGCAGTTTTTGAGGAAAAGGTTAGGTGAGTTGCCTGTCTCCCTCTCTAGCTCCTGGGCATGTAGGTCTGTAAAAATGTAGCCACTTTCTCTTCCGAGGGCTTTAAATGAAATGACCTCCAGTAGGTCGTGGAACTGAAGGTCAAGAGAAGAAAAATGTTCTGTTGGAAATGCCCCTTTCCACAAATTTCCACATCTGTAAAATGGGGCTAACACTAGGATTTACGTCATATGCTTGTTTTAATATATGTAAAGGGCTTAGATTAGTACCTGTTAATATAATCACCGCTAAGTAAAGTTAGCGTTTATACTAAACATTTAATATTTATTTGTGTGGATGAATGAATCATTCCTAATTTAACTGTAGCTTATATTGTACTGTTCCCTATGGTTTTGGGCCAAGTAGTCCCTGATCAACTCTAAGTTCCTTGAATCTAGAGACCATGGACTTTACATCATCCACCATACCTAGGGAAGTGCTGCGCACACAGTGGTCATTCCATAAATACTTATTGATTGGTTTACTGTTCTGGAGAAATTGAGTATTCCCCTAATAGAGTCGTACAGTGTCCTGGGAGTCTCTCATCATGGGTGTCTTGTGCTTTGCGTGTCTTACGAGCAGAGGCACTAACAGCTTTTATTCTAGATTCCCTTTTCAAGCATGTTTGTATAGTAAACCTCCTTGGAAAATGGAGTTAGTGACTCCACTGGAGCAGAGGGCAGGTTTGTCTGCTGTCCCATGTAGTAAAGATAATGTCTGTCTCAGGGTAAAAATTTGATATGGCCCATTAGGAAAGAATGAGGGACTTCTGAGCTCAGAATTTCTCAGCTGTGATGCAAACATGCTGAGTTCGCAGCATCTTCTCATTCTACCTCTCCCCGTGGGATGTGGAAACAACAGGATCCTGAAGCCTGCTTGCTGTGCCTTGGACAACAAGCTCCTTCGTCTCTGACCCAGGAGGCTCATGTCTTCCGGCAGCATCCACGCGACACTGTGGCCAGCGCACGTGTTAGCTCTTGCAGGTAGAGTTAACCCTCAGGCCCTTCACCATTCTTGGCTTAACTTTGGAAAGAAGTGCACAGTCATTTAATTGCTGGGTTCTCTATTGATCCGACTCCCTTCAGAGGCATGGAGAACTGAATGAACCAGATGCCCAGTTTTCAATTCTCTAGATGCTGCCTCCGGAGGTTCTGGTTTCTTGTGCTGCCTTTCAGTGTTACTGCTATGGGATTCTGACCTGTAGAACACAACCCAGGGAAGACCTCAAATAATTTTGCTGTGAAATTTGCTCTTAAACATGAGGAGCGGGCCTGAGCACATATTCAGAACACTTTCATCTAGCTCCATGGCCTGGTGAATTTATACGACTGTACATTTGCCAGAGGGCAGAGTCCAGGAGAGATGAGCTGTTTTCAGAAGAAAGCACTTGTGTTGTATATAAAGTACAACAGGATGTGCTGCCAGGATGGTGAAGACCCCACAAATCCTGTCGTGTGGTGCAGAGTTGAAGGAACCAGAGAAGTGAGCTCAGAAGTGTAGACGTTCTCATCAAATGTCCTGAGAGCTCTCAAGGGTGAGAGAGAGCAGATTTGGCCCCAGGGCATGGAACCTGGTCCAAAGGCTGTAAGCCCCAAGGACATCATTTTCATCTCAATCTAAGGAAGAGTCTCACACTGGTATAGGTTGTCTCAAGGGATGATGTCTTCCTCACCATGGGAAGGATTTAAATAGGGGCAGAAAGACTTAATCAGACAGGTGGTTGAACCGCATAAATACTAAGATTTCCTAGGAGTTGAAGAGAGCTAAATCCAAAATAAATACATTGACAGAGCTAAATGCAAAATAAATACACAGTTAGTACCTGTGATACTTCTGTTCACGTAATTAATATACTTTCTTCTGTGCCTTGATAAACAGGAGAGACTCTTTCTGTTTGAATCTGTTTAACGCACAGACAGATGAGTTTGTTGACAATGACGCTATTTGTCTCTGACGCTATTTCTACATGTTCTAACCATGCAGCCACGGTGTTTGCTATGACATCAAAATGAAAGACTCTCATTGGTCCAGTGAGATATTCCAGTGACAATAACAATCCTTAACCATAGACAATGAAAGACATAGAAAATATGGACCATTTTGTGGGTGCCAGGTACTGGGCTGAGCACTTTCCATGCGATGTTCCATTTATTCCCACCATAATCTCTGAAGTCATTTTACGGATAAGGAAACTGAGACCGAGTTTTAGGTAGTTTACTTAAAGTCACACAATTTAAGTACCAAAGGGGAATTTGGATCCTGGGCATCTGAGTTTTAAGCCAGTGTTCTTATCAAAGACACATTTTAAAAAAGCAGAATCAGATGTAGAGAGAAAAAAAAATCTAGCAAGTTGTTAAGAAGGCATGAAATGTGATAATTTTCCCAAGGTGTTAGGAGAAAAGATGCGCTTGCTGTTCCTTGGAGATCAAAATAATCCAAGTGCCATTTGTTCATTTCTGTAAATTGTGATGCTAATGCTTCATCTTTGCAGGTTACTTTAAAAGAGGAAGTGTTTCACAACATGGACAATATGGGAACTTTTTTAAAAGAAAACTTTGTGTTTTGCTGACACTCTTTTGAACTTGGCTGCTCGTGGGGGAACCAATAAAAAGCTGAAGATGTCAGCTTACAGATGACCGTTAAAAACTTGTACACTTTATGCCTGAGGAAAATGTTTTTCATGCTTAAGGTTTTCAGTCATCTGATAGGACTGGGCTACAGTTATGTAAGATTTTAGGGTTCTTCAGAGCTGGACCTGTTGCATCTCTTTTTCCAGACCGAAGACTCAAGGGTCAGTGCTGATGGATTTCACGGATGATACCTTAGCCCTTCAGGCTCAGCCATAGGATTGTTAATTCTTGGATGGTTGCTCTTGTCACAAGCAGGTAGTGCAGGTCTGTTAAAAGTGGACTTTTAAAAAATGACAATGCTACTTTTCCAATGTGAAAAAGTCGTTAAAGAAAGTTGGCTTGAAAAGGGGCACAGTTTTCCATGAACTTAATATTTTCAAAATCATTGAAAAACGATTAGGTCCAGCTGGTTTATCCTTGGGGTTGTCAAACTGGGGCCAGAGAGTAAATATTTTAGGCTTTGCAGGTCTTGGACCATCTTCGCTGTAACTCTTTAGCTCTTTCACTGTAGTGTGAGGTCAACCAGGCAAGACATAAACAAATGAGGAGGTTGTGTTGTGAGAGAACTTTATTTACAAACAATGCAATTGAATTTTATATAATTTCCAGTGTCACAAAATAGTATACTATCCTTTGATTTTCCCCCCAATCATTTAAACATACAAGGCTCATCCTTAGCATACAAGCCATTCAAAAGCAGGCGGAGGCCGGGGCGGGATCCGTGGGCCGTGCCCTGCTGATCCTGGCTTCTCCTGACCTCAGTTCAGCGGTGGCATGTTTAACGAGCACAGCCCTTGAGAGCCAGCAGGCGAGGTTGGTAAGACTGCCCTTGGTATACCTGCTTCTCTTCTTTCTGCATCCCCTCCCCACTCCTGAACTTCCCGAAGATTACTTGCTTCCAGGCAGGAGAGTTTAATATATGCAGTGTGTACCTGTTACCGGCCAGGGTTCTTGGCCTCCTTAATCAGTAGAAATTGATCAGAGGCCTGACAAGAAATTCAAGCAAGCCTTCATTGGGGCGCCTGGGGGAGGGCAAACAAACAACAGGTTCTCTTGGTTGCTCACTTGCTGAGGAGCGGCAAGCTGGCTCCTTATAGGGGGTGGGGGCAGGGGTGTGTCCAGGAGTCGGGCTGGAGGGGTGCCTTGCCCACCCCTTAGGTAGCGCTGTGTGCAGGGGGCATGCTTTTTCCTCCAGACCCCCTGCTTTTGATCCGTGCTCTTCAGAAGTGGAAGTTAGGTTTTTTGGTCTCTTTGTATCTTGTTCAGAGTTTGCTCCTGCCCGTGCATGCAGTTATTTTCAGTCTCTTATAGTTTCTTTGTATTTTGTTGCTGGAGGAGAGATGTGTCCAGGTGCAGGCACTGCAGCCAAGGGTCTCAGGTCCCAGCCTGTCTCACATCAACTGCTTGGATGTTTACAGCTACCAGTTCAGGGTTCACTGGTGCAAGTGTCAAGCCTTTTCTTTAACTCTGTCTGTTGCCTTCATAGGAAGTGATTCAGCGATTGCTGCTGAGCTTTCGTCAAGCCGGACTTAGCTCAACATGCAATGCTTTCAGAGCAGAAAGGAAGTGTTCTATCTTTCCATCTTTTCACAGACACCTCTCACTATTCATAGATGCTCCATCACCTCTTCTTTTTTTAAAAAAAAATTATTTATTTATTTATGGCTGCGTTGGGTCTTCATTGCTGTGCGTGGACTTTCTCTAGTTGCAGCGAGCTGGGGCCACTCTTCGTTGTGGTGCACGGGCTTCTCGTTGCGGTGGCTTCTCTTGTTGCAGAACACGGGCTCTAGGGGCACGGGCTTCAGTAGTTGTGGCACGCGGGCTCAGTAGTTGTGGCACGCGGGCTCAGTAGTTGTGGCTTATGGGCTCTAGAGCGCAGGCTCGGTAGTTGTGGCGCACGGACTCTAGGCGCATGGGCTTCAGTAGTTGTGGCATGTGGGCTCAGTAGTTGTGGCACGCATGCTCAGTAGTTGCAGCACACAGGCTTCATTGCTCCACAGCATGTGGGATCTTCCTGGACCAGGGCTTGAACCCGTGTCCCCTGCATTTTTAGGTGGATTCTTAACCACTGCGCCACCAGGGAAGTCCCATCACCTCTTCTTGGAAGACTGCATTTACTAAGCTCCGTTGCAGGTAGGTAGAGACTATGTAACCAGTTTTGGTCAATGCAGTGCAAAAGCAATGGAGTCTCATGCAGGCCTGATGCCTACAATATCCAGTTATCTTTCATATCCTCTCCTTCCCTCTCCCATCTACCCAGCTAAAAGCAAAGATGGCAGAGATGCTGTAGCCCTACAATAGGCATCACAGAATAGAAAGCACGCCACCTAGAAGAACAGCCTGGCACACATGGGATATTGGTCAAGCAAGAAATAAACTGGTATTGTTTTGAGCTACTGAGATTGCAGGTTGGTTGTTAAAGAGACTGCCATTAATTATCCAGCTATAACTTGGCAGTCCTACCCAAGGATTTTATTCAGCTTCTTCTCCTTGTCTTCCATGGGGTTTACTGATGATCTCTTGCATTGCAACAATTGCAAATTTGTGACTCATAATCATAACAGAATGGAGAAATTGTTATAAAAGTTTACAAAACCCAGCAATCACATCCCTGGGCATTTATCTCAGAAAAATGAAATTTTTTTATCCAGATAAAACCCTGTTTGAGATTGTCCATAAGTAGCTTTATTTGTAATAGCCCCAAACTGGAGACAACCAAAATGTCCCTCAAAAGATGAACGGTTAAACGAATGGTTATCTCCATACTGTGGAATTCTGCTCGGGGATAAAAAAGAAAGAAACTATGGATACATGAAAAGACTTGGGTAGACCTCAGAGCATTACACTGAGTGAGAAAAAGTCAGTGTCAGGAGGTCACATACTGTATTAGCCCATTTATAAAAAATATTCTTGTAGTGACAAGATTATAGAGACAGAAAATAGACTAGGAGTGGTTTTCAGGGGTTAGAGATGATGAGGGCTGGAGGTGGCATAAGGGAGACCTTCGGGTGATGAGGCAGTTCTGTGTCTTGATCATCGTGGTGGGGTCATATGAATGCACACGTGTGATAAAGTGACACAGAACTCTACACGCGCACTGGACCCATGTCAGTTCCCTATCAAACTATGCAAGATGGGGGCTTCCCTGGTGGCGCAGTGGTTGAGAGTCCGCCTGCCGATGCAGGGGACACGGGTTTGTGCCCCGGTCCGGGAGGATCCCACATGCCGCGGAGCGGCTGGGCCCGTGAGCCGTGGCCGCTGAGCCTGCGTGTCCGGAGCCTGTGCTCCACGACGGGGGAGGCCACAACAGTGAGAGGCCCGTGTATCGCAAAAAAAAAAAAAAAAAAAAAGGATGGAGCCATTGAGGGAAACTGGGGGAAGGCCCAGGGACCTCTCCACGCCCTTCTTGCACCTTCCTGCGAATCTACACAATGACTACAGTTGGTAAAGTCCTTACTCCCTGTTAGGTTCCAATGCTTTTCCCATCTTATCTCACTTAGTCCTCACAACAGAGCACTATGACGTGGCTAGCTTTTATCCCTGTTTTTCAGTTGAGTAAACTAAGGATTTGGAATGTAAAACGACAAAGACCACAACAGAAGAGAGTTCAAGCTAGTTTATCTGCTTCCACAAATACTGCTCTTCACACCTATTTCTACGTCTACCCTTGATTCTCCAGAGAACTGTGCCCAATCCCTTGAGCACCACTTGGTAAATAGTCATTATTCTGATAAGAAAGCAAAAGAATACTAGAATTTGAAATACTCATGTTCCAGGTAGAAGTTCTAGACAGCAGCTGAGTGTATAAAAATGGTGGCCAAAAAGACACGGACCTACTGGAGAATGGACTTGAGGATATGGGGAGGGGGAAGGGTGAGCTGTGACAGGGCAAGAGAGAGGCATGGACATATATACACTAACAAACGTAAGGTCGATAGCTAGTGGGAAGCAGCCGCACCGCACAGGGAGATCGGCTCGGTGCTTTGTGACAGCCTGGAGGGGTGGGATAGGGAGGGTGGGAGGGAGGGAGACGCAAGAGGGAAGAGATATGGGAACATATGTATATGTATAACTGATTCACTTTGTTATAAAGCAGAAACTAACACACCATTGTAAAGCAATTATACCCCAATAAAGACGTTACAAAAAAAGAAAATGGTGGCCAAATAGTGTCAGGTCCAGAATGCCTCCACAGCCAGACATTCCAAAGCAAAACCAGAACACAGCTGCTACTCAAACCTAACAATGTTTGATTATTAATTACGACCCAACTTTCCTCGTAGGATGTGTAAATTCTGAATTTCCTTTCCTGGCAGGTAATTGATTTTGCTTTTGCTTTACTTTTCTGGTTATATTTTATATCCAGCAGGAGAACATATAAATCAGTTTTTTGTCCCCAAAGATTCTGGGATATCAAAGCAATTTCACTTTTTTCTTTTTCTTTTTAAATTCAGAGGGATGCACTTGAGAATACAAAATGAGCTGCGGGAATCGTGTGCTTGTCGACATCTGAGGGATGCTCCCCTCGGGCCCACTTGATTATCTAGACTGGATCTGTGTTTTGTAGCTGCATCTGGAACGTAGCATTAGCTGCTTCACGCTGGGCTCCGGTGCTGTCACTTGGGAACCCCTGTGGGGTGTGGAGGAAGCTAAATGGACTTGTTTCCAAGAGCCCCACAGGGTGAGGGATGCTGATTTTGATCATTTGTGTGCTGCAGCTATGCTGCCTGTGACAACAATGAAAAGTTACAAGGCTGAGAGTGAAAATCTGTGGCAAACAAGAAGTGGTGGCCTTTAATTTTAAGAGAGAGTGGATGAGAAAAACAACTCAACAGTAAAATCCAAACTCCTAACCAGGGCCTGGAAGGCCCTCCAAACTGTGCACTGCCTCTCTCTCCAAGTTCATCACTCGCCAGTCTTTGTGCTCAATCTGTTTCGGGCACAGTGACCTGCTTGCTGTTTCCCAAGCGTGTCAAACTCAGATCTGCCACAGGACCTTCGCACTTTCTGTTCTCCCTGGAACACTCCTCCATGGGACCTTCACAGAGAAAGTTCCCTGACTTTACTCAGGCCACTCCTCAGCTTACTTCCTTCTGGAGAGGCTGTCCCTCTAATATGGTAAGTATATTCAAAGTGGCTTCCTTTCCATTCCCTCCATCCTCTGATTCTTATTCAGTTTTCTTTTTAGCACTTATCACTCCTTGAAGTTATGCTTTGCATTACATTTGTCACTTGCTTATTATCTGTCTCAATAAAAACGCAGGTTCCTCATGGGAAATGACCGTTTTGTTCTGCAGTATCCTAGCACCTAGAATATCTTGTGGCACATAATAAGTGCTGTGTTTTGCTTGTTGAATGAAAAAAGGAATGAATAAGTGCTGTGCCCGCGCTAACTCACCTTTGTATCCCAGCCAGGTGTTTGCACTCCCTCATCTCTACCTGTCAGCCCCAGGCTCCTTGGCTTCAGGGTTTGGTTTTTGTCTTTGTAGAAAGTGAGTGCAGGCTTCTGAGCTAGGGATGGTTTCTTGTCAAGGTCACCTTCTTGCTGGTGCCCTGTATGTGTCTTCTGAACCATCTCTATGCATCCTTGCCCTCTTGTTTCATTCCGGTCCTTTCTGCCTGTTCTGTTTCCCCGGGTCCCTTGCTGCTAATTCTGATCCTTCGAGCCTGGCTGATGGCTAGTCTTTGGACCCCTGGCTGGTGTGACCTTTAGGACCAGAAGAGCCCTCCACCCCCGACACATACCTGCTGGCAGTCTGGGCCACCTTGTGCTCCTGCCCATGTTTACTAGTCTTCCTGAGCCCTTAGCTTTCACTCAGATGTTGGTCCAGCTTCTCCCTCCAAGTCTGCCCTCACAGTGTCCTACCCTCCCATCTGCACCCAGCCCCTTCCCAGGAAGAGACTCCCAGAGAGGCTTCACTGAAATTTAATTTGGGCCCTAAACCAGGAAACCTAGTATCAGAGCAGAAGAAAGACTGCACATGAAAATATGACTTTATTACCCATCATATTCTATCAAATCTCCTTTTGCTATTTAAAAGTGAGCCTGGGGCTGCCCTGGTGGCGCAGTGGTTGGGAGTCCGCCTGCCAATGCAGGGGACGCGGGTTCGTGCCCGGGTCCGGGAAGATCCCACATGCCGCGGAGTGGCTGGGCCCGTGAGCCATGGCCGCTGAGCCTGCACGTCCGGAGCCTGTGCTATGCAGCAGGAGAGGCCACAGCAATGAGTGGCCCGCGTACCGCAAAAAAAAAAAAAAAAAAAAAAGCGAGCCTGTTGCTCTAGGCCTAAGAGAGACGTAGCCTATGTAGATTGGCAATCTCATTGTTAAAATACCTGAGGGATATATAGATGGCAATATCCAGATCTGAATACCAGCCCCACCCATCAAGTTTACTCTGCTTACCAGCCTTCTAGCTTCACTGCCTTGAAATCAAGAACCTGGTGCTTCGCACGCCCAGGTTTCTTACAACGGAATTTTCCATGGAAACTTTGCAGCAAGCCAGGCTTCCTTCTCAGGGCGCACTTTGATCATAAAGCGCTATGATGGATTGGGCAAATGTGGTAGTATCTGTGTACCTCAGGCACCCTTAGAGGATTATAGTGATGGGAAATATCAATAAAATGATGAAAGTAAAAACTATATATATAATGATGGCACCACAGACTGTCCTCTTTGCATGACACCAGGAAAGAAAGTGTGGAGGAATATGGGCCAGACCCGTACTTCTACTTCTCTCTACTGCTCCTTCCAGAGCTTTACAGGACTCACCCACAAACTTGTGTTTGATAAAACATTTCAGATCTTGATAACAAAGGAAAACCATCAGGTTATTGTACTGTAGGAGAATTCTGCTAGTGATCTGCCTTGAAAGTAGAAAAGTTGAAGCTGTTACGAGACAAAATACACAACAAATGACTTCATACACTGTGAAGTGCCTGGATTTCAGCCTGTTTGAGAGAGTTGGACTTTTAAAATTTGAAATGGCAATAGTTTAACATGCTTAAGCCTATAATTAGGTAATTAAAAGGTGTACAATGTTGCTTGTTTATGAATCTTACATCATAAAATTTCTGTGATAGGAGAACTTTTAGAAGTCATTGAGTCTAAGCTCTTATTTCTTTATTTAGGCAGGGTTAAATCTATGGTATCTTGGCAAATAAGTATCTAATTGTTTAAAAAAATGAGGAAAAGACCCTTGCCTTTTTTGCCATCTTTCTTTACAGCTACAAAATATTCTGACATTCTAGCTCCTTCTGTGATCAATGGAAAATCACAGGAAAATTACCATTGGCTTTGTAATTTACATTTTTAAAAGTGCTTTTCATTTCACTATATATATATATATATATATATATATATATATATATATATATATATAGTAGAGAATGTATTTAAATGGTTACTTTAATCTGTTCTCTGAATACCGAGAAATGGGTAGGTGAAAGCAATAAGGAGTAGAAGTCTATATGAATAAATTAGGTGTTTATTAGGCATAACAGATAAAACAAAATACAGGTTTTTATTAGGTAGTGTTGAATGGACAAAAGAACAAAATGTGAAGAAGAAAAAATAGTGCAACTTCCACTTCCAGGAAAATGGAGTAGATGTGTTTTTTCCTATTCTTCCTCTGGCACAACTAAAACCCCTGGACATCATTTATGGATCTCTCCTACCAATACCCGGCAGGAATAGGACACAGTGCAACGTGGGAAAGCCACACCCTTGTCAAATACAGAGGCGCTCTTCCTGAAGAACAGGTGGCTGGTATATTTCACACTGTGTTGAAGGAACACAGCTCTAGCCCTTTATTAGTCAGACAGTGTTTCAAGATACAGAAATTTCGTTGAAAAGACACAGTCCTTAAAGTCTGAAGTCTGAGTGTTTATAAATTGAGACACAAAAAGTCTTCCTGAAGTTAGTAACAGAAATAGATCATGTTTAGAACTAACGTTTTTTGAGCACTCCACAGAAAACATTATGAAGCAGGTACTATTACTCTTGCTATTTTACAGATAAAACTAAACTAGTTGCCCTAGCCGAGAGGGCTGGGGAGAGGAACAGCAGGACCTGGATTTAGGTCTGCCTTGTCCCTAACCACTGATGGGTACTGCAGGAGACGATCTTACCCCATCAGAACCATGTGGGAAGTGAACAGTAAAAGACCTGCAAGCATTTGGAACCATAGTTCCCAGCTTTTGCATTGCATAAATCAACATTTTTTTTTAAAAAGAAAGAAAAAGAATAGGAAACCAATACAATATAGAGTGGCCAGTATTTATTTTGCCATGTAAAGGTATTTTAAAAAACTACCAACTGGGACTTCCTGGTGGCACAGTGGTTAAGAATCCGCCTGCCAACGCAGGGGACATGGGTTCGAGCCCTGGTCCGTGAGGATCCCACATGCCGCGGAGCACCTAAGCCCGTGCGCCACAACTACTGAGCCTGCGCTCTAGAGCCTGCGAGCCACAACTACTGAAGCCCACATGCTGCAGCTACTGAAGCCTGCGTGCCTAGAGCCTGTGCTCGGCAACAAGAGAAGCCACCGCAATGAGAAGCCCGCACACTGCAACGAAGAGTAGCCCCCGCTCGCCACAACTAGAGAAAGCCCGTGCGCAGCAACGAAGACCCAGCACAGCCAATAAATAAATAAATAAAATTAAAACAAACAAACAAGCTACCATCCATTTCCACCATTATTTCGTTGAAGAAAGGATATTTTAACATCACAATGTGTAAAAAGGATACAATTTTAGAATAAAAGAAAGCCCTTTGAATTGAATAGATTGAGTTTTATGAAAAGCTTACTGCAGTAACCTTAATTTTTTCCTCTCTATTTTTTAAATTTAACTACAGATCAGTGAAAATGATATCATATATCAGCACTGGTCTACAGACTGGTATCTGGAAAACAATGGTTCAGAGACAATAGAGCAGTTCACAATGAAAGAGATAAAGAATCTGGACAAGACAAGGACAGAAACAATTCAGCAGCTTCGTCTGGTTAAGTGTTTGCCCTGTGTGGAGTCATAGAAGTTAATATCTCTCTAGCCCTCTAGGATCTCTTTACATGACCCCTTGAAGCATCTATCTCTAGCCATGGGAAATGCTCTGCGAACCAGAAAAACAAGAAATGTGTTGCCATATTCCTATTTATAATTCTGAACTGGCTGCTCTAACTCTTTCAAACCCAATCCATTTTGTTCTCTACTTTTACAGTCACTAATTTTTGCTCATTTTCTTGTTTCACATTGCTCTCCAGAATTCAATGGTCAAGTCTTCCCATCTAGGACCTCCCCTCCACCATAATTCAGGTTTTCCTACAGGCTCAAATGTTATAGATTGCTTTGGGTAAACCATTCCTCTGGGCTCAACCGTTCTAGGAATCCTTATCTCAGATCCACACCTTCAGAAGGCAGCGTTTCCACCTGTTTTACCTCTGTTTCAAAAGAAGGAACTAGATGATAATGGAAACTTGTGTGTATCATGTATCTCACCCAAATAACAGCAGAGTCTGTGTAATTTAGAGCTTATAATAAAACTTATGTGCAGAGGACATCTGCTGTTTTTACTTGCAAAGCATTCCTTACCCCTTCTTTTTTTAAAAATATTTATTTATTATATTTTTATTTATTTTTGGCTGCGTTGGGTCTTTGTTGCTGTGCGCGGGCTTTCTCTAGTTGCGGCGAGCAGGGGCTACTCTTCGTTGTGGTGCGCGGGCTTCTCAATGAGGTGGCTTCTCTTGTTGCAGAGCACGGGCTCTAGGCGCGCGGGCTTCCGTAGTTGTGGCTCCCGGGCTCTAGAGCGCAGGCTCAGTAGTTGTGGCGCACGGGCTTAGTTGCTCCGCGGCATGTGGGATCTTCCCGGACCAGAACTCGAACCCGTGTCCCCTGCGTTAGCAGGGGCATTCTTAACCACTGTACCACCAGGGAAGCCCTTTACCCCTTCTTTTGATAGCAACACTCCCGTTTTACTTTGAAGGATAATCCACACCCACCTTTTACTTCCATTCTTGGAGTAACTGTCAATCAAGATGCTGCAGTCCTGCAACCCTGATCCCCCATGCCAAGGGATTGGCACAAAACCCATGCTAGGGCAATCAGACTTTCTTCCAGGAATTTAGAATTTGAATATCTACCTACGAGCCCAGCGTGGAAAAATAATTGGAGTTGAATCATCCAATCATGGCACCTTGAAGAGATCGTTTTTAATTCATGAAATGTAGGTTCTCACAGCTGCCCTCCTTCCTATTTTTCTTGATTTAGTCTTTCTTTCTGTTCTCTGCTATTTTATAAATTTTCTGTCTCCTCCCTATCCCCTCTTTTTTTGCTTAAGTTAATCAGCATCTATTTCTATGCTTACAATAGAACACCCTACCTGATACACTGCTTACTACTCATAATATTCAATAATAAAAATTGCTAAGATGTATTGAGGTCTTGCCATACCAGCATTGTGCTAAGAGTTTTGTATGCTTCTTGATCTCCACAATGGCCTCAGGATATGACAGCAGGCATCGTTCCCATTATACTGCTGAACAAATTGAGACTTGGAGAGATTAAGCAGTTTACCTAAGATTACAGCACCATCAGGTAAAGGAGACAGGGTTTGAACCCACAGTCTCTCGGACCTCTTAACCTGCCTTTACTCAAGACAAGTAAAGCGTATACTGTCTTGACTCTATGGAATAAGCACAGATCTTCTCAACCAAATGTATAAAGTCTGGAATTAAAAAACCCTTTTCTGATCTTTACAGGTAGCATTCTGAATATTTGAACCCTCAGCGTTTTGAAAGCGATACTGGGGAAAAAAATACAAAGAATTCCTTTCAAGTTTTGTCTTATTAAAGCCTTTTTTTTTCTGGATATACTATCTATTGCATAAAGAACACAGCTGACATCTAGAGTGGTGAGGCAGTACTGGCAGTCCAGGCCAGAGGAGGGCAGAGCAGGGAAAATTTGCATGGTCGGCCCTCAAATTATCCAATCAACAAGTGCTAATTGAGCATCTATTCTGTGCTGTGTACATTACTAGGCACTGGAAGTACAGAGGAGAAAAAGATACAGTCCTTTGAAGTTTAAAGAGCTCATAGTTAAGTGGGTTGAGAGATAAACTAGAAAATTGTTTAATTATGGGATCATTAAAATAATAAATATTTCAATTTAATTACAAATTTTTATCTATATAGGTTATATAGTAACTTATGCCCCATATATAAAATATTCAATTAAACACATTACAATGTTACATCAGCGTATAGAAAAAATAATTCAAACTTAAATAATCCTTTGACGATGACTAGAAATTATAAATATGCCCAATATGAACTCTACACTGTAATGATGATGTCTTACATGTTGCAGTGGTTGTAAAACATAGTTTTACCAATACAATAAAGTAGTGTTTCATGGAAAACGATTTTCCATAGCTTCTATTTTAAAATATAAATTTAAATTAACTAAAATTGAATAAAACTAAAAATTCATTTCTCAGTTGCACTAACCATATTTCAAGTGCTCAGTAACCACAAGAGAAATGCTTGCTAAATAGTCAAACAAATATTTCAGTGTGATTTACATTTTCTCACTGATGTCACACTGTATATGAATGAGCTAAATTTGAAGCATCAAAGGAAGAAAAATCTTATTCATGACCTACGAAATTATTTTCTATTTCTTTAATTTTGTATCTCTGTGAAATGATAGATGTTCACTGAACTTATTGTGGTAGCCGTTCCATGATGTAGGTCAGCCAAATTATTATGCTCTACACTTCAACTTACACAGTGCAATTATATTATAATAAAACTAGAAGAAAAAAAAAGATATAGAAAAAAATCAGTCAGTAATTTAAGAAGCATACAGGTATCTATGACCTAGAATTAATAAACATTAGCATTTGAAAACAAGATATAGACGCTAAATAATTTGATATGTATTGATACATCCGTAGCTTTGGTTTTCTTCTTACATATTTATATGGTCAGGTTGCCTGTGGTCTTGTGTAGCTGCAGAAGGAAAGTACTTGTGTTTACTGAGACTTTCCCTGGCTTTGACTTTAATCTCTATAAAATGTTGGTGCCTCAGGAAATGAGGTACAGAACTACAGGTGGTTCTAGTTTTGAATTTTTATAATTTAATCCTTTAAACTTTCACATTTCTGCTACTTAGCCCTCATAGACAAACGTATATCTCAGGGAGTATTATGAAAAAAATAGTTTTGACATGAGTTCCTCAATTGTTTCAACGAATCAAACTCCTCACAATTTAATCTGAGGGATACAAATGCAGAAAAATGAGAGATTAGACTAGCTATGACTTTAAATGTTAATACTGAGTGTCCGGAATTCGTTGTTCTTTGTACTTGGTGGGTATTTTTAGGCTAAATCTGTTTCTTAGAAAACATGTGGAGATGCTCCCTTCTTATTTTGTCTATGCGATTCTTGTTGACATTAATGTGACACTACATAAAGATGAGTATACAAAATACCAGCTAATAAGCTGATGGCAGTAGAAACAGCAGTTTACACAAATAGAATTTACATGAGTTCTTTCTGCCATTTTCCAGCACAGAGAGCCATAAAGCATTCAACTGTTGAAGCAATCTAACTCACTGGAGGAAATCAGGTTACCACAAAGGGGACTTTTTTCTTTCCCACCTTTTGAGATTGAAAAGGGCTCTATAACACTTTTAAGAAAGGAAGTGATTCCTTTTAAAAGGTGTTTATCTTTAAATGTAGTAAATAAGGCATTCTTCAGATTATAAAAGGCTTCCTGAAGATCAGACACAGTTCAGAGGTATAATGCTCCATTCACCAGCAGCCACTCAGTAAAGCGAGGTGAGGAAAGTCAAGTGCGCTGGGAAACCCGTCTGATATCAGTTTCTGTTTTCTTTGTAACAAGTTTCTTTGTCCTCATCCCCACAATCCACACCTTTTTTTAACAGTTTTTTAAAAAAATGATTAATTAATTAATTAATTTTTGGCCGCGTTAGGTCTTCGTTGCTGCGTGCAGACTTCCTCTAGTTGTGGTGAACGGGGGCTACTCTTCCTTGCGGTTCACGGGCTTCTCATTGCGGTGGCTTCTCTTGTTGCAGAGCACGGGCTCTAGGCGCGCGGGCTTCAGTAGTTGCGGCATGCGGGCTCAGTAGTTGTGGCGCACGGGCTTAGTTGCTCCGCGGCATGTGGGATCTTCCCGGACCAGGGCTCGAACCCGTGTCCCCTGCATTGTTAGGTGGATTCTTAACCACTGTGCCACCAGGGAGGTCCCACACCATTTTTAAGAATATAAAATGAAAAGCTTATTGGCATAAAGAAATACCTTCTGTAAAAAACACAAAGACCTTTGTATTTTGATAGTAGTAATCTACTCACATCAGAGAAATAGGAAAGGATTATGGAAAAACCCAATTTTTCTTTAACGGCAGCTCAATATCGCCAGCTATACTCCTACAAATTTAGATTTTCTTAAATTTAGGAATCTCTGGTAATAATAATTTTAGTAACAATAATACTAGTAATAATAATTTCTTCATTAAAGTGTTATAATTTAAAGTATTTTAGATTTGTTTTCATTAGACATATATCTCTCCTCTATTCAAAGCATGACTTTCATATGAGTTGTATGCATTTATAAGCTGGGTGAATTTAGGCTATGTTTACATTAGACTTGTGCGATATACTATGTAATTTAAAGACTAAACCCTAACCATTCAATATAGTAAATTAGACCTTGTATTTATATAATGCAGAAAAATTCAAAGTATTTAAACCATTCGATTTATTCTGTCTCATGATTTTTAAAAAAAAGAATGTAATTGCGATATTAATTTCATATTCTGAGTATCATTGGTTGTGGCCTCATTTCCTAATTTTATCTACCCAAAGCCAGATTGTATATCAGTTGGAATGCTTTGGTTTGCTACTGTAGACCTAAATAAAAGGGTAAAATGAGGCAGGCCCGAAACTGTCAAAGCTGAGTTTATTTGAGAATAGCAGAGAAATTGCATTTCAGGACATGCAAACTGTAGCAAGACACAGGCGAGTCTGTTGAGGGTTTGAGGTAGGTTGTACTTATGGTCAGGAACAGAAAGAAGAGAGAGTTCAGTCAGAGTCTTTTAAAATCAAAACCAAACAGAGAGCAGCTTTGAAAATTTCTCAAGCAGACAAACCCAGTCCAGTCATACAAACAAAACTCAATTCAGCTTATTTTGCAAGACCAACCCTACGTGGGTCACTTCTTGTTCATGCCTCTGGGAACCAGAAGCAAACTTTCCCAAGGTTGATATGAGGCAAAACCCCTGACAAATCCCTTGCATTTACGAAAATTCCAATATGATCAATTGTCTATAAATCAGACGTTTACAGGAAACCTGTCTCTCAGTCTTTAAGTTTCGTTTCCCTGAGAGCACGTTCATGAGATTTTCCATTTTATATCCTTCGCTTCCATTTTATATTGAAATTCTTTGGCCCCACCACTGTCGTCTTCAGCTTCGATCACGCATTGGTCTCCAAGCTGGCCTCTGCATTTCTGCTCTTGCTTATTTACAATAGAGCGTCCACATGACTTTCCAATTTAACTCATAATAAAATCCAAAATTGTGCCCTGACCTGGAAGGCCTGCTTGATCTGGCCCCTGCCTGATTCTTCAAACTTACCTCCTTTTGTTTTCTTTTAGCTAATTTGGTCCAGATAACATGTTTCCTGACTGTTCGTCACGTGAGCCACGCTTGTGTAATCTGTTTGTCCAGAATATTTTCTGTTCACTTTGCCAGGGATAAAATATTAAAATATTTTCTGTTCACTTTTCCGGAGGCCCTCCCATCACTTGTTCCTCATTTAATTCATGTCTGTATTCAGATGCTACGTCAAGAAGCCTGCAATGGTCCTGCTGTTAAACTGGCACCTCTCACAGCCACTCCCACACCAGTTTCTACATCCTTACTCTGCAGTACTTTTTCATGTCACTTATCTCTACTTGACATTATATTCAGTGCTTATTTGTTGTATATGTTTATTTGTTGACTAGAATGTAAGCTCTGTAAGAGCTCTATATAAGTATTTCTTAAATACTTTTTCCTGCTGTATTTCCATCAATAAAAGTGTGTACATGGGGAGCGGTGTGGGGAATGAGAGAAATAGGTGAGAGAGATGAAGAGGTACAAACTTCCAGTTACAAAATACATGAGTCACGGGTATGAAATGTACAGTGTGGGGAATAGAGTCAATAGCTATGTAATATCTTTGTATGGTGACAGATGGTAATTAGACTTATCATGGTGATCATTGTAAAATGTATAGAAATGTAAAATCACTACGTTGTGCACCAGGAACTAATACAGCGTTGTAGGTGAGTTATACTTCAAAACAAACAAACAAACTCATAGCGAAAGAGATCAGATTTGTGGTGACCAGAGGCAGGGGGTCGGGGGTGAGGGAGGAAAGTGGATGAAGGTGGTCCAAAGGTACAAACTTCCAGTTATTAGGTAAGTCCTAGGGATGTAATGTACAACATGACAAACATAATTAACACTGTTGCAAGTTATATATGAAAGTTATTAAGAGAGTAAATCCTGTGAGTTCTCATCACAAAGAAAAAATTTTTTTTCTTTCATTCTGTATGTATTTATTTTGTATCCATATGAAATGATGGATGTTTGCTAGACTTGCTGTGGTAATCATTTCATGATGAATGTAAGTCAAATCATTATGCTGTACACCTTAAATGTATACAGTGTTCTATCTCAATTGTATCTCAATAAAACTGGAAGAAAAATAAATAAAAAATAAAACAGTGCTTACATATAATATTTAGTACTACATCTTTGTTGAATGAATGAATGAATGAATGAATGTAGATGCTGGAATCCCTTTTTAACATTATAGGGGAGAAAAGGATGTGTCTAAGGGTATAAAAGCCCTGCATTACATGAGTTTTTAAATTTTAAATAATAATTACATTTGGTGATATAATAAGGCCAGAGCTGTGGTGATGTCAGCGGGATTGCTATATTTGGCATATCCGTATGACTGCCAAGTAGGCAGAGATTCTGATCATAAGCTTCTAGGGGACCAGGGATCATATATATTTTATTCAGTTTGCTTTGCCGCTGAAGGACTGTATCACGATGATTTTGAGGAAGGCATCCCTATGATGTGGTTGATCATCAAGTATTTCTCGAATACTTTCTTCAATGTTTTTTCTTGATAAATACATACTGAAATTACATTTAAAATATACAAAGCTGAGGGTGAAAAAGATCATGTTACTTTGTTTTAAAAACTCATACTAAGGGCTTCCCTGGTGGCGCAGTGGTTGAGAGTCCGCCTGCCGATGCAGGGGACACGGGTTCGTGCCCCGGTCCGGGAAGATCCCACATGCCGCAGAGCGGCTGGGCCCGCGAGCCATGGCCGCTGAGCCTGCACGTCCGGAGCCTGTGCTCCGCAACGGGAGAGGCCACAGCAGTGAGAGGCCCGCGTACCGCAAAAAACAAAAACAAAAAAAAGCACCTCATACTAAGCCCAACTCTTGAACCCCACTAAGACAAGAAGTTCAAGCTAAGGGGTGATTTATGGGCCTCACCCCTCGATCCACAGCATTTGGGGTTTGCCCAGTAAATAGGGATGAAGCCTTTGGATACCCCTGAGATGCTTCTCCTTCAGCCCTCTGGTCCTTTGAAAGGCATGTGGCCCCGCCCCAAGTGCTCAGCCTGGGAACAGGGGCCATCACTGCAGCTCCCACCAACTCAGGTCCTTCCACTCTTGCCGCTGCATGGAGTTCAGGGCTGTGATCTTCACTGGAGGAAACCTGTTCCTCTCACCTCTTGCCCCAGCCAGTTGTTGCTTCCTCCCTGTTAGGGAAACAATTTCTAGTTTAGGTCAATTTGGATTCTTCCATCTCAAACTTCTGAGATACCTCCAAGACCTTGGACAGCTCAGGGCTTTTCAAAATCGAAAGTTACTCACTCTATCCTAGGGGAAGGACTCACTCCATTCCTTCTAACGCTTCTACAGCAGGGAGAAGAATCCACTAATCTGCAAATTAATATCTGCATCAGTTTTCCTGTCACATGGACAAAAATGTGTGCATTCTACCCTAGGGCAGGTACACTTGTTGCCACATAAAATAGCACGTAGTCCTGGGGCACTAAGATTTTATAATGACTGAGGCACCTATCGTAGCATGAAAAGATGACCCAGTGACGGGAAAGAACAATGTTGTGACCATTACCACTGTTACCAGACAATAAAATTGTGATTATCGAATACTGTCACTTTGCAAATCTGTCTAACATGTATTAAAGTGCACCAACAATTATTTAATTATAAAGTTTCACATTCGTTTTAATATGAAAGTAAGTCATAAGAAGAGAAAGTCATCCTTTCCTTAATGTGAGAGATTTTAATTAAATGATGATTGAGCACTTAAGCACAGTAGGTTTGTGTTAGTGGCTGAGGATCTAAGTTGAACAAAGCATGGTCCCTTCTCAAAAGGGTCACAGCTTAGGACAATGCCCCTTTGATAAGAAGTGTGACAATTCACACACAACATTTTGCTTTCTGTGAGATACTGGGTACCACTTTCATCAACGAAATATCAATTATTGGTCATCCTTAACCTTCTAGGAAATTAGCAAAGAAATAATTTCTAAAATTCAATTCTATCTACAAGCGAATGGTAGCAAAAGAAGCAGCCATTGTATATCATACCATTTCGGTTTCGGATCTTTAGAACGCAATTATAATCGAATCTCCACATTGTTAGAACCTAAATTTCCATCTATCATAAAAATTAATATAATTGTTATAGATATTCTTACTCCCAAAGCTTAGATTTTGCAACAGAAATGGAAAGAAACTTTATATCTTCTCATGAGGATACGTTTATCTAACTATAAATATCAACAAACGATTTCCTACATGGATTTCCCATGAAAGTTCTTGTATGATGTGTCCTGCTAGGTGAGAAACATGACCAGTTGAACAAGTTTTTTTGTTCTTATTTATTTATTTATTTTTGAGCCACAGAAGATTTGCTAGTAAGTGTGTTGTCATAGTAGCTGACGGTAAATCTAACAGAGGTGCACAACATGTAGGTTCTGTCCAATTTTACAGAACCTGCTAGAGGGTTGCAATAGAGCAGGAAAATGGGCTACATCTGTAACAACAGCGTTAATAAAACTTCTTGACACTCACCTAGTTAAAACAGAAGTTGTTATTGGAAAGCTATTTTAAATATGTTCTATATTTACATGGTACAAGAATAAACACAACGATTTTTAGGTTTTTAAATATTTTTAGACTGACAATTTTTGTTCTATTTGAAACACAAAAGTTTCTGAGGCCAGTGCCTGAACTTGAAATCATCCAAATGCTGTTTTAATGGCATGTATTGGCTATGGGATTATTTTTTTTTAGTGAAAAGGCTCCTAGTAAATTCACAAGTATCTAAGCTAGAGCTTTAGTTCTGGTTATTAAGCCGCATCGCTACTCATTTCTAAAATGGAAAGATGTAATCTATAAGCTCCAGAAGTACCATGTAAATATTTACCTTTAAGTGAGAATTTAGAAAAAAGAGCATAATATTTTTACCTTGTTATCCCATGTAAGTAACTTCGGAAAAATGCTAAGTATAATGTTTGGCTGGATTTAGTGCTGTAAGTAATAGGAGTGTGGTGTTAATTAACTGAGTCACAGACCTTTGTGCTTCAAACTTTCTTCTGCAGAAGTACACGGAGAGTCTCAAGTTGCTACAGAGGGTGGGACTCTCTGATTCAGCCGAGTAGCTCTGCTTCTTCTATTTTAAACATTGACATTCTGCTTATAATTTGGTGCCAAATTTAAAAAAATTTAAACCACTTTTTTTTCCTGTTAAATACCTATGACTTGGTGAAGTGAAACCATGGGTAAGATGGAGTATTAGTGTCAGTTTGGAGCAGCCGGCACTCTGATAGCAGTTTGGTTCTCCTCTGCAGTAACAGTAAGCCTTGGGTCTCTTCTGGATGGTCTGGTTGTTCCCTGAAGTTTCTTTATGGCGGCTGGATGCTTGGTTGGAACTCAAGCATCCCATAGCCCTGTACAGTCTATGGTAATGTTTCCTTTCTCACTGTCCGGGAGTCTCACTCTACACATGGAATCAGTCAAGAACTCTAGGGGACAATGCATGATTTGGATCTGTTTTTCTGCAGGGACCCCTTTCCTTTGGGACTGTTTATGCAAATTCCTGTGATTCCCATCTCCCCAGCTCAAAAAGACCTCCATTCTCCTCTTGCTCAGGACCAACTCTGCATCGCATGACCCTGCAAGTGAGCGCCTCCTTAAATTTCACCCTATGCAGCTCCTTCGCTCACCCTCGTCCCAGCCCTGTCCTGCTTTACTGCCCGCTGTGCAGGGCTCCACTACGTAACTTCAGCCAGACAACACGGACGACTGTAAGTCTCACTTTGTTTCTCTTCTTTGGGGTCACTGTCCTGAGCTCCCTGTTGTCCAATGTCTAAAAAGTATCTTTTGTTTTTCATTCCTTTCATCCAGATTTTTAGTTGTTTAAGGCTGGGTTATGAATCCAGTCTCTGTTCTTGCATCTAAGCCAGAGTGAAATCCCCTAAACTCTCTTAAAAACTAAATGAATGACTTAAAGACTTGGCGAAAGATGTCTAAAAATCTATAAAAACAAAATACCAACTAATCATTAAAAAAGCCAAGTTGCTCAAACTCATTCCCATTCAGTGATATATGAATTTCTTTTTTAAATCCTTAATATATTTAAAAATGTATTTAAATTTTAGCATAGTGAAACTGACTTCACATTTCTGCCTTTCAGAACTGTAAGAGAATAAATATGTGTTATTTTAAGCATATCAAATATGTATGTGTATGTAGTAACAAGGACATAATTCTGCGTGTTTTAGTGTTATTTAAAGTAGATGTCACAATAATGATAAAATGATAACTCATATTTATGCATTCTTTTGCAATTTCAATCAATATTCACATATGATATTTCTTGTGATTCTAATATAAGACCAATGTGATATATAGGGTGTCACTAGATTTAGAAGACACTTGTCTTCATTCCAAATCACTATCACGCTAAACAAATGTGAATATTTAAATAGCTCTAAAGTCCTTCTGGCTCCTTTTCATATTGTAGAAGCTGTAAATAATAGTGAAGATCAGTTAGACTGAAAAAGGAAGCCCAGAGTTTGCACTTAAATAACACTTGGGCACTTACTGGTCTATGGGATTTGTCATTTTTCAAATATAAATATAAATGCAGGGCGTGAAAGCAGATGACCAAAAAGAGTAGTTGCCCACCAGCTTGTTTCATCTTCTCCAATTTTCTAAGGCAGAAAAAGGTGATAAACATAAAAATAATGATAGCGTTTAATTAGATACTTATTGTATGATCACCCTGTGCTGAGTACCTATCATAGAATTTAATCTTCCCATCAGTGCACGTGGTATGTACAATTATTAACCACTTTTAGAGCTGCACAAACTAAATCTTAGACAGATTAAGAACCTTGCTTAAATTTATGTAGTTCATAAGTGACTGAGCCTGTGTGAGCTCTAACTTAAAATTCTGATTTTAAAGCCCATGCTGTTAATTATAACACTCCCTCATAAAAGAAACCCTGTTTATGCCCACATCATGTTGAGACAAAGGTTCTTCACTTTATCTTTGCCACATTCCTGCTTATGTCAATCATCACAGCCTTCCTCATAAAACTTATATAATATTGTCCAAGCACTATGAAGTTCACTTTAAAACCATCTCATATAAAACTTGGCAAAGAAGAGTAACCCAGTCAAATACATAAACATGCATCTCATAGATCTGAAAAGAGGAAAGTGACTTTTGGTTTAATTGCTAAGGCTAGGCCAAGCCCCAATCCGTGTATCTTAAAGCCCCGAAAAAGTTGAATAAAATAGAATAATAACTTTTAATGTATTTCTCAGGTAGTAGGAGTCAATGGAAATATGCAGGTGCCAGAAATAAAGAACAGACATAAACTAGATTACGGATTTCTATCAGGAGAGCAAATATTCGTGGACTGCTGGCTCGTTCTTCCAAAGTCAAATCAGAAGAAATAATGAAAAGGAAAGAGGAGAGGATTTGAGAAATCTAAACAAAAAAGGAAGGCTAAGGTCAGTCTGGACTTGTGTGTAAATGGGCAGCTGTGGCCAAGAATTGCAAGAGGCAAAGTTCAGAAGAAAGCTTTAAGCAATACTTTGGCCCTTTCCTGAGTAGTCTTGGAGCAATCATTTCATTGCTCCCCCCTTTCAGGATAGAAACTGTGGACAAAAGCACAGACTGTCATTGTCATGGAGTAATAATACGTCAGTACAAAGCCCTGGAACCGGTGGCCAGCTACATCAGACATCTACTCCTCCAACTGATCTCTCCAAACCCCCAGAGAGGACAGATTAAAGCTTACAAGACCCCCTTCTCTCAAGCCTTCTTCCTAATGCATCGTCTACGGAACAGTCACAAATAGGAACAGCCGAACAGTGGTTCTCCGGTGCAGGGGTCTCCTTGCCCTGGGAACTCCTCCTCTCTTTTGTCCTCGGACTCACTGGAGGGATACAGACTGGGTCCAGCCTCCTTTCCTTCCCCAAGAAACTCTGCCAGACATAGTACTTTGTGCAACCATCAGAACGTGAGGTCATGAGCTCAAATATCTAAACCCAGATGAATTCAAACATTACAAAAGGAAGACAAGGAACTGAACTACATATAATACACAAAGCAGAATGTAGACTAATTAAAATAAATTATTATCAATATACTTGAAGCCATAAAGATGAAAATTAACAGTATGAATTATCTTTTCCCTACACGCTTCCTATTGTTTTCTTCCAGGTCAAACCAACAGTTTAGCAGTGACATTAAATAGCAAATTCTGCTTATGGCTCAAGTTTTTTACTTAACACTTTGTCCAGGTATTCCATTGTATGAAACACTAAAGGTTATCAATTGATATGCTCTCAAAAGTAAGCTAAGAAATAACTAATCGAATTGGGTAGTAGTACATTCCCCAAAGGATGAGTAAGTCTTCAACAAAAGAGTCCTATATTTGTTTCTGCCAACATTTCTCTAAGTTGACTATTCTATCATTGCAGTATCCATCTCCATCTCTATCTCCACCTCCATCTCCATCTCCACCTCCAACTCCATCTCCACCTCCATCTCCATCTCCACCTCCATCTCCATCTCCACCTC
>NW_021703770.1:70791483-71182092 GCF_005190385.1 Monodon monoceros | reverse complement strand
CTCCATCTCCACCTCCATCTCCATCTCCACCTCCATCTCCATCTCCATCTCTATCTCTATCTCCATCTCCATCTGTATCTCCATCGGCATCTCCACCTCCGCCTCCATCTCCACCTCCATCTCCATCTCCACCTCTATCTCTATCTCTGTGTCTACAACTACATCTACATCTATATCTGCGGCTATATGACATAGTGATCACACATACATAGGAATAAAAGGGAAAGGAGGACCAAAGAAAGGGGATATGTGATGAAGATTAAAAAGTTGCTTCAGCAAATAGGAATGGAACTGAGCAGAGTATGACTCATCTAAAGGTTCAGATTGATGCAAGATTAATGCAGATGAATTCAAGAACTCTGAGTGAAACATAGGGACTCTAGTTTATAATAACTCATGGGTAATTAAGAATTTAAAAAGAAAACTTTGATTTTCAACTGAATGAAGCTGCTTTATAACAGGCCAATCCAAAAAAAAAAAAAACAAACAAAATGTAAGATTAAATACTCCAATAGAGCTGTTAAAAATCACTTTTTGTAGCTTTCATTAAAAGAGATAATTTTTCTTATATTCCAACTGAGGTCTAGGTATAAAGTTAGTGCTCGATAAATACTGGCTATTTTTAATAACTAGCTCAATTGTTTTCCCCTATTTAGTATTTGATGTTTTAAGATATATTTTTATTTAGAAATTAATATTAAAACTATAAATATTTAAGAGGCATTGATGGACTCAAACCTATAATTCCCATGATTCATAGATTTCTATACATAAGCTTATTATCTGGCATTTTTTTTTTTTTTTTTTGCTGTACGCGGGCCTCTCACTGTTGTGGCTTCTCCCGTTGCGCAGGCTCAGCGGCCATGGCTCACGGGCCCAGCCGCTCCGCCGCATGTGGGATCTTCCCGGACCGGGGCACGAACCCGCGTCCTCTGCATCGGCAGGCGGACTCTCAACCACTGCGCCACCAGGGAAGCCCTATCTGGCTTTTTTTTTAAAGATCCCACTAATCACCTGATAGCCTGGTAACAAGAGCCAAAGATAAAGATATACTAGTCTGGAGCAAGAACTAACTTCTTGGAGATAAAACCAAAATCCCTGAGCCACAACTGCCTCACCACACGTGTAATTAAAAAGGGATGAGTGGTGGGGTTTGAGTGATTTTTCCTTTTTAAGGAAACAGCTTCAGAATGGAATATACAAATATGTAGAAGAGATAACTAATATAAGCTCATAGAGCAAAGATCTGGAAAGTACCTTGAGATGTCAGCTCATCCATACTTCTGACCTCAAGTTGGATTATACGTAAACCATTCACCTCAGATGAAAATTATTCTTTCCAAAGATGTTCAGAGAGGGGTCATGATTTGACTCAAAGAAAGCTCCCCTGGCGGACACCCCTCCCCCACCCCATCATTTATTTAGAGTCATTCCTGGTTATTTTGCTAATGGAGAAGAGAGAGAGTGAGAGAGATAATTTACACAGAAAGTTCATTGATAATGAAGATTCAGCTCTTCACCTAGTGAGGTTGCTTCACTCCCCTGAAATAATGCAGGAGTTTCATGTCAGAAACATTAAATGCAGACTTCCCTGGCGGCTCAGTGGTTAAGAATACGCCTGCCAATGCAGGGGACATGGGTTCGAGCCCTGATCTGGGAAGATCCCACATGCTGCGGAGCAACAAAGCCTGTGCACTACAACTACTGAGCCTGTGCTCTAGAGCCCGTGAGCCACAACTACTGAAGCCCACACACAGCAGCTACTGAGGCCCCTGCGCCTAGAGCCTGCGCTCTGCAGCAAGAGAAGCCACCGCAGTGAGAAGCCTGCGCACCGCAACGAAGAGTAGCCCCCGCTCACCACAACTAGAGAAATCCCACAAACAGCAATGAAAACCGAACGCAGCCAAAAATAAATAAATAAATTAAAAAAAAATCAATGCCTTTGAGCACAATGAAGTGTTGAGATACTTACTTAAAGGCTTGCATGAAGCCTTGTTATGAGCATCTGGGCCCCATGATTTCATTGTTGGATCTTAGTTGACATCTTTTTTAATGATCTAAAGATAGACAATCAGTTTGTCAAGTTTCTAGGTGCTATTCGATTAGGAGCAATTCCAAAAAACCATGGAGGATAGTGAAATGGTACTAGTGGATTAGAGAAGTCAAATAATCTGTCTAGAAATATATTAAAAAAAAAAAGAATACAGCGGCTTCCCTGGTGGCGCAGTGGTTGAGAGTCCGCCTGCCGATGCAGGGGACACGGGTTCGTGCTCCGGTCCCGGAAGATCCCTCATGCCACAGAGCGGCTGGGCCCGTGAGCCATGGCCGCTGGGCCTGCGCTTCTGGAGCTTGTGCTCCGCAGCGATGAGAGGCCCGCGTACCGCAAAACAAGAAAGCTATACAAAAAACATTTACAGTCTAAGAAGTCATTCTCTTTCTTATTAAGAAAAACAAAGAATTCCAAAGCATTTAAAATCTTATCTAAAACAAAAGATAGAATATAAGGATATTTTTCTTTGTTGTTATCATGTCATGGTTCACTCAAAACAACCTCATCAACTATCGCATATGGGATCAAGAAGGCTATACAAAGATATGAAGACATAAATAAATGAGGATGCAGTTATGCACATATGCCTGATTCTTTTGTCCACAAACACTAACAGATTTGTCTAGTGTGTTTTCTCCAATTCAAAAGAAACTATTTTAACAGAGCACTGAACTTTTTTGGCTAGTAGCAATGATTTACTCTCCCTTAATTAATACAATCTCATCTATAGTTTTCTTTTTTTATTCTTAATCTCGTTTACTTTGAAGCCTGATCATTTGAAAGCTCCACACAATAGACCCTAATAAGTGAGTCTTAGGCAGATGGATGATTGCAGTGACTTATCCAGAATCTCTTAACAGGTAGATAGTACCTGTGGATCAACATTCCTAACTCTACTCCACTGCCCTCTTTACTGAGCTACAATGATTTTTCTTGAGATTTTTTTTGTTTGTTTTAAATTTGGCTGTGCTGCGCGGCTTGTGGGATCTTAGTTCCCTGACCGGGGACTGAACCCGTGTCCTCGGCAGTGAAAGTGCAGAGTCCTAACCACTAGACCACCAGGGAAGTCCCTCTTGGGATTTTTTTTTTTTTATAAGAGTTTCTGCTCTTAGATCTACATGCCCTTGTGAAATCCATCTAGCTAAATGAGGATAGAGTTCTAGATTTTGCAGAGTCCAAGCAGGGCCTCAAGACTAAGGATGATACCATGAAGATGACGATTCTCAACCCTGGTTGAACATTAAAATCATCCAAGGCAAGTTAAAAATATCTCAGTGTTTGAATTTTCAATTAATTGGCACCAAACATCTTGCAGAGAACATGGAACCACTCTTTCTAGAAGACTCCCTGGAAGATTCTCTTGCACAATGAAGGTTGAGAACCACTGTCACAGGCAGTATCTGTGTTTGGTAAAAGGTGTATTCTATGTACAGTCAGCTATTGCCACCAGCAGAGGGCCTGCTATGTCTTACACAAAAGCTTCAAGAATGTGACTGATTTAGAGCTCAGCTCTCCATCAAAGCCCTGTTCCGACATCATGGGAAAGAGGCCTAAAAACTTCCTTCTGACCAGAAACCTGCAGGAACCACTCCACAGAGCATGATCCCAAACTGCTGGCTATTACAGTAATTTCACTGGGAAGCTGCAGATTTTCACTTTGAAAGCCATCTTCTCTGGCAACTTAGACAAGTTTTAGGGGAAGGCCTTCGAAATAAAACTAATGGCTAATTAAGAGCTTTCTGAAGGCCAAAAGCAAAGCAAATCTAGCAGGCTTTAATTATTTTTCTTAAAAAATCTGTGCATACACTTATCCTTTTCTAATCAATTTTAATGAGTACCTTGTCTCCCAAAAATATGCTAAAGCAAGAGCCCGGAAGTATAATATGTTTGCTTACGCATCACTTCTGATACTTTTCTCATTTGTACCTGTGGGATTTTAATTCATAGAGGTGACTGAGTTATTACACAGAAAGGTCAATGCCATTGAAAGAGGAATTTATGACTTATATTTCCTAAGACAGGGGGACATCTCATGCCCATAGGGCCGCAAGGGAAACACCAGGCTCTGGGAAGCAGCAGGTGCAGGAGTGAGGGGAAAGCTAGGCCAGAGGCCTTACTGGGGTTTCTGTGGGAAACGCAAGGCAGGGCAGAGTTGACAGGTTAGGATTGTTTGAATATTTATGGCGGGCTTTGGGCTATAGGCATGTTTGCCTGGTGCTCAGCCCTGGGAGGATTTAGGGCAGGGAATACACTGGTTTGGTGTATGAGTGTTTATGGAGGAAGCAGTTGGGAGTATGGACTCCAGAGTGGTTAGTTTGTATCTAAAAGGTGAACTCTTGGCCAAGCCCTTTGCTGCCTCTCAGAACTGGCTGCACCTGGGAAGGCAGTCTCTCCCCGGTATCTCTGAGATGTCGAACATCACAAGATACAAAACTTTTTAAATGTGAATAACACAATACTTCCATCTGGACAAAGAAGTTGCATGAGCAGGGAGTTGTGTGAGCTGGAAGATCGAGTGGCCGTGTTGTGGGCAAAGGCTCCTTCAGCTCCAGTGCAGCTGGTCAGTGCCAAGGGTCAGTGCGTGGCCATTGGTCAGCAGGAATACAGTGGGAGAGCTCTCTTTCAACCTTCAGGTGAGTGAGAAGATGAAGTGAGGAAAGAGTCTCAAAATCTGACTCTATGTGCTCTGAAAAACAGGAGGGGTTTTTTTTACTTGTCAATCCTATTTATGCAGTTTCTCCTAGATATTTCTAAAATTTCATTGATTTATTGGTCTGAAATTAGCAACAAACAAAGAATAGGAAAAGTTTTCTTTCCTCTTCCTAAAACAGAAAAGCCTGAAACAGCTGAAATCTTTAACCTACTAGATCTTTGGAACTAAAAACATATTCCTTTCCAGATTCTACGTTCAGCTATTTCCAGAAAACCTCTAGACGCAAAATTTTGGGGCAATATTTTCATTGGATACTTTATAGAATATTTTTATTTTATACTTGTCTTTGGGCCTGGTAGATGAAAGCACATTATAAGGAAAGTCAGTTATGATCAGATACTACAATCTGAGGAAACATGAAAAAAGTGATAAAAGAAAAGAGTGTAGTTTTCTTCTTTTTATGTCTGTGTTTTGGGATCAAAATAACAAAGCAGCTATAAAGTTACTTTGAGTAAAAATATATATTGACACAAAATAAAGGCTGCTTTGCAAAGGAGACTTGCACCCCTGGTGAGTCCAACTTTAATATTTAAAGCTAAAGAGATCCGAGGAGCAATGCAGTTTTATTTCCTCTTTAGCCACTGGTAATTGTACTTAGCCTGAAGGACTGAGAAGTCCACCAGTAGGGGGCGGTGTAGATAAGACCTGTTCGAAGTTAAGGCAGAGCCAGAGAACAGCATTTGCCCCACCTGCCACTGGGTCCTGTGCTTGCATGGCCTGTCTAAGCACAATACGTAGATGCTTCTACTCTCTCAGTGGTTGGAAATGATCATTTCAGGCTCAAACTTTCCTTTTATGGCCTCACCTTAATGAAGATACTATTGGAAACTCACTGAATTAGTTTTCCATTTATATTTAAGCAGTACTTACCTCTATAAAAGGCGAAGAGGAAATTTGCTCTCTTTCTCTGATTCCTAAGTGTTTAACATTTAAAAGGTGGCACTTTGCCTCAACTCTCTTCCACCAGAGGATTAATGGAAGAGTTTTATTGATTTAAGGACAGTGAGTTTAGGTTTTAATTAACTTAAGTAATTTGCCTAATCAATTTCATGAATCACTGATTTTGTATTTTATATATTGTCTAGATTCCATATATGCATCACCTATATTCCCTGAAACAGGGTTTTTCAGGGTCTGTGAATGAGTTATTTTTGTTACATTTACTTTATTTAATTTCACTTTAATTATTATTATTATTATTTTGGGGATGAGGCACAAGGTTGGAATGTGAGTGGGGACAGAGGAAATCAAAAGAGATTTTTGTTTTAGTTTTAGTTTTAGGGGTTTTTCCCCCCTTTTTGCAGAGTTCCGTCTTTGTTTTAGGCTCCCTGAGTAAAAAACTTCCAAACCACACAGTGATGTTCCTTGGCGTGGCTTTGCTGTGGTCTGTCGGATTCTTCAGGAGTCCTGTGAGGGCTGTGACGTGCCTCATTACTGCGGTGGGACTGCTGTGTGTAGGTGGTTATCGTTTTCCGCTAGTTAGTATTGGGAACCAAGGGAACAAGAATACAGTATATGCTGCAGGCATTTTTTCACGGATGACTCACATTCTAAAAGATTGCTCTTTGTGCTACAGTTCAAATAATACCAACATGCCGTAGGAACATAACAACCAACCCAAATCGAGGTTACAGTTAGATCGTACATGCTTATTTGGGGCCTCCTCAGTAGAAGATTGTATATATACCGCACTGTTGGGTGCAGTTGGGGAAGTGGGCTATAAACTGTGTTCAGTAAGCATTTATGGAGGTTTACTCCACGTCAGAAATTTTACTGAGCACTGGTGATTTAGTTATGAGAAATCACCATCCTTGCTTTCAATCAATATGTAGTCTGTGAAGATATCATATAAAAGGTAAAAGCCATGTAGAATAGTATATAATAATCAGAAATAAAATGCAGAGTATATTCAAATATCAAAAAAGAATGGCTGAAGCAGTTTTTGAGCTTAAACATCTTGTCAAGAATTAATTAAAAATACATATCAGTATTTTAGAATGCAGCAAGTCAGTAAGAATGAGCATTCTCCAACAAATAAGAACCAAAGATGATTGTGCCAGGCACTGTGCTGAGTCATTTCCACACACTATCTAATTCCATTCACACGAAACCAGAGGAGGGAGGCAATGTAACTATTCCCCATTTATATATGAGGAAACTGAGGCTTATTAAGGTGAAATGTCTCGGTCCAGATCAGCGCCGCTCAAAGTGGTCTACAAAATGGTGCTGGTCTGTGAACTGTTTCTCATTGATCCATCACGAGTAGGTGTTGGAAACTTGACAATGATTTCACAGAGTAATTCTATGACTGTTGAATGACAGAAAACATAGGTTTGAGTTTTGTGTATTTTGTTTTTAAACTGTGGAAACATATAAATAGATTTTACCACTTTAACCATTTTTAAATGTACAATGACATTAAGAACATTTACAATGTTATGTGACTGTCACCACTACCTATTTACAGAACATTTTCATCACCCCAAGCAAAACTCTGTACCCGTTCATTACCCATTCTCCACTTCCCCCACACCCTGGTAACCTCTGATCTACTTTCTTTCTCATGAATTTGCCTATTCTAGATATTTCAGATGAGGGGAATCATACAATAGTTGTCCTTTTGTGTCTGGCTTCTTTCATGCAGCATAATGTTTTCAAGGTTCACCCATGTTGTTTCATATGTCAGAACTTCATTTTTTAATAGTTGAATAATATTTCATTATATATATACATATATTTTATTTTTTACACATTTATCTGTCCATGGATGCTAGTGTTATTTCCACCTTTTGGCTACTGTGAATAATGCTGCTGTGAACATTAGCATATAAACATCTGAGTCGTTGTTGGCAGTTCTTTGGTGTCTATATCTAAGAGCAGATTTCTGGGTCATATAATAATTCTATGTCTAACTGTTTTAGGAACCACCAAACTATGTCCTTGCATTTCAGCCTGAAGAACTCCTTTTAGCATTTCCTATGGGGAAAATACAGTAGCTTCCTTGGCTACTGTGACAGAGAGGGATGCACTGTTCACCAGACCATTTCCTTTTCCTCCCGGCCACTCAGCTAGACTACAGTTACCACCATCTTTTCCTTTGCAGGTGTTAAGTGTGACATACAACTAGTTCTAGTTAAGATAATAAAATGTGGAGGTGATACAAGCCTAGTCCATAAGACATCCCACATGGGCTGCTTCTCTTGATCTTTCTTCATCTGCTGGATAGAGGCAGAGGGTGATCTTGGTAGACGCACATTGAAGATGGTAGGTCCTCTGCAGACTGCGTCCCTGAAAAGCTGCATGAGACAGGGAAATCCCTTAGCATCCCTTCCCACAGAACCATCACTGGATTTCATTTTTTAACATTCACTAATGCTTAAGCTGTTATGATTACACCTTTGAAGTTGGAATGTTTCAGTTATACCAGTTAGTGTTACCTTCACTCATTCATACAACCATCTGAGGCATTTATTCAATGCGCCATGTTTTCCCTGATTTCCATTTCCAAAGCTCAAAACATGTAGTGTTATGTGATTCCTCCAAGCTTCATAATCCTCATCTAGAATTTCACCACATGTCACTGATTTCTCCTTATGGAGTTGTTCCTTTCCAATATGTATCATTCGAGTCTATCTCTCTTCACTTCAGTTATTCCATTTCCATGTTGGTCCAGGTCCTGTGCTGAGATTATAAAGAGAAGTAAGAAAGGCATTGTTTCAATCTAGAGTCTGGTGAGCACACAACAGTGTCCTAACTAAACTTTCTTTTCTGGACCATCTAGGCCACCATACACACCTTCTCCACATAAATCTTCCCTGTATACTTTATTTTGCATATTCCTATGACTCATTAGATAAAGGGTGTGTCTTGATCTAATGCGAAGCCCCTGCTCATATCTGTTAGTCACCCATTGTCTCCCACTCTCCATCACAGTGCTTTGATTTCTTCATGGCACCCTTCTTTCTATTTCCAACACATCACATCACTGGTTCCCAAATCCAGGTCTCTGGGTTGTATCTCACCTGTTTCGCCTTTTCTCCATTCAGGCTTCCAGTGTTCTTACCTCTCCTACTTATGAAGACCTGCTCTCAGAAAACACCAGGAAACTCATTTACATTCAGATTTGCTCCTGATCACAGTAAAAGGTTCTTCCACAGAGGATTTCCTTTTCTTTTTTTAAAAAAATCTATTTATTTATTTATTATTTATTTTTGGCTGTGTTGGGTCTTTGCTGCTCTGCGTGGGCTTTCTCTAGTTGCAGCGAACAGGGGCTACTCATCGTTGCGGTGCGCGGGCTTGTCATTGCAGTGGCTTCTCTTGTTGTGGAGCACGGGCTCTAGGCATGCGGGCTTCAGTAGTTGTGGCACACGGGCTCAGTAGTTGTGGCTCGCGGGCTCTAGAGAGCAGGCTAGAGAGAAGGCTCAGTAGTTGTGGTGCACGGGCTTTGTTGCTCCGCAGCATGTGGGATCTTCCTGGACTACACCTCGAACCTGTGTCCCCTGTATTGGCAGGTAGATTCTTAACCACTGCGCCACCAGGGGAGTCCCTCTTTTTTTTTTTTTTTTAAACTGAGAACAAAAGTCTAAATAAAATAAAAATGATTTAATATATGATAGTTATGCCCACAGATTTTAGGAACTAAAAGTAGATTTTCCACATCCCTAGCACCAGACCATTGGGTTCTTCTCTGATGGGGGTCAAGTACTATTTTGGACTTTGGACATCTGGGTGAGGAGGTGAAGCCAGACTCTAGAAAGCTTCTGGCTGATTCAATGTTATTTCTAGAACAAAAGGGAAAAAAAGACACAACTGAGATGATCAAATCTTTAAACTAAATTTTACTTCAGGCAAAACTAGATACGAACAAGCATAAGACAACCAAAAGAAACCACAAGACACAAAAATTACTCTGACTTTAATTTCTTTTTTCTTTTCTTTTTTTTTTTTTGCCACACCACGTGGCTTGCGGGATCTTAGTTCCCCAACCAGGGATTGAACCCACATCCTCGGCAGTGAAAGCACCGAGTTCTAGCCGCTGGACCGCTGAGGGATTCCCTAATTTCTTTGAACCTAAAGTTCTTGTGATTTCTCCTATGCTTAAGGCAAATGGACCACATTAGACTGTAAATGATGATAGGAGGAGATAATGGACCAGGTTTTCAGTCTTGAAAATAATATGAACATATTTCACAATTACAATACAATACTGCCATTTTAAAGTGCAGCTCATTCACAGATCTACTGGCTCATTATTTAAATTATTTTAATGAGATGGTGCCTCTTGAAATCCTAAAGGTTAAAATGGGACATGTCTTATGCTTCCTAAATTTATTCAGAATCAACTACAAATCACGAGGAGGGAACACGAGTGTCAGCACTGTTGGGCATGAGCACATTCTTTTTTTTTTAATTTAATTTAATTTTTTTTTTTTTTTGCGGTACGCGGGCCCCTCACCGCCGCGGCCCCTCCCGCCGCAGAGCACAGGCTCCGGACGCACAGGCTCAGCGACCATGGCTCACGGGCCCAGCCGCTCCGCGGCACGTGGGATCCTCCCGGACCGGGGCACGAACCCGTGTCCGCTACATCGGCAGGCGGACTCTCAACCACTGCGCCACCAGGAAAGCCCATGAGCACATTCTTTAGAGTATATTTTTCCTTCTTGTCCCTTGATTGATGAGTTTAACACATTCTCATGTACATTGCCCGTTGCATAAGGCCAGAGGCTGCTAGTTGGGGGATAATGAGAATAATGCCATAATGTGAATCTCAAGGCGGTTTTAAAATTGGATTTGTACTGCTGTATTGCCCTGAAAGTGTTCCTATGTGAAATCCATATTTTTATGTGACATTTGGGGAAATAAAAAGAAAAACAAAATGTACCACAGGAGTCAACATACCATTACATACTTTGACTGTTCTGTTAAAAAACAATCCACCTGTTTCGGCTTTTGGAAAATCTGCCAAGGAAGAAAGATGTTTGTAATTAATATGCCAACAGGAAATATCTCCAAGCTGACGCGTCATCCTGTCATGTCCTGATGCAACATGGTCCCGGCATTAGCCAGGAAGTGTTCAAGGAAGGAGGTGAGCTTTGCTGACCCCCTAACTGGATATGCAATGCCAGTTCTGGGACTCTGGGCATTTCTTCCAACTCAGACTGAGAGTCCTTTAAGAATCTTTGTTTGGCAGCTACATTTTTATAGCGCACCACTAATAAAATAAACCATAAAGTAGAATATTCTGCCCAAGGCATCCATGCAATTGAATACTGGCTCTATTCCCTATGAGTTGTATGACTAGGTAAGTTATTTAGACTTTCTGAGGTTTAATAACCTCATCTGAGCAATGGAAACAGTAAAAGCCACCTTAGAGGGTTTGTGAAGATTAAGCTATTCACATACATCAAGGAAAGGACTTATTAGGTCTCTTTAGGAAATATTAATTTCCTCTTCCTTTATAAGACTATTTACGCTTATTTAACGATGGCACCAAGTCAACACTTGCTGCAACCAAATAGTAATGTTCTGACAGTATGGAGTTAAAAGGGAGTAGAGCGCCCTCCCTCCTGTGTGGCCCAGTGGTTCTGTGGCGTGGAAAGCAATGCAGAGCAGACGCTGCGTGAGCCTCTGCTATCACTGACCTCACAGCCAAGGCACTGCAATACTTTTCTATTGTGAATAACAACTTGCCACATGTTTAGCAGCCTAAAACCCCCATCTCTAATCTCCTGGTTTCTCTGGGTCAGGAGTCCAGGCACAGCTTGACTGGGTCCACGGCTGCAGTCGAGAGAATGGCCACACTGGGGTTCTCACCAGGAGCTCAGGGTACTCCTCCAAGATCATTCAGGGGTGGGCAGAATTCAGTCCCTTGTGGCTGTCCAGTTGAGGCTCTCAGCCTAGAGGCAGCCCCTCTCCAGAGCTGTTCACAGCAAGGCCCTTTGCTTTCTTGCCTGAGGCTAGCAGGAGAGCGTCTCTCTGATGTTTCACCTGGTAAAGGCTCCTCTCATGGTGTTAGGACCACCCAGGATGGTATCACTTTTGATGAACTCAGTCAACTGATAAGTAACTAAATCATGACACTGATACCCCGTGACAGGCACAGGCTTTGCCCACACTCAAGGGGAGGGGACCCTACAGAGCAGGTACAACAGAGAGTACACGTCCTGGAATTCTACATACCACAGTCATGTGGCCCAGATCCAGAGAAACATCTTCAGAAGAAGGCAACCTTCAAACGGATACCTGGCTCTGGTTTTCCATGCTTATTGCTGACGAGCAACATTTAATCTGAAATGGCAGCAGCCTTCTCAGCATTGGTTGACTGGTGGCTAGAGAGGCTGGGAATACCAGACTGACCAGTGGGATATGCAATCCTCAAAAGCCAAATACTCATTTGGAACAAAGTGTAAGGAGCTGAGCTAGAGGTGGAAAATCTGCATGCCACGTATACTCAAGCACTTGGCAGAGATTTTTAAGCTTCTTAATAATTCTGAGACTCTGCTTTTATGTAAGATGAAGAAATTGCATCTCAGAGAGAATACGTGACTCACCCAACACCATGCAGCTGATTCATCTGAGGGAGACTTGGGTCTTAACTATATGCCCACCTGCCTTTGTCCCGGTTTCTCCCAACATAGCATTCCACTTTTCCTGTTAGAAGTGGGGTCCATCACACGTAGAACTTTTTGTCATGCGTGTCCTGTAGTATGGTCATGGACTATCCCTTGAGGTATGCTAGGTGCACACAGGAATGAGCGTGGTCAGACTGAACCTCAGCATCTTGAGAGAACAGAGGCATGATCTTTTTAGATTGTTAAAACATAATCAGGATAAAGATTTGGTCATGGAGGGTGAGATTAGATTGCCTTATTCAGAATTAACATTTACAGAAGATTGAAGGGGGTGGAGAGATAAGTCCCTCTTCTTTAGAATGTGAAACTGTTGGCTTGCTTTTCCAGGAGTTTGAGAATTGAATTTACTGCCTATGATTCAGCAATGCTCAATCCAAAAAACTAACATAAAAATTTACCCTAGGCTAGTGACATGCCCAGACTTGTAAGCAAAACTACTTTGGGGGTTGCCGTGGGTTGATTTATGTCCCCCCTCCAAACCCTATGTTGAAGTCCTAACTCCCAGTCCTTCAGAATGTGACCCTATTTGGAGATAAGCTTTTTAGAAAGGCTTTCAATGTAAAATGAGGTCATTAGGGTGGGCCCTGACCCAATATGACTGGTGTCCTTATAAGAAGAGGAAAGTTGGGCGCAGATGTGTACAGAGGGAAGACCATATTAAGACAAAGGAAGAAGACGGCCATCTACTACCCAAGGAGAGAAGCCACAGAAGAAACCAAGCCTGCCAACACCTTGATCTTGGACTTCCAACCTGTAAGAAAACAAATTTCTGTTGTTTAATACTGCACCCCCAACCCCGGCCAATCTGTGGTACTTTATTCTGTCTGTAAACTAATGCAGGGGGGTGCTTCCACAACCACAGTGGATTCTCAAAGAAAAACACAGTCTTAGTAACTTTCATCTCTCCGTTTATAAAAGAATAGCAAATCAGACAACAATCTACCATGAATGAGAAGATTATTAGGACTTCAAGAGGTTAAAAAATTAAAATTGCAATCTGAAGTAGAGCATAACATAAGCACATTTAAAGTGATCTTGTCACCATTAAGAAAAGGTTAAATTCTTCGAACAACAAATATGCAGAAATTGAAAAACTAATGTACAGAAATTCAAAATATAATTTTTAAGGTTAAAAAACAAATAGGCCTATTAAATAACATATTAGAGACAGGTAAAAAATTAATAACCTTAGAGATAAATATGAGGAAATTACACAGCATTCAGTAAAAAGGGAAAAATAAGTGAAAATTATAAGATGTTGAGAGACATGGAAGATAGAACGGAAGAGGAAACCAATATACATCAGAATGTAAGAAAGTAAAATAGGATGAAGGAGAAGTAATGAAGGTCAGAAGATGATGGAATAACACTACTACATTTCTGTGGGAAAATTGCAGTTAAACAAAAGTTGTAATGAGATTAAACTAAAATAATTTATCAGGAATTTTGACCTTCTTATTGACTTCATAAAATGAGACATATGTATCTCATTCCCTGACATACATATCTATTTTTTTTTCCACTTAAAAAAAAAAAAACAGCTTTGCAATCGACTCTACATGGCTTACCTATGTCACCAAAGGCAGTGGTCACCTCTACCTGGTGTCAGTTTTGGGGGGATGGTAATGTGGTAGGGAAAGAAGTGCTAAACCAAGGAGCTCTGTTCCTGTGCATGATTCATTTAGCCTCTCCGATGTTACGTCCTCATTTGTAACAGAAGGAATTGAAGGTTTTCTAGAAGACAGTAGCAAGCTTTGGCATCAGACAGACCTAAGTAGAAAGCCTGGTTCACCCACTGACTGGCTACTGGGTCCTGTGTGCTCAATAAATATTTGTTGAGAGAGTTGCTCGTCTCAGTTACCTGGTCTGAAACTTGGGGGTGGCACACCCGGATCAGATGACTGCGCTGAGGACCGCTGAGACTCTGTGTGACTTGGTTAGCCTTGTGTTCAGCTCAGAGCAAAGCAGATAGAGCAGGCTGTGCTTTTCATATTTCTAAGGTCCCTTGTAGTTCTAACGTTCTCAGAACCCGTGACTTGATTTTAATAAGTGTAAAACAATTTGTAGGGAATGTGGGAACTAAGTATTTTATATTGCGGTTTCATGGATCTTGATTTGACAAATATGTTGTAGTAAACTCATGTTAAACATGAAATGGATGGTTTGGGCTTTTTCTTGGAAGCTTTTACTTTATTACAGTGGATGCAAAGGCTGCCCCCTTGTGACAAAGAGTGAGGACCACAGGCTGTAACCCATTCCTCGGGCTGTAGCCTTAAACGTTTGCTGCAGAGATGACCCTTCCTGATGGCGTGATGGAAGCTGTGCACAGGATACGTTTCCGTAGGTTGATGCATGAGAACATCTCATTCCAGAGAGTCGCTGCTGTTTCTCAGTGGAGGCAGTTTCAGCCCAACTGTATTTTAAAAATAGTCTATGAATAATGTAAGAATATCACCGTTACACGGTAGCTTTCAATCAACGCTAGCTCTCTCCCACCTTCTCTTTCTGACGCTTTAAGGAAGATGGTTTGATAGATGAAGTTTCAAGCCCTATTTTTCTAGTTAAAGTAGCCGTGTGAGAATGCAATATGTCTGCCTAGTAGTTTAATTTTTTTTTAGTTTTATCTATGAAGTCATGCTACAAATATTCCCCTTACATTGCAAAAATGTATAGCACATATCAAAAAAAAGACAGTATTTAATTTATGGTTCCAATGGTACAACAGAAATTTCCTTGTCACTTCCTTACTATGCTTCGTATTTTGTATGGAAGGTTCTCACGGGAGACTGGGGGTAGTGGAGGTGACCAGATGCTGAGGGTCAGCTTCCTCCAGATGCAGGTGCTGAGACTGAATTTGGAGTGTAGGCTATTTATTAGGAGTCAATGTCTGTGAAGAAAGGGAGAGGAAGCAGAATTGGGTAGTTGGGAGAATGCTGACAGTAGATGCCAAGGACCAAGGCCTGCCAAGAAAGCCTCAGCTAACCCAGCGAGCTCTGGACAGAGCATATATCCCATGTTGGACCAAAATAGTTAGACCTTTGTGCTCCTGCCTGGCTCAGCACCAGGCACGGGCAGCTCTGGCCAGAGCATGACCCAAGGCTCAGGGACTCCCTGCACCTGGACTAACTGTGAAGGATCTACAGCAAATCTCGACAGGAAATCTGGGAGCAGAGCCCCGCGTCTACCACGTGTCACTGACAAAGGAGCGGGGACAGAGAATGTCAATCCATCCCCATCTTTAATAGACAGTCTTCTTGCTGATGCTCATATGCAGCTTAGTTGCAGGTCTATTCATTTCTGCTGAAGCCTCTACCTGCTCTCTCCTGCCTTGGTCTCCTCCACAGCCACCAAGAACAGGGCTCTCCCTCCCTCCACAATTTCTTCTCCTGCTCTGCCTTTGGCTAAGCTTGCCCTTCTCCCAGCAGCAATGCTAGTCTGCATCACCAAATTGAACATAAAATGATGATGCCTTGCATTTTTTAAGTATGTATGTTCTGTCTTAACTAAACTGTAAGCCAGGAATTGCAAAAAAAAGTTTCATCTTGCACTACAATGCTGTCCATTTGTTAACAGCTGCCTGGAGAGAGCTGTGTTGAGAAGGATTCTGAGTCTGAATCCAAGCTCAGTGAAAAGTAGAACCATAACCACCAATTACCTTCATGGTCACACCGGGGAGAGAGGGGACATCTTTTCAATATTTGCTTTCCAACCCTGTTCTCAACTTTCCACCGGTAGTTAACATGGCAATGTATACAAAACAATACGTCACACTTCTTGTTGAATATAGAAATGAATTGCCCTAAGCCTCTCAAGGGATCTTTAATTGTGGGGAAAAGTCCCTTATAGAGAAGTGCCTGTGAGGCTTACTCAGAAATGAAGTTGCTGGATTGTGAGGTATTTGATGGTGTTTTGTTAAATACTTCTGTATTGCTCTCTAGCTTTACGTGAGGGATTCTGTAATTAGTTGACCTGATTTGTAAGTAAATGAGTCCAAGTCCAAAGGCCTGAGACACAGTGGGGGCGGGGTTGGGGGGGCGATGGCGTCAGTTCCTATCCAAGGCCCAAGAACAAGGAGTACCAAGCCCAAGGGCAAGAGAAGATGGGTGTCCCAGCTCAGGCAAAGGCAGCAAATCGGCCCTCCCTCTGCCTTTTTGTTCTCTTCAGGCTCCCCATGAATGGCTGATCTTCTTTACTCAGTCTATTGATTTATTTACTAATCTCTTCCAGAAACGCCCTCACAGCTACAACCAGAAATAATATTTTACCAGCTATCTGGGCATCCCTTTGCCCAGTCAAGCTGACGCATACAATTAAATGTCACAAATATATTCATAGTTAGGCATTTGTTAGATTGTAGATAAACCCAAAGAAGAAAATAAAAATAATCCATAACCACTTTTCAATATGTTGGTGTATTTTCTTTCAGCACCTTTTCTACTACCTATCTATATGCACATATTCAATCTATATTAGAAATGATTGTAATTATACTTATCACACAATTTTGCCTTCTTCATTCATTCAATTCTATCTTGTGAGTTTCTACGTCACTAGCAATTCTTCAAAAACATTATGTTAATGTTATTGCCTAATATTCCACTGTGAAATCCCTATAATCACAACTGATTTCTCCTTTTTCCTATGTAATATTTAGATTATTTTAATGTTGCTTTTTATTATTATAAGTAATGCTCTCTGAGTCATCTTGGCTTTGTTACACCTTCGATTTCCCAATGTATTTCTGGAAATGGAACACTGGCTCAGAGGCTAGAAACATTTTAAGATTCTTCACTTGCTTGGTAAGCCAGAAGGTTTACCAATTTATACTTGTACTTGTATTAAATGAATTTTTCTTTACACCATCATTTTTGTTGTAAAAATATTTTCTATTTTGTTATCTAACTGGGAACAATCATATTAGGTGGGATCTTGTCTAACAATTCTGCTTAGAGAAAATATAAAAAACCCTTGTTTTCTAGCACTGTGGTACCCAAGAGAATATAGTGTTTGTTCATGTTTGTTTTTTAAATAAAAAATAACATGGATTGGTGATACCGAAGAGAAGTTTAATATTAAAGTAAATGCATTTTTTTATAATTAAAAGAAAACTTGATTTAGTCTGCTTAGGTAAATTTTACCTAGCACATCACTGAGTTGCAACTGTCATGTCTATAAAATGATAAATGTTTATGAAGTGCGATGCTGATGTCACTGGAAAAATTTTTTATTGGAGTAGAGTTGATTTACAATGTTGTGTTAGTTTCAGGTGTACAGCAAAGTGATTCATTTATATATATGTATATATATATCTTCTTTTTCAGATTCTTTTCCCTTATAGATTATTACAAGATACTGAATATGGTTCCCTGTGCTCTACAGTAGGACCTTGTCACTGAAAATTTGAAACTTAAAAATATATTTCTGTAGTTTACTTGATTAAACTAACTCATCAAGTTGAAATGAAGAATTTCTGATGGCTACATAACTTTCTATTTATGTCAAGCTTCCAGTGTAGATTATTTCTGCATTAAAGGCATCCAACGACCCTTTCCAGCAGCATCAACCCACTTCATACCTCAAACCAAACTTCTAAAACATACACCTAGAAGAGGATGTTTGCAAACATGTAGACAGTGAGACACATGATCTTTTCAACTTTGTAAAAACTCTCCTTTGTAATTCCAGTATGCGAAACCACTAAAACACTATAACCAAAAAAAAAAAAATTTTTTTTCTAATTTGTTAGGTTCACAAAAGCATCTTTGGATATGATATTCAAAGTGGACTCTGCTCTGCAGGGAGAACAGCAGAGGGGGCACCAGCGACTTCCCAGGACACCAGAAACCAGCGCCGACACCTCTCCGCTTCATCAGCTCCAGGCTTTACAGTGAACGGACTTCTCCCCATTGAACCCCATTCCACGCTAGAAATAAGGGCGAAAACCAGCACACAAGCCCAGATTTATGATGGAGCTGTGTGCCTGCCCAGGAAGTCATTCTCAGCTTCATAATAAAATGTAAAAGAGCTGGGGGCAGTCAATTCAGCTCATTGGATATTCTCAGCAAGTAGTAACTAATGGATTTTAACATAGAAAATTATATCACTTTCAGACAGTTAATAATATCAAGGTTCTAATTTACCTTAAAAGAATCCATAACCCATAATAGAGAAAAGACCTGAAATAATTGCCCTAAGAGAGATTAGACGTTCTTTGCGTCTAATTACACTGAACGCGCATAATTTAAAACACCAGAAAATAGCAAAAGATTTTAATCAATATTTTCAAATCCTCCAAACCCTGCCTTCTGGATTCTGCCTTCTTCCCCTTGCAAAGCATAAGAACAGAAAACAAACAAGGAATTAAACAAAGAAAATATACACTAGGGTTGTGGATAAACAAGCTAAGCTCAGTTTTATTTTATTTTTTATAATTTATTTATTTTTGGCCACGCCACATGGCTTGTGGGATCTTGGTTCCCTCACCAGGGACCGAGCCTGGACCCTTGGCAGTGAAAACGTGGAGTCCTAACCACTGGACCACCAGGGAAATCCCTAAGTTCATTTTTTATTTTCTCCTTTCTTCTCTGCTCTGGCACATTTGCAAACAAAGTCCCACCCACTGAAATGGCAAGATGCTTCCAACAGAAGAGGGAAGAGGCAGAGCAAATGACCCAAATAATCCACAAGCCCAGAGAGCAGCCTGGGGATAAGAGAGAGCTGTCTGGGATGAAGTGGGCAAGGGCAAATGATGACTGTATTCACAAATAAACTATCGCTCTTCAGAAGCTTTTTGAAACTGTGTGATGCTATGCTGATAACTCCCTTGCAGAAAGACTTTTTTTTTTTTTTTGGTAAAGGTACAGACTAGTTTTTATTTTTTTGTTTACTTTTTTATTTTATATTGGAGTAGAGTTGATTTACAATGTTGTATTAGTTTCAGGTGTACATCAAAATGGTTCAGTTTTACATATACATATATCCATTTTTTTTCAGATTACTTTCCCGTATAGGTTGTTACAGAATATTGAGTAGAGTTTCCTGTGCTATACAGTATGCCCTTGTTGATTATCTATTTTATATATAGTAGTGTGTATATGTCCTGATTTATCCCTCTCCACCACTTTTCCCCTTTGGCAACCATAAGTTTGTTTTCGAAGTCTGTGAGTCTGTTTCTGTTTTGTAAATAAGTTCATTTGTATCATTTTTTTTTTTACATTCCACATATAAGTGATATCATAGGATACTTGAGAAAGACATTTTTAAGGACTGAAAAGATGCAGGGAAGAGCAACAGGAATAACTCTTGCACAGGCTTCCAGAATAAGGATGTTTTGCACCTCATCGGCACCACCTGTGAGTGGAGTGATTGCAGCCTCTCAATCTCCCCACAGCGATGGGGCTGCAGGACGTCACCCCACTGGCAGCAATGACTGAGATACCTAAGTCCCGATGAAGAGTTCTTGGATGAAATCACCTGAAAATCCTGCCATCAATAGGTGTTGGTGTTAAATTGGAGGAAATACTTTAAAATATTTTGCACAGACTAGAAGAATAAATACACAATTTTGGCCTGGGGGCCAATAAGCCCTACCACTTACAATTAATGTAATCAGAGGCATAAACAGGACCGTTCATAAATAGTCCTGGCTTTATTTTCTAAGCTGGACCTTATAGGCAATAAATTAGTCATTTAATCAGAAATTATTTTAATTGTCAAGGGATATACAAATGATGGATATTTTAGCTATATTTTTGTTGGGTGTATATGTAGCCCATCCTCAGGGAATGGAAAAGAGGTAAAAGCACAGGCTGCTATACTGGGTGGGAAGTTTGAATAAAAACAAAATAAGTTGCAGAAACTCAGCGCTCTACGCAGTAATCATTTTTGTTGGGGATCTATTTTGTTCCTGCTAAAATCCAAGAAAGCCTAGTACATCCCTTCTTACCTTCAAAGCAGAAAGTTTTCATTAAGAGGGAGAGAGAAAGAAAGAAAGCAGGTGTTAGTTATTTTGCAGAATGTACTTTAAAAGAGTGGGGACACCTCTATGGAGCCACAAATTAACTAGAACTGGAGAAAAGCAGTCAATGGAGTCAGAGAGAAACCTGGTTGGATCTTCAATATAACTTCTGAGATGTCTCTACCATTAATATAAATCTAAATGGAAGTGCCCTTTTATTTTATTTTAATTTTCTATTGGGGTATAATTGACATATAATGTTATATTCGTTTCAAGGGTACCACATAATGATTCGATATTCGTATATATTGTGATAGGAAGTGTCCGTTTAAACAAGAATGGACAGAGGAGGGTCCAGATAGAAATAGAGCACACAACTGGCAAAATGTTCTCGCCACCCCTTCAGTGAGGAGACATTGGAAGTTAACACCGAAACCTCACTGAATACTACTTGTGACTTGTTATATTACATACAAACGTATATGTAAATATGTGTGTGTGTGTGTGTGTGTGTGTGTGTGTGTGTGTGTGTGTATATATATATAGTTAATGTAAGCTTTACATACTTTCCATTCTGTGCTTCTCAGAATATACCTCAGAAAGACTTTTTTGTTGTCTGAGTGTGTCACCTGTGACACAAACCCTTCAGGCTAATTGTGACTTACATTTCGCACTCATGTCTCACGTCCACCTCATTCATTCATTCATTTAATAAACGTTTACGAAGCTCTCACTATGCCCTAGGTACTGCACTTGGCAAATGAAAATTAGTAAGTAAAGCAGAACCTCGCTTTCAAGAAATTCAGCATCTTTGTAGGGAGAATGAAATTAAAACAGACACGTCTCTGAGCAATCATCATCCCTCTCTTGCCCAACGGACTCTAGGAAAAATTTCACCCAACTCATTCACTAGTTCAGATCCCGTGAAGATACATGAATCTTCATCAATCCATCCATTATTTGTTGAATATAGAATGCTGGGCTGGCTTTAAAAACCTGGATAAGTCTAACTACTCAGTATTTACCCCAAAGTGGAATGTCTCATAGTTAATTAAGTGTAAAATGAGCATGACTGAGTCAGTTCTTTCTTCAGAGATCCGCTGGCTAGCTGGAATGTGATAGGTCTACTTATAGGACAAAAACAACAACAACAAAATTAGCCTATGGCTATCCAAGAGGGTTAATTTGATTTAGTGAGGGAAACTGAATAAATATTAACACCCAGAAGAAGCATAGTAGTTTTTGTATCATTAGTCGTTATGTGCCAGCCATAGCTTTTAATTATATTACTTGGACCGTAATCAGACAATAAATTCAGGACAGCTTGGATTTTGGCTTCAGAAACCTGGCGTAATGAGTGCAATTTGTAAATACCCACAATGATATTTTCTTCAATTTTGTTGAAGGCTGAATTACCCTTCAACAAATCAATCGGTCTGTCACATTTGCACATATTGAGCTAAAGCAGAGGAAACAGGAAAAGCTAGCAGCCAGCAGCCCCTCCCTTCGGAACCTTTGAGCGCTCACTTCCCGTCATATGATGGCCAGCCTTTCATGGGAAGGACCGTCCCTGTCACCGTTCCGTCTGCTCTGAACAGAGGGAAGAGAGGACGGTCATATTCCGCACCAGGCTTCTAATCCTGCCAGATCGCTGTGGTCTTTGACAGTATGCAACACGTTATTAGAGGACAGATCTTTCTATGTGCATGACAAGCTATGGATTCGGGCAGCCCCCCGAGGCCACCCGCAGGTAGAGCACCGAGTGTCCGCTGCATGTTTCCCCAACACTGAAGAAGAGTGCGGACTTCGGCTCTGTCAACACCAGGCTCAAACGCGGTGCCTCCACGGTGTGATGTTGAGCAGGTTACCCCCTCTAGGCTTCGGTCCTCTCCTCTGAAGCTGGAGGAGGCTATAGAGGCAGGTGTAGCATCACGCAGGAGCACGTGGGCTCCGCACCAGCCTGGGATCGAAGCCTGCTGCTTCGTGTGCTGATCAGATGGCCACAGGCAATTACTCTCTTCTTCACTTCCCTCATCCTTAAAATGAAAATCCTTGCACCGCTTCCACAGAGGGTTCTTGTGGCAATTAAATGGGTTAATGAAGAACTTTTATTATGACTCTTTTTGTAAAGATTGAGATGAATTAATTTTAAACATTAGAGCAGTGCCTGGCACATAGAAAACACTAAAAGATGGTGACAGTTATCTCATTGTGGTAACTTTAAAAGATGTCTTACATGAACTATTTTATTCTGACCTAGCGATGCGGGGTCAGCTCTTCCTTGGGTTGAAAGGTGAAGTTGACTGTTAAGGTGCTGCTTTATTTATTTTTTTGCTTTTGCATGTTTTGTTTTGTTTTGTTTTAATAAATTACAATAGGTATGCTGACCTCTGAACTTTCTGCTCAGGTTGGAAAGGAAACATAAATGGTTACCAAGTAGGGATTTTGGTTATATAAACAGCCCTCTGAAGGTTTCATGCCGGGGAAAGCAGCAAAGACATTGAAGCAGATTTGGAGAGAAAGAAAATGTATATTTTTCTCTTATATGATTTTCTTGTTTTTAAAGATACACCAAATTACAAGGCTAATGGGATATGCAAGAGTAAGTTTCTAGTTTATTCCCTTTGTTACTATAGAAGACTTGCAATAGAGACATTCAATACTTTAAATAACCCAAAATGGAATTCTACATCGTTACTATATAAGGGCTCTCCAAGTTTAACAAGATATATTTTGGCCAGGCCAACAAAGAAACATTTCTCCAAATTTATTGGGCAATATATTCTTACTTGTCTTCTGTATTTTACAGATAATAGAGGTAAAAGCAGATTTTGGAGGGGAAAGAAGGTTCACTGAGGGGCAAAATTGTTATTTTGCTGTAATAATGTAAAAAAAATCATCCTTAAATATAATTTCCTTACGTCTTCCTACAATACCTTTGACTGTAGAGATATAAATTCCATTTCCTTTTGTTCTGTTCTCAGAAAAAATTCCCAGCAAATTGTCAATGTGTTTTGCGTAATAACCATTGATTTTTTTCTGATATTAGTGTTTCACTATGGTTGTTTATCTTCCAGATCCTTTACTTAACAAGAGATATTTTCTGAGAGTCAAGAGTCTTTCCATTTTGTTCCCTTAATTAGACATTTGTGCTGATTATAGCATGTAAGGAGCTGTGCAGCCAAAGCTGTTGCTCAGTGCTGGGACCTGCCCTCATCACGTTATTCCACGGGAATGTCAGGCTCACCACCCACACATCTCTGCAAGGAACAGTCTTTGTCACTGACCAAATGAGTAACTGACTAGCTGAGCCTCTGAAATGTCTCTGCATCACAAAAATCAACTTGCATACAAGAAATGTAATATTGATACAATACAAATAAAACACTGATAAAAATGAACATCGATTAATGGGCTAGTGGGAAAAGCACGGATATTAGAATTAAGTAGAACAAGTACATATCATGCTTTCTTTGCAGGTTATTTGATTTCCTAATCTTGCTTTCTTATTTGTAAAATAAGACAATGATACCCCACTGAAACATTTGGAAAATTAAGTGACTCAAGGTATGTAGAGTGCCTCAGTTCCCTTCACATTAACATAAGAACTCAAAGAAAAAAACAGTATGCTTATTTCCTGGCTGACTGGTTCATCTGTCCCCAGCAGGCCCCTTCACAGGAGCCCTCCTGTGACTAGCTCACCCTAGATTGAGTCTGAGATCCACCATCAGTAGCACCAGAGCAGAGTTGCATTCACCATGATTCAAAAACCAAGAAGTGACCTATAACAAAGGACAGATGACAAGTACATCCTGAACTATATTTAAAGTAAGCATAAGCACCAGAGAAAAGGGTTTGCCAATCCAAGTGATCACTCTGATCGAACTTAAGTTTATGTTTCAAACATTACTTATATTTAGGTCATTCTAAATTGGTAGCATGTAAACCAGAGATCTCCAAACTGGCCAAGGAGAAGGAGAGCTTGAGTCTATGTTATGTGGCCACTGAATATGATAGGGTAACGCTTTACCATCCACGTATTTATCATATTTCAAACCACTGTCAAAACAAACTCTGAGAACTAAGAGATTTCCACAACTGCACATAAAAAGCCATAACATTACACCAGCAATAACTAATTAGCAAACATAATAAAAATAAATTATCATATTCCCAGTAGCAACAAAACATATGGTATCTAAGAATAAATCCAATAAAAAGATTGTAAGAACTATATGGAGAAAACTTTAAAGCATTATTGGAAGATGTAAAAGAAGATTTCAATAAATAGTGAAGTAGAACATGTTCAAAGTTAAAAAGGCTGTATCACAAGGATGTCAATTTCCTCCAAATTAATCTATAAGTTCAATGCAAATCCATTCTAAAAATCCCAATGGAATTTTTGTGGAAATTGACAAGCTGAGTCTAAAACCCTAAAAGTAAAGAGTCAAGAGTAGTTAGGATACTTTCAAGAAAAAGAAGTTGAGAGACTTCCATACCAGATAAGGCAAAAATTAAGGCTATAGCAATCAGGACAGGATGGATGTGATAGACATACAGAACAGTGAGAGTCCAGACTCATGCGTATGTGAAAACAGGTGGAATTATGAATTAGTGGGGAAATGAGGGGACATCTGATAAATGGTTCTGGAATCTTTGCTTATCCATACAGAAAAAAAATTCTTTTAACATTCCAAACACAAAAATAAATTTAAGATGTTTTAGAGATCTAAACATTCTAGAAGAAAATATTAAAGAAAAATATAATGTCATAGAAGGGAAGAATTTCTTAATAACACATATTTTTAAAACTACTTAAATTTAACATTTCTGTTCAACAAATTATATCATAAATGACGTTAAACCAAACTACAGACTGAGAGAATATGTTTAAAAATCATATAACTGGGGCTTCCCTGGTGGCTTAGTGGTTAAGAATCTGCCTGCCAATGCAGGGGACACAGGTTCGAGCCCCAGTCCGGGAAGATCCCACATGCTGCGGAGCAACTAAGCCCATGCACCATGACTACTGAGCCTGTGTGCCACAACTGCTGAGCCTGCGTGCTACAACTACTGAAGCCCGTGTGCCTAGAGCCCGTGCTCCGCAACAAGAGAAGCCACTACAATGAGTAGCCCTCGCTCGCCGCAACTAGAGAAAGTCTGCACACAGCAACGAAGACCCAATGCAGCCTGAATTAAATAAATAAACTTTTAAAAAATCATAGAACTGGCAGAGATGACTTTTCAGAATTTATAAGGAAACTTCCGTGGCAATTGTGCACAAACAAATCATCCAATAGAAAATGGACAAAAGAGATGAATAGGTAATTTACAGAAGGGAAACCTGAATATATTGTAAATATGTGACAATCTCACCCCCCCAAGTAAATACAAATTAATCAGGTGCAATTAGACACCCATTAGATGGACAACAATTTAAAAGGCAAATGATACCAACTTTTGGTAAGTATGTGGAAAAATGAATACTTATACCATGCACTGCTTTTGACAATGTAAATAGGTGCAACCACATTGGAAGCAAAATTTGATGATATAAAGTTCAATAAAATGCCTAAATCCTAAAACCAGTAATTCTGCTCATAGTAATATATAATAGGGAAAATCTCTCAAGTGTGCTCAAAGAGATGTACACAGAAATATTTATGAAAGCACTATTTTTAATACTGAGCAACTGGAAACAATCTGTGTATATCAAAAGAAGAATAGGTGATTTAATTGTGATACATTCAAGAAATGAAATACTCTATCAGAGTTAATGAACCACAAATATGAACATGGGTAAATCTAAAAAACATGATAATTAGTAAAAAATAAAATTTTAGAGCACATTTTTCAAAAAAAAACATGCAAAAATACTACATAATGGTTTTAGATACATACATTTGCTGAATAATGTACATCACCTATGATAAGAATAAATTCTAAATTCAGAAAGATAATCAGCTCTGGAGGGGGCACAAGGGAAATGGCATCAGAGAAAAACACAAAAGAGGATTGAAAGGTATCATTAAAGTCATATCATTTTTTAAAGCTTAAGTAAATATGGCAAAACATTTGTCAAAATATATTAATATACGATCAAGCTGGTGGTTCACATCTCTTTTAGATTTTAGGTATGATATGTTTCAGTTTAAGGATTTCTCCCTCCCCCACTTTTTTTTCAGTTTTCGTGTCTCCCTGGAAATTCTCTATCTCTTTACCCTTTTCTGTAGATTCTCTTACATATTTATCCTAGTTATTTTAAAAATCTTTGTCAAGTAATTTCAATGTTTGGGTTGTGTGTCAGACTGTTTCTATTAACTGATAATGAGCCACATTGTCCTACTTGTTCATAAGTCTAGACATTTTTGAATGTATACTGCACATGATTGATGATACATTGTAGAAAGTCTGGATTTTGTTATTTCCTCTGAAGAGTGTTGAGTTCTGTCCTAGTGGCAATTAAATTACTGGCATATATCATTCAATAAAAGGAACCATAGTTCCTTGGAGTAGTGAAAAGAAAAATATGCTTAATAAAAAAGGGGGAGGGATGAGGAACTTACGGAAAGAACACAGGAGCCAAGAGGAAGGAGTTTCCAGTTGCCAAAACTGGAACAATTTGAGTAACAAAATAATGATCGCATTGGATTCTAACTCATAAAATAAAACAAATATTTGTGAATCCATGCTTATATAAACAAATAATTGAATAAACAGATACACAGAAGAGAAAAGAAAGCTCTTCCTTACAGAAGAATTCTAATTAATATATGTAGAAAGTATGAAGGAAATATAAAATAACATTAGGCAAATGCCATGATAATAATTGCTGCAGGTAAGATCTACCAATTGTCACTAAAATTAGCATTTTAGGAGAGGCGGTATGCGTAGTCTCAAAATCTTACTCACAAAATATTCATTAAGTATAAAAAGAAAAATATTAACTTTACAGTGGAGAAACCCTGCACACACCACCTTCTATCTAGTTAACAGCACCGTAAATAAGACATATTGATATCACATATCACCTGATAGGATGCAATAAAAATGGCACAACATGACTTCTATGCCATTCTTGCATAAAATGCAAAATCAATGTAATCACGAGACAAACCTAAACTGAGGAACATTCTACAAAATAATAGACCAGCACTTATCAAAAGTGTCAAGGTCACAAAAAACAAGGAGAGACTGAAAACTGGAGATTGTCACCCTTGGAGGAGATTTTAAAAAATGTATCAAGGGATCTTGGATGGGGTCCTGGAACAGAAAAGGACATTAGTGGAAAAATTGATGAAATTTGAATAACGCCTGGTCTGGGGTTTAGTTAATAGTATCACACCAATGTTAATTATCTGGTTTTGATAATTGTACTCTGATTATGCCAGCTACTAGCATTAGGGGAAGGTGGGCGAAGGGCATATGGGAACTCTTTGCATTGTGTTTGCCAGTTTTCTGTGAATCCAAAATTATTCCAAAATAAAATGTTTTTAAAAATTACCAGCATATCACTGATGATGTAGTCTTGATTTAAGCTTTGTTAGGGTGGATTTATTCCTGTTTTGCCCTTAGTTTTAAGAATGTGGTTTTTAGTTTGGGGATTAATTAGCAGGAGTGTTTCCCAACATGTATTTGAACTATAACTATGAAATAGTGAACTTTTCTTTGCTCCCCTAACACGTGGCATTTTTGGACCTCAGTGAAGGTCTAGTGTTACCAAGTCCTTCTAACTCTTAGACTTCAACTCCCAGCTCTTGTCTCTGCAGCATCAGGGCGGGTGCTGCTCCCAGCTGGGCTTCTCTCTCCTCATCTGTGCAGTTCAAAAACAGCAAAGGAGGGCTTCCCTGGTGGCGCAGTGGTTGAGAGTCCGCCTGCCGATGCAGGGGACGTGGGTTCGTGCCCCGGTCCGGGAAGATCCCACATACCGCGGAGCGGCTGGGCCCGTGAGCCATGGCCGCTGAGCCTGCGCGTCCGGAGCCTGTGCTCCGCAACGGGAGAGGCCACAACAGTGAGAGGCCCGCGTACCGCAAAAAAAAAAAAAAAACAAACAAGTGGCAGATCTGTATTAAAACTCAGATGCTCTGACTCCATGCCCATTGCTTCTTGCAGAACAGTAGAAGGTGGAGAGAAGGGCAGGAAGCTCAGCCTGGTGCGAGGAGGAGAATGGAAGATGGCACTGTGGGCAGGTGGCGCGGTCCAGTGGTTCTTCCGCATGCACTGAGTCACCTCTTCTTGAGATCAGCCTGGCTCTCTGCTTCGGGTTATGTCTTAGGCTAGCAGCGTCCGTGTGGTAACCTGTATTGGAAAAGGGAGCTACATTAAGTGACTTGTTTGGAATCATCTTCTCCACCAGCTTCCCCTTTCAATTTTTTTTTTTTCTGATCTTCTAGATCCTGAGAGTGAAATAGTTAAGGAAAGTGCCTATGAGGCTAGAAATGAAATGAGATCAGCCTATCTGTGTGCTCATTTTTACTGTATAGAATTCCACAAATAAGAATGACTCATCTAGGGCAGGCTATTCTCTAAATACCTACTTTCTCTGTTACTGACTGCTGGGAGGCCCCAAACCAGGGAGACGTTTGAGAAGCAGTTCTGAATAATCTCATTGGAAAGACCAATGTAACTAAAATGCAATGCATTTCATATTTTAACCAGGTAAACTGGGGACAGAAGAGATTCCCTTCTGAGGGCATTTGAAGAAACTGCTCCGGGGATACTCTATGAAGATACTTTTCTAACATCTGTTTATGGACATATCACCAAAATTTTTATATTAGCTTTAGATTTGGGCATTTTAAATTCTGTAGTTAGTGAAGACATGTGCAATTCAATTTTATTTTGATCTGTTGCTATATACAGTCAAACACACTGAGAAAGATGTTGGGTAAGATGGAATGGGTCTCCTTCAGGTTGTATAACTTAACTTGCTGATCTCTTGTCTCAACCAGAAAAGCAATATGTAGGAGAAAAATACTCTGGACTAGTTGTTTTCTCCCTGTATTTATAAACAGGGACATTTGTGATATGAGTGATGACACTCTGAGATACGCACCTCAAAGTCCTTGGACTCTGATGCTGTCTCAGTGTGTCAGAAATTGCTTTCCCAACTTCTCACTGCTTTTACCAATTTTGCAAATCAAAGCTGCATTTGTTTACATCGTGAAAAATATCGGGGTTTATGTGAGGGTGTTTGAAATCTATGGTCTTAGCTGCAAGCTAGATGTCATTTCCATTTAGTTATTTTGCAAAGTTCCTTCCTTTAAATCACAGACGTGAATAAGCAAAATGTAAAAATAAAATGGTTTTCATAGTATTCTTTAGGTGACAGATGCAATGTAACCCTTCCCCACTTGCCCTGGACTTGGGGAACATACACACAGGAGGGGCCAGCCCCACACTGAGTGTGAGGGGAGCTGCCTGGTGGGGCTGCAGAGCCCTGATCCCTCCATAAAGGCAGTGGTGGCTGCTCACTGCTGGCTGGGTGTTGTCATTCTAGGATGGGAGCTTGGTATTGCTAGATTAAAAAGCTAGAAATCTGAATTTTTGTTGAAATCTCCCATTTTTCAAATGTCAGCAGTTAATTACAATTTTTAAGTACACAAACGGGTCACAAAACAGAGCGGCCCAGCCACTAAATAGGATCCAATTGGAGTTCAAGATTTGTTATGCTGGCCTGGGTGCTGGACTGACGTTCCCTGCCAGGAAGGAGCCTGAGAAGCAGCAAACTCCCTCACTCTTGAAAGGTCTCCTGCTTCCAGTATATTCTGGAAAGAAAGATTATGTCATACTTACTTTCAAGATGTTTCCTGGCTACTTCTTTTCTCAGCCACTCCTCACCTGTCCACCAGAAGCACTGCCGCCCAGCCATCTGCCAGGGCCCCTGGTTTTCAGCCGCCTCGAGAGGATCCCCGCTGCGTCCCCAGGGACAGCGCACAGGGGTGAACGCAAGACGCCCGCACTGTGCTCTCGCTGCCCTTGTCCTACACACTGTTACCACCCAAGGCTACTGGGCACCCAACTGTCCTGGACGGGGGAACTAACTAATTAAGTGAGGGATTTAGGATTTAGAAAGATTTTACTCTTTTTATAACTGTCTATTTATTTAAGTGCCTTCACAGTTCATAAGAATAGACACAATAAAAAAAGTTAAACACTCCATGGAATGGCCTTGCTGTCCCATCTGTTCTGTTCTCAGCAAATCCCCTTATCAGGACCGCGACATCGTGACTCCCATTCAGGGAAACCCATCCTTTTTCCCATAGGCTCCATCTCCACTTCTCTCACCCCTCAGCAAGCTGAGGGGGGTCATGACCCACGTGCAGATCTCCTGATGTCTGGGTGGTGCTGACAGATAGCATCCGGGGATCAGCGTGGATCTGAACGGGCGGTGGCTAGGTGCTCATTCAGTGGAACGCCTCTGCCTAGGCTTCAGCAACACAATTCCAAGTCAGTACAAAGTTGCAATTAGGCTTTTGCACGCAGTTCAGGCTCCTTTGAAGAGGATGTCTTTTCATCCTTCAGGGTCATTCAGGAATTAAGTATCAAATCAAATGACACACGCACATACATACACACATCTAAGGAGAAGCAGTACTTCTCAGGGGCAGTGTGGTCTAATCCACATTAAGGAAGAAAAACATTTTCCTCATTGGGATAAATCTGCCCAGCTGGCTTCCCACAGCGGAGGGAGGGCTCCGACACTCAGAGCTGTGTGGCCTCACCTTTGTTCTTCTGCCAGCTCTGTTCCCTCCAGGTTTACTGGGGAATAAAAATGGGATTCATTAAAGGCTGCCTACTCATTAACTCCTTAATGCTCATTATTTTGTTGGAAAAAACCCAGAAGAGCCTTTGAAATTATTTTATTTTCTTCTGCAACTGGATCAAATTTTTGAGAAGGGCTTTCTGTAATCTTTGTACATAGAGAAAGGCCATTTCTAAGCAACCCCCAAGGGTTGAAAATGGGGTTGGGTGGGTGATTTCTGGGTTGAGTGACTCTAAAAAGCTGAATATGAATTCTTCATTAAAAAGGAAAGAATCAAGATTGTGAGTGGGAAATTCTGACATTTTCATCTGCTTTCCTGCTTTTCTCCCATTGGTTTTAGGGTCAGAATTTTTCAGCATTAATAAGACAGTATTTTATGGGAAACTACCGGTATACATTTTATTCAGAATTGAGATTAAAATGTATTATACCCCACGTAAATGTATTTTGCAGCAATAATGAAGATATAGAACATCATTTCTTTTCAAAAATGAATTATTTTCTTTGCAGTCAAGGGGAAGTTTTAAAGAATCAGACTTCCACTTTAAAATTTTGTATTTGATACTCTTAGAGGTATTTCTAGTAAGGAAAGAACAGTTTTATTTTTTACAAATTTCAGAGTTTTCTCTCTGGGATAATTGAGGAAAATACTGTGTTTCTATGGACAAAGCAAGCATTGTGAACCAAATAGTTATGATTTAGTGGTATCTTAATAATTTTCTGCACTGATGTATTATATATACTGTGGCTAGTACAGAGGAGAAATGTATGTGCTTGGGGTCAAAAAGAGCCCAATATAAATTCTAGCTCTGCCCTTGCAGGCTGAAGGAACTTGGACAATCTAATCACTGGAGGTCGGATTTCCCAGGGAGCAGCCTCTGAGCCAGACAACTGTGTTCAGGTGTTTATTGTGGGGGACATTGGGATGAAGAGCTGTGGAAGGGAGGAGAAGGATGCAGGATGGGCAGCGGAGGAATTGAGCAGCGAGGTATACCAGATAGCTGAAGACTGCCTGCCGACAGCATTTCCAGCAGCTGGGACAAGTCCTCACTTAAAGATGGACCTGGATGGGGAATCTCTGTCCATCTCACTTGACGGTTCTGAGCTCCAGTTTCTTTTAAGCATCTAAGCACTGTGTGAAGATTGAATGCAGTGATGGCTATAATCTATGTGGTTGAGAACTTCTTACCTCACAGGAAACATTAACTCTCATTATTATTATTACTCACAGGGTTGTGGTTAAGACAGATATTTCAAAGTGCTTGTTAGTACAGAAATGGAAGCATTCTTTTAATGCTTCTCCTTCAAAAACTGTGTATTCCTGGCGTATCTTAGAGAAACTATAGATGCAACAACTTCCTGAATACCTAGTATTTTGTTTGCTCGCAGAGCAACTTTCCAAGATAGGCTTCAGCAAAATCAGGAAGACTCTGTCATATAAAGACACAGAGATACGGGGCTGTCTCATAGAATCCTCGGACAGGAATTCGGATGGATATTAGAAGCAATTGGACAGGAAGACAGGAGGGTTTAGTCTGCATCTTCATCCCTGCTGTCCAAGCAGCAGCAGCATCACTGAAAACACACTTATGATGATTTATTCTCCCCTCTTGTCCTTCAGATCACCTTCCTTCATTCCATTGATCTTCCAAGGAGGTACACATGGTACTGACAGCATTTAAGCTTTACTCTGATTGGTCTAACTTAAGTCAGGTGTCCATCCCTGGACTCATCAAGAGTGGACAGGGTCACATTGCCTTGTGGCATTTTCTGCTCCACATGTTGTATGGTTAGATGCAAGGGATTAGTGGAGTTTCAAGAAAAAGGCATAAAGGTACCAGACAGATAAAACAGTGGTGGCCATTGAACCTAGAAACCTGGGAAAAATACTTTTTCTTGGATGTTAACTTAGGGGAAGAAAGACAATGTGGATCACTGGGGAAAAGCAGATTATAGATCAGAGGATAATGAGATTTTTATCTGCTGGCAGAAAGAATCATCACTATATATATATATTTTTTCTACATAGATTAGGGAAAAGAAGAGCTGAAGGGGCCCATTGCTCTGGGAAACTCTGTCTAATCATTTCATATTACAGGAATTTTCCGGTTAGAATTTGACAGGAATTTCCTCATAATTTTTATGTTGTTTTTATAGTCCAAATGTTAGAGGGTTAAATAAATATATCTAACATCCTGTTCCTGGTTCCCTTGACCTTGTACTCTATCATCCTTCACAGTGAAGAGACGTGAATTTGGTCAGAATATTGGACCTTGAATGGTATCATTTCGTTTACAGGGGTTTAGGGATAGAATGTTCCAAAGTAGAAGATGTTTCATCAATTACGCGCAATATTTAAGAGAATGAATACTAAATGATATGCATTAAGCATTGTGCACATGCCTTCAAGATATTTTGCATACTCTTTCTGCCAGAATAATCAACTTTGATGAGAATTTGATCTTCCCGTTGTCATTTTCATTCTGAATAGTTTCTTGTGGGAAGCATTCCAGTGCAACAACAATTTATAAAAAGTGCTTCATAAGCTCTAAAACATCATCGCTGTCTCAATTGATGTAATATCTCTGCCAGCTCCAAAAGACTCACCTGAATTTTTACCTTCACATCGAGTTTCTGAGGCTAAGTGGAGCTACTGTATTTTCTGGGACTACACAACTATTCTCTTCTCTCTGTTCCATTTTCAGATAGAATGCCACCATAACTACACTAATGTCCTTGAAATTGTCAAGATAAAAGAGAAGAATGAAAGAATTTTGAAAATGTATTTCCCCACGCCCAACATCCAATTCACTAATTTGGGTGAATTTTCTCTCTCCGATAAGTCACGTTGACTCTGCTTAGGAGTCAAACACACTTGCGTCTGGATTCTGGCAGAGCTCTGATTAGCTCCCTGGTCTTGAACTAGTAGCTCTTACTCTTGGATCAGTAAACACCCCTTCAACCTCAACAGCTTCAGCATCTTCATCTTCTGGGAACCTTCCTGTAAACATTTTGCCTGCAAGCCAGCTCTTTTCTGATAACATTTTTCCAGAAGCCTTCTCAGAAAAAGCTGGTTTTCTTTTCTCCTATCCCAGTTGCCTTAGTTGTCATCTCTGTTACCCCAGTCCCACTCTCTACCATCATTTCCAGACCATTAGGTCTCTTGTTCTTCTGAAAATATAAAAATAAAAACAATACTGCTTCTTTGAAGCTCACATCATTCACTCATATGAGGTCCCTCTTCCTTGAAACAGTCAAAATTCCATTCACATGTTCCCATGACTTCATTTGCTGAACACTTTGGCCCCTGGATGGCAGCCCTCTTTTTCTGCCCGAACTCTTCCAGCATCTCAGATGACTTCAACATCCGTGAAGATGTCTTCACGTTTTAGCTACTCGGTTCCTAGGCCATCTCTTTCCAATGACTTTTTGACACCTGTACCACATCCACCCACCCCATAGTCATATCTTGGACCATATCATCACTAAAAACCCTACCACCTCTGAAATCTCCAACGAAAACCTTCCAATCCTACCTCCCTATCGGTTTAGCTCACACGCTCAAGTGCTCTCGCAGCAAAACTTTTCAACCTCATTGAAAATTTTAATCCATTAATCCCACAACTTTCTACCTGCTGGCCGTCCTCTTGTTATCATTCTTCCTTGTCTAGTGTACCTCCTATGATTCATTATTATGATCACCTTCTTGCAAATATTGTCACTTCTGATGGCTTCTGCTGCTTCAGTCCCATCCACCTGGTAACCCCTTAACCTTGAATGAACTGAGCCACCCACACTCTCATCACCTGTATCCAAGTAGCAGAGGGTTGCTGGAGAAAACCCTCCAATCAGGCTGGTATGACTCTAAACTGATGTCCACCAGCCTCCTCTGATGTCTCATGCCTGCAATCCTAGGTGTTTAAATGTACTCCTTCCCACCTTCTCCAAACCTCTAGCACTTCTACCCACTGCTACTCAGAAGCACATTGCCTTTTATTTCACCAAGAAAACAGAGGCTTTCAGAAGTTTATGTTACAGTAGAAGATGTGTGATATGGACAAATACTTGATTAACTAATAGAAAAAAATTAGGCTGAAGTGGATAATTAAAGATACCCACACATATATCTTACCCACCTTATTTTGATGTTATGCATAGAAAGGACATTTATTGATAATATTTGAATGGATGCCCAAGGTCATTACTTGAGTAGGTCCCTGGAGGCTCTTAGTTTCTCATTGTCTTTTTTGTAGGGGTTTAGGTTTCTCTATTACACAATTGGAATCTGTGATTTCCAGATTCAATCTTTTTAAAGATGAGTACCCACTTGTGTGTTTTTGCAAACAAGCTGAACTGAGAGGACAGTGCTTTTTATTTATTATGTTTTTTTTCTTTAAGAATGGTCTCTTGCACATACCACACTCAACATTTTTTAATGTCTTTTGCCTTCACTCAGTCTTTCTAATGCATTCAACATAGTTTCATTAGAAACAACTCTTTTCACCCTCATAATTCATGGCTTGTGTGATATTTTATTAATTTACATAATTATTATAACAAATATAACTGTTATAGATAGATTTGAGAACAGACGCCACTTTTTTTGATATGCATACAAATCAGCAGGTGAGAGCACAAAGGTACATCCTTCACTGTTCTTTAATACATGTAAACCCTTTGATCATTATAATCTTTTTCCTTTCAAAGAACAGCAGATAGCTTTATGTTTAAAAATGTAGAGGATAGGCATTGGAATGAGGAGGAAAATATGACTTTTAAGTCCTGACAGCAAATGAGCCATTTATTTCTAGAGGTCACATTTAAATTGGTTTGAATTAAGATGTCATCATTGAAAGGCAATTATCTAATTAGTATTTTAAAAAACCTGATCATGAAAATCCCCAAAAATGGGGATTGCAAGATGGCAGAGGAGTAAGACACAGAGACCACCTTCCTCCCCAAAGATACATCAGAAATATATCTACACGTGGAACAACTCCTACAGAACACCTACTGAACACTGGCATAAGACCTCAGACTTCCCAAAAACCAACACATATATATGGAATCTAAAACAATTAAAAAATGGTTCTGAAGAAACTAGGGGCAGGACAGGAATAAAGACACAGACGTAGAGAATGGATTTGAGGACACAGGGAGGTGGAAGGGTAAGCTGGGATGAAGTGAGAGAGGGGCATGGACATAGATACACTACCAAATGTAAAATAGATAGCTAGTGGGAAGCAGGCACATAGCACAGGGAGATCAGCTTGGTGGTTTGTGACCACCTAGAAGGGTGGGTTAGGGAGGGCGGGAGGGAGACGCACAAGGGAGGAGATATGGGGATATATGTATATGTATAGCTGACTGACTTCGTTACACAGCAGAAACTAACACACCATTGTAAAGCAATTATACTCCAATAGAGATGTTAAAAGATAAGTAAATAAAATAAAATAAAGTAAAATAAAACAGCAGATTATACCAAACTGACTAGGATCACAGTGAAATATCATTAAGTACTGAACCCTTTCTGGGACATTCTTCAACGTGTAGAACTTCTGTTGCTTTACTTTCAGGTAAATAAATTCAACCATTTTTTCAATTCAAAAAAAAAAAAAAAAGAAAATCCCTGAAAATGTAATTAAGCATATTATTACCAGTTTTAGTTACATGTGTAAATGGCCATTTGAAATTGAAACAGATTAGAGCACTCTGACGCTTGTTAATGCTCTGATTTTCTTATTACATGCAGTGTATACACGACAAAGTTAATTTAGGCCTAGTGCTCATTCAAATAGATGTTGCTTATAAATACTATTAGTCAAATTGTTAACATATGACATAGTGGGGGGTGGAATATGGGGTCCCTGGACACATAATATTGTTTACACTTTCAATTGTTTTGAAAGATACAAGAATTTAGAACACAGTTAAGCAAAAATTTTTAGCAGATTTATGCATACACTTAAATAATCTGTTAAATTCCCTGGTCATCATAGTTTACTTTAAATATTAGAAATGGCTTTAATACCATCTCTCTGGTATTACAATTATTAGAAAAGGAATCAACACTTATCTAAGGGTGATTAAACTCAATTATTGTCAAGAAAGAGAAAGATTTTATGGTCTTTTAATATCTGCCTTCTTAAGGATCGTGCATTGGTAGCAATGCTCTTCCAAAAACTGAGAATTCTTTCTCAGTATATGGTGTTTAGAGAAAATATAACGTAAGAATAAAGATGTGAGCAATAAGAATTCTAGTTACTGTTTCTAATTCTTAAGTCATTGCCACCTAAATAATGTTAGTTGTAGAAAATTTAGTAAAATTTTATTTATATATTTATGGGTACTGAATTTCTGCATTGTGTCCTAAGAGTCAGTAGCTAGACCCAAATTTGTTTACAATCTAAATTTAAATTTTAAGGTGAAAAGAAAATATTTGCGTAGGCTTTTCCAACTCATCCCCTTGCTCATCCAGGTGGTCGCCCTGCCCCCACCCAAGGAATATTTATCTTTCTAAATCAGTCATCACTTCTTGGCTTGACCTTTATCTTCTCTGAGAGTGAAGTCCTCAGACAGATAAATGAGAAGGAGTTAGTGGTTCCATGTTTCTGCGCTAACAATCTGGTCTTTATTAGCCTTTGTGTTTTCCAGGATAAGGAGTGTTGACAACACATCCTTCAGGATGCAGGGGAATGCCTCTGCATGTCTTAGGCTGGCAAATTTACAACAGATGGAGAAAGGAATGAGCTCGCAGTTGCAGTCAGCCTGTGTGTACCCAAGGTTGCACATGGCAATGTAGTGTGTCGATCATGGGGCACTTCCTGCGTGGCTCCTGACTCTGCCGAGAGCGTGTTATGAGTTGCTTGTGCTGTCACACCATAGAGTATTGAGAGGGTGTTACTGAAGCCGTTTGTTTCTTCACTCTTCCCTTAACTCTACTTCTCTAGGAAGAGATCAGACGGCTACCAAGAGAGAACATTTCGTCTTGAGGGCGCCATATTCTGCCCTTGATCACATTTTCCATTCTTAACGCTAGAATCTATTTATTTTAAGATCAGGGACTTTTCAAAAATTGTGTGTGTGTGTGTTTGAGTGTGTGTCTGTGTAAATGAAATAATTTTCATTTATAGATACCTGGGGATTCTTAAGGTTGGATGAGAGAAAAATAGTATTTGTTTTTGTTTTATTTGTTTCTTGCGGTACGCGGGCCTCTCACTGCTGTGGCCTACTCCCGTTGCGGAGCACAGGCTCCGGACGCGCAGGCTCAGCGGCCATGGCTCACGGGCCCAGCCGCTCCGTGGCATGTGGGATCTTCCCGGACCGGGGCACGAACCTGCGTCCCCTGCATCGGCAGGCGGACTCTCAACCGCTGCGCCACCAGGGAAGCCCGAAAAATAGTATTTGGAATAGCTTGGAGCCTGACGTGTCTAAATGTGAACTCTAGATCCACGCATGTATGTTACCTGTGAAAGTTTCTTAGCCACTCTGAAAGTTCCCTTAACTTTAAAATAGTGACCATACCATCCATCTATCAGGATTGTTTTGGAGATTAAATGATAACACATATAAAGTATATAGTAAATGTTTGGCATATAGTAACAGTTAAACACTTGGTGGTTCCTCTCCCCAAATAATAACTCCAGGGGGGTGATCCTCAGCAAATGTTTCATCATCTGAACTGAAAATATAGTAAATGGGACAGAAGTTCTCAGTTAACTTAATAAGCTACCAAACTTCACCATAAAAGTTCATGGGAATTTATTGCCCCCTGCAGTGTACTACCTGCTGTTTACTGCCCACGTCCTGTAGGTCTCTGTGCCAGACATTGTAAGGCTTACTAGGAGAAATCCCCAAAGGGCCTTAGATCCAAGACTTGTATGATGTTAGGGACCCACAAAAACATTCTGAGCAAAGAAGTGACACGCAGAAAGTGTTCTTAAGGAAGTGTGAGCTCTTGGCATGTGTGGAAAGGTCTGGAGAATGGAGACACCTGAGGTGCTGAGGACCTAGGATGCCATTGTGACCATCTAGGGCGGTGAGGTGGTGAGGTCTGAACTAGGTGGTTAAATCTGGGGCTTCCCTTCAAGGAATGATGATTCCTTTGACAAAAGCAGAAAAGAAAGGCACCGTGCTTTGATGAAAACTGCCCACCCACCTGTGTGAGGCTATCTGGGGACTTGGATCTGTGGAACTGACCCTCATGCAGAGGCCAGCTCACAGGTGTGGTGAGTGTCCGAGGGGCACACAAGTCTCAGTCAACAGATTGGAAATGATTAGCACACAGAGGAAGCTAGAAAGAGGGTGACAAGTCAATTATGGCCCAGTTTCAGGGGCTTGGTAGAGTGGCTCATACAGCCCAAGTTGGAGAACATGAATTTAGAGGGAACAGATCAACATACATTTACCATTTTATCTAGCTTCTCTCAGTGATCCCAAATCAAGCAGCGAAGGGTATGTGTCTAGAATAGGGATTGGCAAAATGCACCCTGCAGAAGAACAAGGAAGAGAGAATCTAGGGCCCTGGCAAAAGCAACGCTGGGGTCTATGCTGGGAAGTGAAACAGAGGTGCCAGAGGGGGCTGATGGGTTGGTGGAGAAAAGTCGTCCAGAGCTTTCGGTGAATACAACATCAAGTTCATAAAGAAGGAGAGAAGGTGGGGTATGCAGGCAGGGGTGTGATTGTGTAAATGATCCTAAAGGCAAAGATACCTCTGTGTTAATGGGTAATTGGAGTGGAGTGAAAGTAATCGCCATGTAGGAGGCTCTGTGACTATCAGATTAATTTGTTAGAAGAATCATCTAGGTCCAGGTTGATTTTCCAAGAATGATGGCAAGAAAAGGGCAGGAAAAGAAGAAAATGAATCGGGTGCTGAAGTCGGTAGGAATGTTAGCAGAAAGTTCTAGAGATCAAAATATACTGTATAACATGGATGGACCTAGAGATTGTCACAGTGAGTGAAATAAGTCAGGCAGAGAAAGACAAATATCTTATGATATCGCTTATATGTGGAATCTTACGCGGAAGAGGTTGCTAAGAGACAGCAGAACCATGATGAAATGGCTCTTGAATGGAGGATGGTGAAGACTCATCTCCTCGTGCTGTGAGCTGAGGTTCATGGGAGTATCTTCTCTGGAGAGAGTGGCAAGGATGCTAGCCAGTTCTTGCACAGTAGGAAGAGCAAACTAATGGGAAACCCAGACCACGACCAGCGTGTTCTGAGCACAGCCAGGGTTCCAAAAAGCCAAGTGTGGGAGGGGCTCTTAACAGCAGAATAAAAAAGGTGGGAGAGCATTTCCACTGGTCTCCCATTTTCCTTCTAGGCTTTTAGCTGTATCATAAAGAGTAAGAATTATTTATTTAGAAAAACAGGAATTGTGTTTACCCCCCATACAAGACTGAAAAAGCTATATATTTCCTTCTCCACTTGTCGTTCTTACTTTGTTTACTTGTGTCTGCAAAGCGTGCACAATTTTTCTACGTGCAAAGATGCTGTGAGTATAATAGACTATTGACTTCCTCATAAGTTTGAGTTAAACTGAAAGAATAATAAGCAATGTTGATATTTGCTCAGAATTATAATAAATGTGTAACCGTGGTGCTCACCAGGTTAAAAGAGCATTTCGCTCCTATTGTGGGGGAGTCTGCCTAATGTGTTTGACATTTGAAATATGAACAATGCAAGAGATCTTAGAGATAATACAGCAAAACAAGTTATTGAATTTTATTTTTTTAAATGTCAGCATTGGTTTGTAATACATTATTTGACATTGCGGCATTTTTTTTTAATTGACCATGCTTTTGCAATTTTTTTGTTTTTTCTTTTTTTTCCCCCCCATACTTTATTGGGGAAAGAAGTATAAGAAAAAATATTAGGAACATGTAGTTCTAAAGGAGACCTAATAGATACACTTAAACATTGGGAATTGGGCGCTGCGTTGAATGTCTCTATTAATATCACATAAGGAAACAAACATCTACCGCCTTAGAAATTGGCCATGACTCTGTAGTCAGGGTTCAGCTTCAAAGGCAGGCTGCGAAATATTTCAGAAAGGGTCTGATGATCCCGATGCAGATTTAGCGAGATGAGTACAGTACAGCTGAGGACTTATGGACAACCCCTCCTACCCCGCCCCCGACAATGTCCTCCATGAAATGTTAGAGAATAAGGAAGAAGTAAAATTCTGTGTTTCATATTTCCCAGACACCAGATGGCATAAAAGTTCAAGAGCGATAGCAGTGAACTTTGGCTAATAAAACAAATGGACAAAATTAAGATACCAATAGAAATAACCACTGTTGTTTCAAAGATTTATTGATGACATAGGGTGAAATTTTTGTTTGTGTGTTTAAATAAGAATCTGCCTTGATGTGTGACTGTTGCCTCACTATTTGTTTGTTCAAACATTTGCCCAGCCCGTGTTAACCACCAGGCATTGTTCTAGGCACTGGTGATTCAGCAGTGAACAGATTCCCTGCACCCACATACCTCTCACCCGAGTGGTGTGAATAAAGAACACAATTTCAGATGCCAGGTGTTCAAGGCATCTCCCCTTTTTTACCTAAAGGTGGGCAAATAACCTTGTGCTCACTTAGATCTGTGCTGGTTCTGGACAAACATCCACTCCACCACTGGAGCAAAACCTGATCACCTTTAACAGAGAGTATACAGTATATAGAGTGTGTCAACTGAAAAAAATGCACCACATGACGGTTGTGAGTTAAGTTTTATTTGGAGCCCAATGAGGACTATAGCCCGGGAGACAGCATGTCGGGTAGCTCTGAGTCACTGCTCTGAAGAGGTTGGGGCATGGCGGGAAGGTCAGAACATATCTAATTTTAGGGAAGGGGATACATGCCATCGAGCACACATTTTGGCCAAAGGTTGCTAGTCACGAGAAGCAGATGTCTTCATTAATGATTCTAGGGCTTTTCTAGATATGAGCAGATGCAAGAAACTGGGCTCATAGAATCTTCTCCTGCAAATATCTAACTATCTGAAGGGCTGTTCTGCCAGTTTTCCCAGAGCACCTGATCTCAACCCTGTCCTCCTTTCAGGGGACGTTGAAGGTCGGCGACTGCAGTGGCTACCGACTTCACGCTTGTAGGGCCAGGTGGTGAGCGACAAGGTCTAGCAGGCACGAGCACACAACTAAGTGTGCACGTGTGCTCATCTCTGTTAACAGCTCTCTGTCTCCTTCTCCCTTCCCCACCGCCCTTCTCTCTGTTAAAGGCTCCCACCACGTTGCCTTTAGCCTGGTTAACGGGTCTTTCATTTCCCAGGAAACTCCTTCTGTTTGGCAAGCACAGCACTGGAGGCAGTTTTTTCGCAGGAGGAGGGATCTTCCAAAACCCTGCTTGCCTCTTGCCTTAGCCCTCACTCCTTCTCCCCCTGGAGGACAAGCGTGCTCAGCTCTCCCTGCCCTTCTCTTCCGGGCCCAGCTGCCTGCCCAGGGCGTGTGATCTGCTCTGCTCCAGGTCTGCCTGGCTGCCTTTGCCTGGGTAAGTCAGCCTAAGGCGGAGGTGAGGGATCTGAAAGCTGATTCTGCTGACATACAGGCTTCAGTTACAACCTCATTAGGACCAGACTGGCGTTCTGCTATATGTCTCCTTGACTTCAGTATCTCAGTGGGTTTAGAAATCTGCAGGAGATAAAAGCAGTACCATTTGCCTCTTAAAATGCTAACACAGAAAACTTGCCCTGGGCCATCCCCTGAGTCATTCCCACTGCCCCTCCATCTGTCCCTCTCTCTCTCTCTTTTGCACACACACACGCACACGCACACACACACACACACACACACACGAAAGTAGGAGGTCCAGTCTCCTCATGAACACAGGGGTCCTGGTTCTAAGGGGAGAAGCCACCTGTGTTTTCAGTCCCCAGGGAGGCGAGAAGTAGGATTGGGGCCCTTCTGTCATCCCCCAGGCTGACCTTGTAGCCACCCTTGCTAAACGCTGTGCACAAAACTGTCACTCTTTCAGGCCCTGGGGCGGCGGCAGTGCCCTCACTTAGATCTTTCAGGGAGAGCAGTGCCGATTCAGACACTGACCCATGCTAAAGCTGTCCAGGTGGCTCTGGTCGAAGCGTACAGACCAGTCCGCGAAGTGCGTTCCTGCATCTAATGTATCATGTGCTTGGTGCTAACCTCATACTCATGGAAGGTTTAATAACAGTGAGGACGTATTTCCGAAATAAGTGAACAGAAAAGGAGTAAATTAATTAAAAAGATTTACCCAGCAAAGACACATGTATGTTCTTAATATGCGGCCATGGTCTCTGGTGGTCTATCAAACCAAGGGTTAACCTTCACCTCAGTATTATGTCTTGTTCAGGAAAAGCAGAGGCAGTAGTTCAGCTAAGTCTGCTTAAGTCGTCAGTATGAGCAGAACATCTGGATGAAATCAGATCTTCTATATTCAGTCTTAAGTTGAGGGCTAGAATATTACCTTGAGAAAGAAGAAAATTACTTGGTGTTTTGTCTTCTAGACTAGTTCTTCTTGCTATTGCAACTAAGAATATTACTTTTTAAAGTCATTCAGGCCTGAAAACTCAGAGTGACCTCAGACTCCTCTTAGGTAAATCTATCCCGGTCCGTGTGTATTTCAGACACACCTGCTTTGACTTTCTAAAGAAAGCAAACCTTTATTTCTTTCTTAAATCCTTCTTTTGTGGATGGACATGGTGCTGAGGGGAATATTCATGAGGAGCTTATGTTCTAGAACTTTATATTCATAACAGAGAACAGTAGATTTGCTAAGTGGAGCAGCTGTCATTCTTTTGTGGAACCATGAGGCAGTTTCAGTGAAGTATGGGGAAGCAAACTGAATTTGCATAATTAAGCGCCAACGCATTTCTCTCTCTCTTTTTTCATTGTGGTAAAAAATACACAACATAAAATTAACCATCTTAACTGTTTGTAGGTGTATGGTTCAGTAGTGTTGACTAGGTCCATGTTTTTGTGCCGCTGATCTCTAATACTCCTTTTTAGCTTACAAAACTGAAACTCTACGCCGATTGGACAGCAACCCCCATTTCTGTCTTCCCCTATAGTCCCTGTAGACCACTGTTCTACTTTCTGTTTTAAATTTTATTTATTTATTTATTTATTTGTGGCTGCGTTGGGTCTTCGTTTCCGTGCGAGGGCTTTCTCTAGTTGCGGCGAGCGGGGGTCCCTCTTCATCGCGGCGCGTGAGCCTCTCACTATCGCGGCCTCTCTTGTTACGGAGCACAGGCTCCGGACGCGCAGGCTCAGTAGTTGTGGCTCACGGGGCCAGTTGCTCCGCGGCATGTGGGATCCTCCCAGACCAGCGCTCGAACCCGTGTCCCCTGCATCGGCAGGCAGGCTCTCAACCACTGCGCCACCAGGGAAGCCCTACTTTCTGTTTTTATAACACTTCATAAAGTGAAAGTGGAACAATGTGGTTTGTCTTTTGTGACTGGATTATTTCAGTATAATGTCCTTAAATTTCATCCATGTTGTAGTGTATGCCAGAAGTTGCCTCCTTTTTAGGGCTGAATAGTGTCCCATTGTACGTACAGACCACATTTTCTTTATTCATTCATCCATCGGTGGACAAGGGGTTGCCTCCGCCTCTCGGCTATTGTGAGCAGTGCTGCAATGGACATTTGTGTGGAAATATCTCTTTGCGATCCTGCTTTTATTTCTCTTGCATAAATATCCAGAAGTGGGATTGCTGGGTTATAGGGAAATTCTGGTTTTAATTTTTTGAGGAACCTCCATACTGTTCTGCATAGAAGCTGAGCTATTTTCCATTCCCACCAGCAGGGCACAAGGGTTCCAAGAGCGAATGCGTTTCTTAAGATCTGTTACTTGTGCCTCGTGACACACACTTGACCACTTCCAGGCTAAACCCCAAGCTTGCCTTTGTCATTGTCTCCGGCACACTGGAGTGCACCCTGCTATCCCCCCAGCCCGGCAGGCGCCAGAGGCTAAGAGAAATGGATTATGTACTGGCGTCTAGTAGGTTCGTTGTAGCTGAGTCACGCTTCTCTGCTTCTCACGTGCAGGTCCTGATCGATACAGCAAAGTCAGCTCAAGCAAAGAGAGAGGGTTCTGGCTGTGTGTTCTGTCCCAGAGGGGTGGCACGGCAGTCACATTTTCTGTGGCTAATGTGTAATCATGTTAGTTGTCTCCACACGTGCCCAGCTGGGTCACCCTTCGCTGTCGCCATAATCAGACAAATGTACTAACACACTGAGGCCAAGGCATACATCCTTGCAATACGATCATTTATAATTTTAGGTCTATAAGATTTCATTACTTTTTCCCCTCTAACTAGAGTTTCACTATATGGTGCATTGATCTAGGGAAATGCAGGTCCAAGAAGGATATTCCTAGATTTTCTTCCACTTCTTCCAGATTCTCTCTTTTGTGAGTTGGAGACATTAATACCTACTTGTCATAGGCAGGATTTTGCTCCTCATGACTTTTACTCCCTGGTGTTAGGCCTGCAACTATGTTACACAACATGGAAAAAGGGAATTGAGGCTGTGGATGGAATTAAGTTTGTCAATCAACTGACCTTTTTTTTATTGAAGTATAGTTGATTTACAATGTTGTGTTAATTTCTGCTGCACAGCAAACGATTCAGATGAAATAGAAATTTTATCCTGGATTATCTGGATGATTCGAATGTAATCACATGGACCTTTAAACTTGGAAAGGGAAGGCAGAAGAGTCAGTTTGAGAGATGTGAGGTTGGACAAAGAGACAGGAGAGATTTGAATCATGAGAAGGACTCAAACCGCTGTGGCTGACTTTGAAGAAGGAGGGAGGTACCACTAGGCAGGGATTGCAGGCTACCTAGGGAAGTTGGGAACGGCCCTCTGCTGACACCCAGCAGGGGATGCGGGACCTTGGTCCTCCCACAGCAAGGAGCTGAAATTCTGCCAACGACTTAAATCGACAAGGAAACAGATTCTCCCCAAGAGCTCCCAGAAGGGAGTGCAGGCCCGCAGACACCTTGATTTTAGCTCAATGAGAGCCATCCAGGACTTCTGACTTACAGACCTGCAGGACAAATAATACATATTGTTTAAAGCCAATAAAAGTTTGGTAATTTATTATGGAAGCAATTGAAAACTAATATACTACTTCCTAATGTGGTTTTTAGGAGTTAAATGAGGCAGCGTTGGCAAGACCCAGAGCTTGGTCCATAATAAGGGCTCAGTCATTTCTATGATTATCCCCAATAAAACACAACACAGCCCAATGTGCCCTAAAGAATCCAGGCCCAGAACACAGAAGTCAGGGGCCCTCTGTCTGCACCCTGTACCCTGCCACGTGGGCTATTGTAAATAATACTGCAATAAACATGGAAGTGCAGGTATCATTTTGAGATAGTGATATGATTTCTTTTGGATATATGCCCAGAAGTAGAATTGCTTGATTTTATGTTAATTCTATCGATATTTTGTGGGAAAAAAAATACTGCTTCCCATAGTCGCTACATCAATTTACATTCCCATAAACAGTTAACAAGTGTTTCCTTTTCTCCACATCTTTACCAGCTCTTATCTCTTGTCTTTTTGATAATAACCGCTCTTACATGTTTGAGGCTGGATTTTATTATTATATTTATTGTGCTTATTAAGGTCCAACAGACCTCACATTAGTGTCACTAAAGTTAATATATACAATTCTCTAAGTGCCTTGACATTTCAGTTGCTTTGAATAAATAAACTGAAATACTTTTCTATATTTGGTCAGGGTTTGTCCATCTCAATTGGATAGCTGTATTTCTTAGAATCTGAAATATTTTGATGTGGAAACTTTCTTGTTATTACCAGAAATTATCAACAGAACATTTTCACAAAAGTGTATTACCTTTTGCTATTTAGTTAATAGCAACGATTGCAATGGATTATAAGATGCACCCCAACTTTATGAAAGCTAAACTACAAAGTAGTTCAATCCTAGGAGATGAACAAAAGATCTTCTTAATAAAAGAGTGTGAGCTAATAAATGTAGGACTTTTTGAATTCATAAGGAAGGAAATGCATGTACTATTATCATTTTGCAAAACCCCCAATAAATTAACCAATTCAGACAAGAATCGATAAAAGACGTTAAGACAATTAGTGATGGTTATGGAGGAGAGGATATTGGCAAGGTGGCCAGCACATCACACCACAGATTTTTTGATAATTGCAAAGGAGAAACTTACCTTTGCCATGGATCTCTCTGGTGGTCACCACTTCAGTACAGTGATATAATTTAGCCTTAATAGTAGTGGGTCTGCATAAAGGTATAGATCTAAAGATGACCCAGTGTGGATTATCCAACATCATTTATGACACATTCTTACCAAGATTGTTTGATCAAGTGTAAATAGCCTTTGGACTTAACTTCAGATTATAGGAAATAAAGAGGATAGAGGCACAATAAACTATAGGATGGAGTTCAAGCCTCCTGGTCCAGAAAATATACACTGTGCAGTCGACCTTGGTCTAGAAGGCAGAAAAATCACTACATCTAGTCTTGGCCACTTAAATCAGGAGGGGAAGCCCACCTAAACTTGCAGGAATCTTTCTCCCAAGAGATTATAGGGGATGATCACCAATTACCAATTAAATCTTTTCATCTTTGACCCTACATTAAACGCTTTTTTCTTTAATCCTGAAAAGACATTTGTTTCCATTAAGACAGGCATATGTATTAGGAATAACATTGAAAGGGCTATCAATTATTGACGTGGCTACAACAATCATTTTGCAGAAGAAGCACCATCTAAGTTTTCTTGGATGAGGAACAGGGACAGGGAAAGGACGAATATCATCTTTATAGGCATTCAGTGGAGGCGGGAAAGGGTATTATAGGCAGTGGGACAGGATTGTCCGTGAAAGCAGAGTCTGGTTTTTCAGGGGTGTGGAGTATATGAAGAGGGGAGATATGGACAAACGGGTCTGGCTTGGGGATCATTCATGGCCTTGCATGCACAGTAAAGCATTCTTATACCTGGCTGTCTGAGTTTTCAGTGAGAGTTTCTACAGCTTGATGTGTTAATGTTTATGATAATTTAAACAAACTAATGTAAATATAGTTGGGAGTTTGGGATGATTATCTCTATTAGTTACTGGAGGCTATTGTTATACCAAATAAGCCCTAAAGTCTATATCTTTTTGGACATCATTATCCATTCAAGCAGCACAGATTGTAAATTCTACTGACTTGTGTTGATGCACAGTTAACATTTTCTTTTTCATGCCTTTCTCTTGCCCTGATCAAAGTTGATTTCAGCATTATTACTGATGTCTCAGATTTCTCGAATCTCATTTTTCCAATCTGATATACTTCTATCCTTATTGATACTTATCTTTCACCTGAAGTATCTTACTTGGCTATCAAAATTGCTAAAGTCTTTGAATAACTGCCAAATCAGAGTGAGCCATCTCTGAATATTAAACAGGTTTTGAAATTGCATGGAACTATCCAGGATCTATTAACTCCATGTTCTCTGCTTAATATGACCATGACTTTTTTACACCCCATCCAGTGGTATCATGTATGAATTTCGTCCCCTGTTCCATTTATATCAACACATACCTGATGTGCAATTCATACTGTTTCTTGTATCTTGGTTTCAATTTGTTTCCCATTTGTGTGTCCTGAATGTATGCATCTACCTCACTGTGTCTCTATTTAGACGCACATGTCTATGGAACCAGGTCTAACAGTATCTGTAATATCTCACTCCAATATTTGCCCAACTGAGCCTGGGTGAGTCTCAAGTTTCTCCTCCAAACCGCATCTCTCATTACTTTTGTTGTCTCTTCTTTTTCTTTTCTTTCAGAAATGATCACAAGAAAATAATTGAAATTTACTTAGATGAAGGTGAAACTACTAATAACTATTAATAATATCCCTTCCAATCTGATTGCATGGGAACCAAAGCTTTATATTAAAGAAATGAAGTTCTAAAGCAGGACTTGCAGGTGCTGGAGAACCAGGAAGGTTGGAGGGTGTCTGGGTGAGTTAAAAGGACTCACAGGGAGCCCTTGGATTCTTCCCACTTCACACTGACTGTGATGCAGTCTTGAACACATTTCCCAACAGTTCTCAGCCACAGCTTACCCATCTGTATATTGTAAGTAATAATCTCTTTCCCATCTCTCACAGGTTGATATGAGAGCAAGTGTAAGAGGTAGAACCTTGGAATTTTCTAAGAGGAATCACATAACAGTCTTTGCCAACCCAGAACCAGCATCATGACTACACAGGGGATGGCAGGAAGGGAGGCCCCTCAAAGCCCATTTGCCAGGAATGATCACTTCTTGCTTGGGGTGGGAACTGTAAGTGAATCTTGAGTGTGCTCACCAGCTTGGCTTTGAATGTAAATACTAATAATACTGCCTTGAAGTTTTGATCGATCACTTCACACCTAATATAACATGAATTATAAAATGGTGTGTAATCTAGTATCTCAACAATTGCATTACCCTACATTTGTTGTGGCATGTTTTAATTTACAAAATATTTTAAAAGCAACTATTGTCTAATTTGAATTTCAAAACAGCCTTATAGGATTGCAATTTTTACTCCATTTGAGAATGAGGAAATTGAGTTTTTTGATACATTTGGTCTATCATTCTTTCAATAAATATTGAAATAACTTTTTATTACATTGCATAAGCAATAGCTCCTTCAGTGTCTTTATAAGAGTACTGTATTGTTTTGAAGAGACAAAAACTTCTTCTTAGTGCCTCTGTGATTAGACCTTTACCCAGCTCTTCATACCTATCATGTTCTAGCAGCTGTATGTAATTTCTGGCTTGATTCTTTGTACAACACTGTACATAATTAAGCATTTGGAAATGCTTCAATGACAATTTGAAGGTGATGTTTAAAAGTCTGGAATTATCTCCTTTGGTCCTCTGCATTTGCTAGATACACACAATTTCTCTTCCAGTGTCCACCCTCACTCGACAGTTACAAACAATTCATCTAGTGCTTTTGCTTTAAAATATTATTAGGAATTTATTTTTATAGTTTTAACCATGCTTGCAGATTTTTTGATGCACTGCTATCAGCCATATTTGTTGCAAAGGAACTCTATGAAACAGATTTGTCTTTTCTACTTGCAAATAATCAGATGAATTTATGTCTGTGTCAATGCGAGGTGATTGTGGACACTAAAGATAAGTGACTGAAAATTGTGTTACATGGGAAAAAAAAGTGCAGCTACAGAAAAGTATGAAAAGACATTTACAAGCTTTTAGAAACAGCTGTATTTTGATCATTTATTCACATCTTAGCAAAGGCAATTATATTTCAAAATGGGAAATGTGATTTTTCATTTTGAAATATAATTATAGTTCATGGAGGAATCTGGAAGGATGTTTATTTTAAGGCTCATCTCTCTAGGTATTAGATGATAATGGCGGTTATTAGATGTGAAAGAGAAATGGAAGACGCAGCCCCTCCCCTGGAGTTCCGATCGGGTGGCGCTCATTTTGCATGATGGACAATTGTGCCAAAGGGACAAAAATATTCAGTAACAGCCGCTGAAAGCTGACAACGTCAATAACAGAACTTATTTAAGATTAATTTAAAACACGAACCTTCCAAAATAACGTGAGTGTATTGTTTCCAGGCAATTTACTTACCTCTTTTGCCCTCATATTGGAAAGTAAATGAATCACTTATCAGCAAAAGTCAAAGCTGGCTCAAGTCTTTTGAAATTTTACATTTCTCTGTCCGTGAAACCAGTAAACCATTTTGAGTTCAGTTTAAATAAGTGGTTTTCACCCCGAGAAAGAAGATCTTCAAGAATAATCTCAGGGACACTTGCCCCATACCTATTACTTGTTGTACTGAACTATCCATAGTGTAGATTCACAGTTCTGTGAATACAAGTGAAAACTGTACCAAACATACAATCTAGTGCAATTCTATTGTTTTAGAGAAAAAGAGAGAAGAAGGAGAAGTAGAGGGGGAGGAGGAGAGAAGGGAGTGGGGGAAGAGGGGCAGAAAGAGACAAATCAAATGATTGTACTGAAAGCAAACAGCTCATGGCAACACCTAGACTAGGATTTTCCATCTCCAGGCAGAAAATCACAGTGGTAAAGAGCTTCACTTCTAAGCTGTGTCACACGCAGTTCACTATTTACTAAGTGTGTGACCTTGAGTAAATTCCTAACCCTAACTCTACCTCAATTTCCCCATCTGTAAAATGGGAGTACTATATTACCTATCTCATGGGATTGTTGAGAGAATTAAGTGAAATAGCATGTGTACAGCATTTAGCAGAGGGCATGCGTGTGTGTTTGCACGAGTGCAAATGTCAGTGTTGGCATAGGTCTTGTGGTCAATTTCATCGCTACCGTTTTACCTGGTATACTGGCTCTCTTAACTTCACAGATCACATCATAATTCTGTACTGAGGGCTCATGCCTCTGTTTTTCCAGTCTCATCTCTGGTCAAAGGTGATGCCTCGAGTGGGTTTCCAAGTCAGAATTCTCAGAGCAACTGTTGAGAATTAAAACTTAAAAAGAAATTAATTATCACATATGGCATCACTGGGTGGGTTGATCTGAATGTTTGCAGTCTGTTTGAACTCTGACAAAGAAGGGAAATCAGAGCGATTACTTTTGAATGTGAACTTGCTTTTGAATAACAGACGCAGTTGGAATTCTTGTAAAATGTATCATCAGAGCCCTCCCAGGAGGTTGCAAGGCTGACCCGACTTCTATCTTGATATGAAGTTCATTCCTTCTTCTTGTTGTCACACAGGGAGGCCGATTTCACCAGATTACATGACGGAACTTTCCAATAGAACTATTCAGAAAAGGAATTGTCTGCCTCAGGGGTGTGAGCCTCTGCCAGGGTCTAAGCGGGGGCTGAGGGAAGCAAGTGGAAGATCCAGCAGCAGGGATTGGAGTGGCAGGTGGGTGGGCTGGTAAACAGATGTTACAATTCTTTCCAGAACTAAGATTTTAGGTCTGGAATTCTTGGATTAAAACTGGTACTAAAGTTAGGGAACCTTTCCTTCTGCATTTCTTTAGCCCATATGGGGTTATGCTGCTTTGTTACAGTAAGGAAACGCAAGCATACTTCCTTGTTTTTTTTAAATGAGGTGAAATTCACATAAAACTGACCATTTTTAAAGTGAGCAATTCAACAGGATTTAGTATATTCACAGTGCTGTGCAACCGGGACTTTTATCTAAATCCAAAACATTTTAATCACCCCAAAGGGAAAAGCCATACCTCTTAACTCCCCGCTACCCCTCTCCCCAGTGCCCCCAAACCACTAATGTGCTTCCTGTCTCAATGGATTTGCTGGTTTGGGGTGTTTCATATAAATGGAGTCATGTCATTTGTGAGCTTTGAGACTGGCTTCTTTCACTAAGCATAATGTTTTAGAGGTTCATTCATGTTGTAGCATATATCAGTAATTCATTCCTTTTTGTGGCCGAATAATATTCCACCGTGTGTATATGCCGCAATTTGTTTATTTGCTCATCTGTTGATGGACATTTGGCTATAGTAACAGTGCTTCTATGAACATGCATGTACATGTATTTGTGTAAGTACCTGCTTTCATTTCTTGTAGATCTATACCTAAGAGTGGAATAACTGGGTCATATGGTAATTCTATGTTTAATCTTTTGAGGAATGGCTAAATTATTTTCCACAGCAGGTGAACCAGTTTATTTTTCTACTATTGATGTACGAGAGTTCCAAATTCTTCACATCTTCGCCATACTTGTTATTTTCTGGTTAAAAAAATAGCCATCTTAGGGGGTATGAAGTGGTGTCTCATTGTGGTTTTGATTTGCATTTTCCTAATGACTAATGATATTGAGCAACTTTTCATGTGTTTGTTGTTCATTTGTATATCTTCCCTGGAGAAATATCTATTCAAATTATTTGCCCAGTTTTAAATTGCTTGGTCTTTTTGTTCTTGAGTTGTAAGAGTTCCTTATATAGTCTGGTTATTAGACTTTTTAGATACATAATTTACAGATATTTTTCCCATTCTGTAGGTTGCCTTTTCACTTTCTAGATTATGTCTTTTGATGCACAAAAATTTTACATTTTGATGAAGTACAATTTAATGCTTTTTCTTTTCCTGTTTGTGTTTTTGGTAGCATGTCTAAGAATCCACTGCCAAATCTACAGTCACAAAGATTTACTTCTATGTTTTCTTCTAAGAGTTTTATGGCCTTACCCCTTATATTTAAGTCACTGACTCCTTTTAAGTTAATTTTTGTATATGGTGCAAGGTAGGCATTCATTCTTTTGCATGTAAATATGCAGTTGTCTCAACACCATTCATTCAAAAGACTATTTTTCCCCCTTTGAATAGTTTTGACACTCTTGTCAATTATCAATTGACTAGAGACGTCTGGATTTATTTCTGGACTCTCAATTCCATTCCATTGATCTATATGTCTATTATTACTTCCTTGATGACTGTAGCTTTGTAGTAAGTGTTGAAACTGGGAAGTGTGAGTCCTCCAAATTTATTTTTCTTTTCCAGCATTGTTTTGACTATTCAGAGCCTCTTGCAAGTCCCTATGAATTTGAAGATCAGCTTTTCCATATCTGCAAAAAAGACCATTAGAATTTTGATAAAGAATGCAGTGAATCTTTAAATCAGTTTGGGTATTACTGCCATCTTAACAATAGTAAGTTTTCCAGTCCATAAACATGGCTGTCTTTCCATTTTATTTAAGTCTTTGTTTAATTTTTTTTCAGCAATGTTCTGTAGTTTTCGGTGTATCAGTCTTTCACCTTCTTAGTTAAATGCATACTTAGGAACTTTATTCTTTTGGATGCTATTGTAAATAGAACAGTTTTATTAATATACTTTTTAGATTGCCCATCGCTGGTGTAAAGAAACACAGCTGATCTTTGTGTGTAGATCTTGTAGTGTACAATTTTGCTGAATTTATTATCTTGAGTAATTTTTTCTATGAATTCCCTAGATTTCCTATGTCTTCTGTGAATAGAGATAGTTTTATTTATTCTCTTCCAATTTTGATACCTTTTATTGATTTTTCTTGCCTAATAATTGGTCTAAATAGAACTTTCAGCCCAATGTTGAAGAGCAGTGATGAAACTGGGCATCTTTGTCTTTTTTTTTTTTTTGTGGTACGCGGGCCTCTCACTGTTATGGCCTCTCCCGCTGCGGAGCACAGGCTCCGGACGCGCAGGCTCAGCGGCCATGGCTCACGGGCCCAGCCGCTCCCCGGCATGTGGGATCCTCCCGGACCGGGGCACCAACCCGTGTCCCCTGCATCGGCAGGCGGACTCTCAACCACTGCGCCACCAGGGAAGCCCTTTGTCTTTTTCTTGATCTTAGAGGAAAAGTTTTCAGACTTTCACAATTGAGTACAATGTTAGTTGTGGGTATTTAATTAATGCCTTTTTATCATGTTGAAAAAGTTTCCTCCATTCCCAGTTTTCTGGGTGTTTTTATCATGAAGGGGTGTTTGTTAAATATTCAAATGCTTTTTCTGTGTCAATTGATATGATCACTTGGTCTGTTTCTTTATTCTATTAATGCAGTATATTATATAGATTGATATTCTTATCTTTGCATTCCTGGGATAAACCCCACTTAGTCATGGCATATAATCCCTTTAACATGCTGTTGGGTTTAGTTTGCTAGTAATTTGTTGAGAATTTTCACATCAATACCTGTAAGGGAGATCGATCTATGGTATTATTTTCTTGTGGTGTCTTCTGGCTTTGGCATTAGGCTAACACTGGCCTCATAGAATGAGTCGGGGTGTATCCCCTCTTATATTTTTTGGAATTGCTTGAGAAGGCTTGGCATTAATTCTTCTTTAAATGTTTGCTGGAATTTACCGGTGAGGCCATCTGGCCTGGACTTTAGTTTGTTGGGATAATTTCTTCCTTTTATCCTGGAAAAGCATTTGGAAATACTCCTGAAGTATTCTTTATATCTGGGGAAAATAGTCCTTCATATTTTTCTGGGTTAAACTTCGATGGTCAGCCAGTTCTTCTGAACTACCAACCGAAGTCTTACGGATTTTTTTGCATTTGATCTTTGCTTTGTGGGAGAGACAGGGTCATGGTTCAGATTCTTTTATTCACATTTGTAATTTCTTTATCCTCAGGATTAGCAGTCATCTTTTTTTTTTTCTTTGTATTTGGTTTAACTAGATTTAAAACTGCTATGTTTCGGACTTTTGTCATTCAATGCTAGATTTTGCTATGTAGATGCATCATATAGATCTACTGACCACAGAAGCAATGCACGATTTTCCTGATTTTGTTGGCTTTTTTTTGTTTTAATGCTAAATAAATAGCATATAAAATCCTGCTTTGATCTATTCCTACTGAGACGCGTGTTAACTTACATAGGTGACTCTCCAGGTTAACTGACGCTTAGCACTTTAAATAACAAAAATTTATTAAAAAACATATGATACATTAGCTTCTTTTCCACACAGTTCTTTGCGCTTGTTAAACATAGTGTACAGGTTATAACTGGATGTTCTTCTTGATCACTCAGGAAGCAGCACGATGAGCCTCATTTATTGGGCAGCGCTACACTACAGACACTCAAGTGTGTAGCTTTCTTCCTGCATCATGGCTCTTCTTTTTCTACCCAAATCATAGCTATGATTTCCCTTTTCACTATACTTTCTGTACATCTGACCTAAAAGCTTTCTACTTTTCTCAATAATAAATGACTATTAGTTTTCCAGCAGAAAGGAGAGAAATGAGGAGACTAAATACACTTTGTGTTCAAGCAAATAAGTACATGAAGTACTTCTCAGTGGGGCTGTTCTCATATTCTTAGAGAAGTGGGCAAGATCAGAAGCTTATGGAAAAACGACTCAAGGCTGATTTTACCAGGAAAAAAAAGGGGGAGAAAAGCATGTACCGTTTCAAGTACCTACCACATGTCTTATGTATAACATCATTTACTCTTCAGCCCAGTTCTGTTAGCTATGTATTGCTGTCCCCATTACATTTAAAGGAATGGAGATTTAGGGAAGATGAGAGACTCAGCCCAAGTTACACATCATAGTGAGAAAATTAAGCTTCTGTTTAAATCCCTGATTTCAAAACCCGTGCTCCTTATTTGCACCTTGCCTCTACTCTTTGCTGTCATCACATGCTAGCTAGACTGCCTCTGTTAATGAGAGGTTATGGCATGTAGGTATCAAGGGGTAGGCTGGTGGTATTTGGAGGAAGAAGCTTTTTTTCATTGTCCATACATGAATCTTACCCACTAAATGCCAGTAACGTTCCCTGGTGATCAGGACAACCAAGAAATTCTACACCACCACCCCTCCAAACACAGATACACACGTATATTTTTACATGCCTTCACTGAGAGCCATTGAAAGCCATTAGTCTAACACTTAACCACCTGAAAGTGAGTTTTCAGCTTTGCAGCATATACAGAGATTGACACCCTTCATAGAACAACAATGCATTTGAGAAGAAATCAAGCATTAATCACATTTCTTCAAGGATATCTACAGACTAGGAAAGGTCCCATTTTCAGTTGAAGAGGTGCGAAGATTATCATATAGTACTGAGTTTTTAAAGAACAGTTTTAAGTAACAAAACATGACTATTTGGAAGTTCTTAATTAAATCAGTATGAGAAGTCCCCCCAACCCCTTTTCCCCACACCATTCAGTGCAAAGCAAGCAGGTAGGAGAAAATCCAAGCTCCCAGCTTATCCCTGGAGAAGGAAGTACTTTAAATCAAAAACTGTCACAAGAGACAAGAAAGAACATTATATGATGATTAAAGTCTCAATTCATCAGGAAGATATAACAATTATAAATATACATGCACCCGACATCAAAATACCTCAATATAAATATAAAGCAAACATTGATAGAACCGAAGGGAGAAATAGACAGCAACGCAGAAATAGTAGGAGACTTCAGTACCTCACTATCAATAACAGATAGAACTTTCAGACAGAAATCAGTACAGAAACAGCAGACTTGAACAACAGTATAGATCAATGGGCCTAACATATATATATAGAACCTTCCACCCAACAGCAGCGGAATATGCATTTTTTTTCAAGTGTACACAGAATATTCTCCAAGATATATTCCATGTTAGGTCACAAAACAAGTCTTAACAAATTTTAGAAGATTGAAATCATGCCGAGTATCTTTTCCAACAACAATGGAATGAAACTAGAAATCAAAAGCAGAATGAAAACTGAAAAATTTACAAATGTGTGACAACTAACAACATAGTATTGAACAGCCAATGGGTCAAAGAAGAAATCAAAGGAAATTAGAAAATATCTTGGGGCATGGACAGGGGCAGATCGAGTGGACAACAGTGGATGGATAACAGGGCAAAGTATTTTAGTGGAGCAGCAGTGTGGAATTTTGAGCAAACAGGAGCATCTGGGAATTTCAATTCCCTCCACTCTCAGATGGGTGAAGGAGACTCTGTCAGTTCTTTGCCCAGATTCCCTGGACCTCTTTGACCATTCCTGCCTGCTTTTCAATTCCGTACATTTTTCCTGCTAACACAGAATCCACAGCTCTTTTCAGGACATGGTAGGGAAGGAGGTGCCTGAAAGTTTACATGCTCTGGACAGTCGTTAACTAACGTCCAACTGGTGCCCGGATACAAAAGCCTTTGCCTTGGTCAGTACAGACTCTGAAGCATCATTTACACCTAGAGTTCCTCTGTGGGATCAAGCTGAGTCTGGGAGTTTACCTGAAACCACATCCTTGTTTAGCTTCTTCCCCTTTTCCATCCGCCCCCACCTTTTTTCAGCAAGAAAGTATTTTTAAATTAAGATATGCACATTGTCTTTTTAGACATAATGCTACTGCACACTCGATAGACTACAGTATGGTGTAAACATAACTTTTATATGCACTGGGAAACCAAATATTTCATATGACTTGCTTTATTGCCATATTCACTTTATCGAGGTGGTCTGGAACCGAACCCACAATATCTCTGAGGTATGCCGGTACATGGCTTAGGCTTTGGACCATTTTCTTTCGTTTGGCTGTACTTTCTGTGAGGCATGGAGTCAAAGGAAAACTCACAAAGTTATGTTTCTTGTAATATTTTCTCCACCCAAGAAACATTTTGGAAATATACTTTAGCAGACATGTGACATACCAAAACCCAATTGTGGTCCTACTGCCTGCGAAGCTTCGCCAAAGCTTCTTCACACAGATGCACAACGTTTACACAGAGCATACCTGACTGCTCTATCATTCACCCACAAAATACACCGCTCCTTCCACATAGACTGTGGTTTCCAAGGCAACAGAGAGCTCCTCTAACAATAAAAGCACACACAAGTTGATTTCCATTCCTACAAATCGTAACCTCTTTCTCCAACCAGAGTGCTTAAGTTTCCCCAAAGGAAGGCAGAGCTAAGGATGAAGTACTAATAGAAGAAATGTTTTAATGTGTCAGCACAGGTAGGTGCTATGAAGAAGAAACATTTGTTTAACAGACTTGTAGAGTGAGGTTTTATGGGGATCATTTGGGTAGAGGGTGAAGGATGACTAGAGAAGATATAAGTTATTACTAACCTGGAAGGACACTCGTAATGTTGGGGGAGAGAAGACCCATCTTCCCTCTACTGCAGAAGTCTCTTGATAAACTAAGCCTCTAGTTCTTCCTTTGTAGCAAGTTTGTTGAAAATGATCTTCACCCTCTCATTTTCCATTCGTTCTAGAACCCACCAGAATCTAGAGCCCAACATGTTAGAACTACTCTTACAAGGCCACCTAAGTCCTTCTAGAGGCCAAATCCAGTGGTCATTTGTCCATCCTGATACTTTTGTTGATTGACCTTCCATGCTGCCTCTCTTTTCTCCTTCTTCCAGGAAACCGCTCTTTTCCAGTTTTCCTTTCCCCTACTGTTCCCTCATTCTCCTTTGCAGTCTGCTCTTTCTCTGCCAATGCTTTTAGTGTGACTCTCTCCCCATCTCTTTTCTCTCCTAATTCTACGTATCTCTCTAGGCAACGGTCCCTAAACTTGCTGGTACAGTAGAATCACTTGAGAATCTTGTAAAAGTTCTAAAGCTCAGGCCAGAGTGCAGCCCTGGGGTTGAGATTCATCAGTATATTTTCAGATTCTCCCAGGAGATTCCAGAGTGCAGACAAGTTTGGGAAACCACTGCCCTGGAGGGGTTCCTCTCCTCCTAATTAGCTCCAGATTAGCCAACAAGCAATATGCTAAGCTCGTGCCTTTTCCGGGACTAATCACATCTGTGACATTTACTCAGTTACCCCTTCTTGAAATTCTTCAATAGTGTCTCATTATTTCAGGATAAAATTAAAAACTGTTACCAGGACAGTCAAGGCTCCCATCATCTGGTCTCTGCTCACTTTCAAAGGCCCATGTCATACCACTCTTCTGTCACGCTGAAAAGCTTTCAGGCACATTCCCGTCCTTGCGCCTGGAACAACCCTCTTCATCTGGTTAATTCCAGCTTGTCCTTCAAAGGACAAGTCTCAGCCCGGACATTTCCCTAATGCCTCCTCCTCTCACTGCACGGTGAGTTTTTATTTATTTATTTATTTTTTTGCGGTGCGCTGGCCTCTCACTGTTGTGGCCTCTCCCGTTGCGGAGCACAGGCTCCGGACGCGCAGGCTCAGCGGCCATGGCTCACGGGCCCAGCCGCTCCGCGGCATGTGGGATCTTCCCAGACCGGGACACGAACCTGTGTCCCCTGCATTGGCAGGCGGACTCTCAACCGCTGCGCCACCAGGGAAGCCCACGGTGAGTTTATTGAACATAGCTTTTACTCCATTTATATCTTTTAATTGGTTTATCTTGTAGTAGACTGGAATTTATTTGAGGACAGAGTATTTGCTTCTCATTTCTCTACAGAGTGCAGAGTGCCTTGAGCACACGGAATGTTCAGTGCTCGATGAATGAATGAATAGGAGAACATGATGGTTGAAAAGCTTTTTCATTGAAGCCTTATTCAGAAAAACTTTAATCAGTTTTATTTCTTCAGGAAGGGGGGAAGGCCACAGAGCCACAAAGCTTCCACGTAGCTTTCCTGCGGGTGCCGGGGTGTTCTTCCCTTCTTCATGCTCTCTTCTTGTTTATCTGGAAACTGGAGCACCTGGAAGCACAATCCAGGTAGTGAAACGAGTTTTCATGATGCTTGAGAATCACCCTGAACACTGTTTCCAGCAGCTAAAACTTCAGCAAAAGCTGTTGGGCCATCAAGGAGCTATTTCCACAGCTGGATGTTACAAGCAGCCACCTGTTAGCAAGAAGCTTGGGCAACTTTGGGGTCAGAAGGGGGTCTGGGGCATGTATTTGTCACAGAATGTCTGAGCGTCCCCATCCCTGACCAGAGAGAGGTAAGATCACCTTTTTAAAAAACATTTCTCTTAGGAGTAAGATCAAAAGTTTGCACTGTTTCTATGACTATGCAGTTCTACAAAATCGGTCTGAGAACATCCTTTGAAAACTGGCATGAAAACTACAACTTAAAAAACATAAGTTGTGGGTAAATATTTCTCCTTTTTGCATGTTGTAGTTTGGAGCCATGCTTTTCCTCTGTGTGAGTGTAGAGAGAGAGAGGCCATGTGAGGAGCTTCCTTGGAGCTCTTTTGTCTGTACCGTGGGTAATTCTGGGCTGGAGGTTCTGCAGTGCCCTGGTAGGATGCATGGAGAACAATAAGGAAACAAAGCATGTCCTTATGTTGCTCCTGAAGTCCAAGTGTCCCTAGGCAGCCCCACTTTTGTCTTTCTACCTTTCAGAGACATCCTATGCTTATTGTATTATGACCAGGGCTTTTAACTTGTATGAGGGAGCACCTTGTAGCAATGGGGCTGCTTTGCGGCCAGAACAGGAATTGTCTATCGTCTTTGGAAGGTCAAAATATGTACTAATCTGTTAGGTTGTAGAAAAATGATTACAAATACAGGGGACTTTCCAGCATGCCTGTGTGTCTTTTGTGAGTGTGTCTTCATTCCTGCTCTAATTGGTTTATCTGCTGACATTCCAAAGCAATCCTTTTCAGTCATTACCTCTTTAGTGATTGCTGCTGTTGCTGGAAGATAGAATTTTTGTCTGTAACTCTTACCTCAATGTTTCCTTCAATTTATTTCAGCTCGTTAGAAGATAGAATCAGAAAGAAGGCGGTAGTCGAGTTGCAAATAGGACCTACGATTTCTTGCTATGCCATTGCTCTCTAACAATAGTAATCAAAGGGGAAGATAGAAGATTGCATTTCTGTGAGGATAATATTTTTGGACAACCCATGCCTGGCTAAATGAAAGCCAATAAATATATGTATTTTATATATATTTATATTTTAAAAGTTTTAAAGTAGATATATATGTATACTTTATAAGATTTAAAATGTTACCTTGACATCTGAAACAGGATCTCATTATTCAGACCATAACTGCACTGCTAAAGTTAAGTTTGGGGGATGCATCTTGGGTTTTAGAAGAGCGTCTCTCTGTACCAGCTGGAAATGTTGGCTGCTTTAGAGTTTCATGCAAATCAGATCTCAAAAGAACACTAACTGGGCAGCGCACATGAAGTTTCATTCTGTCCCCATTAGAGGTGGATAGGGGTGACCCTGGGACTAACAAAAGAGAATCTTTAGAAAACATTATTTTTTTTTGATTCTGAGATTTATTTTCTTATTACTTTGTGAGTGAGGTACCTCATTTTGAAATTAAAACCTTCCATTCTTAGGTTTTCATATTTTAAAAGTCTCAACTGACATCAAATTTTATCTGGAAGAGATTTCTTTATGCTTCTGTGATAGAAATTTGTTTCTCTTAGAACACATCATGAGATGAAAATGGCTGATCTAAACCACACATATTGATTCTCTTAGGGGATTTAGGGAAGAAAAAGAAAACATGTTGTGTGGTGTTTGTTTCTTTGTGATGCTGAAATGGAAATGTTTGAAGGCAGTGGAAGTTCTCCCATGCTGGGCACAATGGTTGTACACAGTTGGATCAACTTACTTATCTTTACTTGTTGTCTCCTAAGATTTGCCTACACATCAGTAGATTTACAAGAAAACTGTTTTGTTTTTTCTTTAAGTGTGATTAGACAGTAAAATGATCTGCAGTTTCCTGTAAAAATAATTAAGACAAAACAGGATGTTGCTTAAAAAAAAAATCTCCCTGGAACTCATCTTTTCCTCCTCAACCTGCTGCCACCCTTGGGTCTCCCTCCCTCATTTCACAAAAGGAGCTAAAAGCCCATGTGCCTTTGATGGAAACATTTCCTTCTTTGTTCAAAGTTGAGGGAGATGGCGAATTATTAGAACCCTGACTGTATTAGAATCCCAACAGGTTTTGTCACCCAAATATAAAAATACAACAAACTAACTGGAGTCAAAGATGATGATACTGTGTATCATCGTAGAATTATTTTCTGATTAAAAACCTGTTGCTCTAGTATTACAGAATGTAAAGAGAACGCATTAGTGAATGGTCATGAGTACAGATCCGACAGCTAACTGTCCAGATTTGAGTCCCAGGCCTACCACTTTCCAGCCCTGTGACCTCAGGCAGTCCACTGACCATCTAGAAGCTTCAGATTTCTCACTTGAAACAGGGAAGTTCCTACTTCGGAAGCAGTGGTTCTCACTCCTAGATGCAGATCGTGTTCGGGACTTGAAAGAGTACAGAGGCCCAGGCTCCCTTCCCCGCAATCCCGTTTCCTCGTTTCGGGTGAGACCCAGGGACCAGCAGGTGTCACTCTCCCCCTCTCCAGGAGAATCTAGCGTGCAGCTATATGTGAGAACCATAGTCCAAACACCACCGTCCAAGGACTGGTCCCGAGTGCTCAGTGTCAGCTCCACCAGGGAGCTCGTTAGAGATGTCTCCGCCTCTCAGGCTCCACCCTGAGCTGTTGATTTGGAACCTGCATTTTCACAAGGTCCCCGGGTGATTTCTCTGCCTCCTGAAGTTTGAAAAGCATTGGTCTAACTCATGTGAGGATTAAATGAGAGACCCAAGCCATTCAAGCAGTGCCCGGCAAGTAGCAAACTCTGAATAAAAGTTAATGTTTGGTATTTTCTCCATTGCTTTGTTTGGGGCATGTGTGTGTGTGTGTCTTCTCTCTTTCCAACCTGTCTTCCCCGCTAAAACCCTTTAGAGCACCTCCTATATCTGGTTCATTTTTCTATTCCTAGCGCCCAGGGTAGTGTCTGGAATATGACATAGGTGACAATAAATATCTATTGGAAGGACTAGGGACGTAGGCTCTTGGGAAGTGTTTTCTAGCACTGATTCTTCTGTTCATTCAACGTGGAACCTGAGCCAAGGTCCTCTAGCTCTGAACCTCACTTTCTTACCAGTACATTGAAGGAGTGGCCATATAGCCTCCAAATCACATTTCAATTCTAACTTCAAGTAATTTTAATACACGGGTATGCATGGCTGAACTCATTTTTGGGTAGGGTGTTGCTTGTTTGTTTCACTATTGCTTATTAAGCAAACTGAATGTTCTGATTTTTCTTTTTTTTTTTGCGGTACGCGGGCCTCTCACTGTTGTGGCCTCTCCCGTTGCGGAGCACAGGCTCCTGACGCGCAGGCTCGGTGGCCATGGCTCACAGGCCCAGCCGCCCCGCGGCATGTGGGATCCTCCCGGACCGGGGCACGAACCCGTGTCCCCTGCATCGACAGGCGGACTCTCAACCACTGCGCCACCAGGGAAGCCCACGTTCTGATATTTTTAACTGAGTAGAAGGATATGAGAAAGGCACAGCCTGGTTACCGCTGTGCAAATTTAACCCACTTGACAATGTACAGTAGCTTTCAATCATGACTGCGTTGTGTAATAGGATCACCTGGAACCTTAAAATACTGATGCTCAGGCTGACCTTAAAGAAATTCTGATTTATATTCTGTTAGAAAAAAGGCAAAAAATGGATCCCTGTGCAGGTATTTATTTTTAGAAACTCTATACTTGATTCGAAAGGGCAGCCAGGGTTGAGATCCCTGCTAGGGATGACCCCTAATCCTGCAGAGTTTCAAAACAATTTTACTTACCTTTTTATATTCACATGGCTATGGAGAGACAGGTACTGAGACATGGTGCCTGGAGTAAGGTCCAGGCCTGCAGTAGGAGAACATTTCACCGTTCAGTTATATCACCTGCTTTCGGGCTACTCCTTGTTACTGTATCTGCCAGTTACCTTATTCCCATGCTTGTGACACAAGTATGTGGTCCTGGGAGGATCCTGGTGCTATATTATTTACCATGATTAGAAGTCTACCAAATTAGGACATTTAATATGTATGTGTGAACATATATACACGTGTGTGATATGTATGTGAAATACATGGTCACACGTGTTTGAAATTATGGCTCAATTTCTGTTTTAAACAAAAGACATCTTATGTTAATAATTACCATTCTGATTCTGTTTCATAGGTGTTTTGTATCCATAGCTAGAACAAAGGTCGCTTACCTATTTCTGGTATTATATAATTAAAAAAAAACAAAGATTGTTCTATGTCTTTATATGAGGCCATAATGGAACTCTTGTTTCACCCCTGCCCTGGAAGCCCACATCTAAACTTACTAAACTGAACAAATGTATTGATTCCAACATAATCATGTGAGGGTGGTATTATAGTTGGTCATTGAATGAATATTTCGAATGTTTTATTTCTCCTTTATGTTCTCTCTTTCTAAGAAAATAAAGGTGAAAATAAAGTTGGCTTCTATGTAGTAATGTGTGTTCATGCTAAAATCACTGGACACTTTACAGCAAGCCCCAGCATCTGAAAAAATGAAACATGGCATTCTCTGTTTTTTGTGTTTTTTTTCTTTTTCTAACAGAACATCGATCATATATAGACATTTTGCCTAATAGTTTTCAATCCCAAGAGTAAGGGATATATTTCTGGGTAATTATTTGTTATACAGGTTGTTCCAGACAGGAAAATAGAGGGGATTTGAAGTCACAGTCATTTTTCACTGCCGTGTATAATTACATGACTTTCATTTTCTATTTTTGTTGGAAAGAATTCGTCAGTTCCCTATTAGGACGGGAAGCAGATGGATTTGAATAGACCAGTACTCAGGAAAGGGCCAGGGTAGGGGGAGAGTGTCTGAGTCAGGCAAGATGCGTCTAGCAATAGCTTTATGCCAAACTGGTCCTTGCCTGAAACAGCTGACCTGGATCCACGCAGGTGAGCACCTAAGCTAATCGGCCAGGGGGTTAGTACAAGCGGTGGCCAGGGACTGAGCAGGGATCAACTCGGGGGCTTCAGGCTGCAGCCGACTGGCCGTTCATGGGGACGCTGATCATGTGGCCTGAAACTGGTAGACAAAGGGAATCAGGAGGTGAGGACCAAATGGATTTCTCTGGGAAAGGCAAAGAATTTCGAAGAGTCAACCCAGAGTTTTCTCAGTCTATAGCGGGACGTTTCCGACAAAGTCTGGGGCTGAAGCCGTGAATGGCTTCCCTGCAAAGACTTACGATGTTTCTAAATCCAAGCGGCTTTCCCCAAAGAATCACAGCCACGCATTCAGAGAAGCAGAAGCTTCGTAAGATCCAGGTCTTTAGACCTTGAGAGAGCTGAAGATACGGATAGGCAATGTGGGAGAGAGAGAAGAGGGTGCGGGTGATCCTTCAGTGTACCTTCTGCTCTGTCCTCCAACTTCCATCCCTATTAGAAAATGGGGTCCTGTGCAGCGAACGGGTAGAGTTTTGAATGCATACGGTAAATTAATATCTTTGTTGATTGATTTTAATATTTCTGCTTGTTTTCTATTTATGCACTTGTCTGTGATCCTGAGTTGTGTTCTCCTTTATCCTACAAACTCCCCTTAAATGTATATCCCGACTCCGGCGCTCTCTACCACCATGATTACTATAACATTGAATATTCCCAGGAGAGTTGGCTAGTTGGTGAAATTTAGTTGAACTATTATAGGATTTAGAATCAGTGTTGCTTACATAATTATTATAACCATAAATACCAGCTTATTTATGGTTATAATACCAGTAACGGGATGCTGAATAATGTCAGGAAAATTAATAAGCTGTCTACAGTTCATTTCCACAAATAGGCAATCTTCCCTATAATTTACGTTTATGATATGGGCTTAGTAGGGTTTTAATGCAAGCCACTTAGATATAAATACCATCTAAACATGGCCCTTTGCTACTTAAGCATAATTCCAGGGTGTAATTAGGCCCTCAAAGCCTGATGCTCACCATTCATAAACTCCCTCACATGTCACTTACGATAAACAGAGCAGAACTGAAAAATGCATATAGTCATCCATCTTTTTATCCATTCACATATGAAATCAATTTAATTTTGTGTCTGGAGAAAAGTATGGGTGAGTCTGCTCCTTTGCTTTGCATGTGACTGGAAGGTGGCCTACGACGGCCTGGGAGCACGTGTCCGTCTCTACCTAGGATATTCCCCACAACCAGGAGCTGCCCTATGACCTCAGTTAGGGAATCAGTGCAGCCCCAGTGTCTGAGGGGCATTTAGCTTTGAGAAAGTCATCAAAAGGAGGGGACTTGGCCCTGCAGACACTGCCTTCTCCAGCCTAGAAAGCACACAGATCAGGGCTCCTACAGCCCACTATACGGGTACAGGCAAAGCCATAGAATCACCTCTTCTAGTTTACATATCTGTTGGCTTTTATCTGCAAGGAGCACAAGGAAACAATAAAATGAAAAGAAATTGAACAAGCATATTAAATGACAGAGAACAAGAACAACATAATTTTGATATTTTTCAAAGCGATAGGTTTTCCTAATCTTTCAAAGTTGATCACCTGTGTAGGTCTCAAGCGATGATGTTTTCACCTTTCATGTATTTGCATCACTTCCTCTTAGTTAATTCATCTATGCTGAAGCTGTCGCTTCATTCCTGTCCTCTGCTCTTCTCCTATCTTCCCTTCATGTTTCTTCCCATCAGTGTTTTTCTATTTCCTATTTTCCATTTACCTTTTAATTAAATCACTGGGGGACATATCAGAAGTCCTTAGGGCTCACTTTGAGCTGGGGAAATGCAGAAAACTCTCTCCTGACTATAAACAAACGTTAAGTTAAATGAAGTTTGAGAAACATTTTCTCTGCAAGGTTTATTTTTGAATTGCTTGTAAAATCATCTTTGGCATGTATATCCTAGAGAGACAAAATTATTTTGTAAAACATTTAATATATTTCCAGCCTATTGTTGTTGGTACCTTAGCACTGATTTGAGTGGTAACTAATTAAATAGTGAAACAGTGTCTTTGGTCGTGAAATCAGATGCTATTGTCTATGATCCTGATAGTGTCAATAAATTCCAAGTCTGGAACCATGAGTGATGTTCCGTGGTACCTAAAATAAAGGGCCATACAGAGAGATCCATCTGGCTGCTTCAACTGCCTGTGTGATTCAATGGGATTAGACTATGATGAAATCTCTCATATGAGCATCTCACTACCCACGCCGATTCTAGAATAGACACCGGGTGACCATATATGCTGCACATACCCTGAATTAACACTGTACTGAATAAGACCACATTGGGAATGTGGGGAACTGAATCATTAAAAAAACAATAACGGGCTTCCCTGGTGGCGCAGCGCTTGAGAGTCTGCCTGCCGATGCAGGGGACGCGGGTTCGTGCCCCGGTCCGGGAGGGTTCCACATGCCGCGGAGCGGCTGGGCCCGTGAGCCATGGCCGCTGAGCCTGCGCAACGGGAGAGGACACAGCAGTGAGAGGCCCGCGTACCGCAAAAAAAAGAAAAAGAATAACTAGTGTCTTCATTTTAGGAGTGGAGTAAACTTTGAATGAGGGCAGAGAACAGCTCTTATTCACCTTTATATGTAGAGAGATATAGATGTAGAATTTTTTTCACTGAGTAGTCTTGGTATATTTCCTTTTGGAAACGGAATGAATTTTAGTCATATTTCTGCAGGACTTCCAGAGGGTTTTAAAAGACCTTCGTATATTTAGATTTTTTTTTTGATGTGGACCATTTTTAAAGTCTTTATTGAATTTGTTACAATATTGCTTCTGTTTTATGTTTTGGTTTTTTGGGCCAAAAGCACGTGTGATTTCAGCTCCCCGACCAGGGATCGAGCCTGCACCCGCTGCGTTGGAAGGTGAAGTCTTAACCACTAGACTTCCTGGGAAGTCTCCATATTTTAAAAGATCATATTTAAAAATTTTTTTACTTTTATATCTATCTATCATCTATGTCTTAAATGAAAAGAGATCAGGACTCAAGACAAAACAGTGGGAGACCTCTGGCACTCAGAGATTGAAGAAAGAAGAGGAGGTATTAAAGGGCTGTGCAAGATAGAGGAAAATTGAGACCATGGCATTCAGCAGAGTATCATACATATAATTTGCACTCCGTAAGTGGCCGTCACACGGTTTTCTGTCCCTGGTGCCGCTCTCACCATGCACTGCTTCATGACGACCCAACAACAGTGTGCTAGCTCACGCCATTCAGATCTCCCTCCTGAAGATGCCACCATGAACTTGGCATGCTGTGTAGTGTAAGGGCTGAGAGAACAGGCTTAAGAGCAAGACCAGGCTTTGTACCTCGGCCCTGACGTTCTCTGGCCACGTGAACTTGGGCTGAACCTCCTGGGCAAACCTGGGAGAACATAAGACTGTTAAAATCTGTTCTGTTTCTCTAGAATGCTCTTCCCACTCTCCCCACCATCTCTCCATCCTTCAAGTCTCAGTCTAAAAAGGCATCCCTTGACCCTAGAGCCTTGAGGAGTCCCCATATTGTCACTGACCCGCACCTGGCAACACAAAAGGCAGCAGCAAATGTAAAGGGACCACTGAGCATGGCATGGCATTTAGCTCCAAGAAGACTGATGCTTTAAAAAGAAGAAAGAAAATCCCTTTATATCATCACCATATCTTTTACAGCTCCCTTTTGTAGCCAGAAAAAGTTATAAACCCAATTAGTTATGAGATGGTTTGCTTCATGCCTTCTCCACTCACTGTTTAAGTTCTCTGAGGGTAGGAACCCCATTCATGGCTCTATCCGCAGAACCCAGCTTGGATTTGGTGTATAGTAGGCCCTTTAATTAAGGTTTGTTGGATGAATCAAATTGCCTACATGCACTTTCTGGAGCTGTTGTAACAAAGCACTACCAACTGGGTGGCTGAGAAGGCAGAAAGTTATGGTCTCACCATTCTGGAGAATAGACGTGCAGAAATAAGGAGCTGGCAGGGATAACCTTCTTTGGGCTGTGAAAGAAGGATCTGTTCTAAGCATCTCTCTTTGATTTGTAGACACCATCTTCATGTTCACATCATTTTCTCCCTGGATGCATACTATCTACAAATTTTTCCTTTTTATAAAGATACCACTATTATCGGTTTAGACCCACCCTCCTGGTCTCATTTGAACGTGACTAACTCTAAGACCCCATCTCCAAATACAGTTGCATTCGGAGGTACTAGGACTTCAACATATGCATTGCAATAACAATGCCTTACACAGTTAGTAACAAGTACGTGCCATTCTTCCTGCCTAGTTGTGAGAAGGCTGCTCTCACACATGATTAAGTCACACATCCTGACTCCTGATAAAACTCTGTTTAAAATTCTAAGCTTTGCCTGGCAAAAGGAAAGACTTTGAAATTTTGTAGACCTTTGTATTCAAGAGTATTTTTTTTACGATATATATGGATATACATACCCATAGAAAGGAAATGTGTGTGTGTGTGTGTGTGTGTGTGTGTGTGTGTGTGTGTAAGCTGAAAGCTAAGCACTAACTCTCTTATTCTAGACCATATCCATTTCTCTCCTATCTGGTCAACAGTGAGAAAATTGGAAACCATGGATTATTGGGAATAATATATCTCAAAATACTTTTCCCATTATAGTAAGGTCTGATTTGTCAACCGTTGTAAGGCAGGGATGTTGGACATACATGAGATTTATTATTGCACAGAGAAATGAGTCACAGTGAGACCAGATATTTGTACATTGGTAGAAAGATAAGGTGAATATAAACAGCAGAGAAAATATCTTGTTCTTTGTCTGGGACAGATTAGGGTGATTAATAATGCCTGGAACCTGAGGGCATAATGCTAAGTGAAATAAGCCAGACACAGAAGGACTAATACTACAACATGAAACCACTTATGTGAGGAATCTAAAACAGTCAAACTCAGAGAAGTATAGAGTGGAATGGTGATTGCCAGGGGCTTGAGGGAGAGGTAAACAGGGAGGTATTCATGAAAGGGTACAAAGTTTCAGTTATACAAGATGAATAAGCCCTGGAGAGTCACCGTACAACATACCACCTACAGTTACCAATATTGTATACTTAAAAATTTGCTAAGACTATAAAACTTATTTTAACTGTTCTTGTGACAAATAAAGTGATAATAATAATAAATAAAAAGGGAAGGAGGAAACTTTTGGAGGTGATGGATATGGTAATGGCATAGACTATGGCGATGGCTTCGTCGGTGTATACATATCTACAGACTCATCAAGTTGTGTATAGTAATTACTCACAGCTTGTTGTATGTCGACCATACCTCAACAAAGTGGTTTAACAAATAATGCCAAGTGAATGTAAATAACTGTAAATGAGGTGTCAGTAAGATACCCTGTGTGTAGTTGACTGTGTGAGGGATTACATTGGGCTTCCTGTGGTTAGTGGCTACTTTGGAGGATCTGAAACTTATGAACTGAGTGCTCTTTTCTGACAGGACTAAGCTTTGGCATAACAGCCAAGTGTGGGCTGATCCTAACCAGCAGTGTTCAATTTTAGGAGCAAATAAAGAGAGCAGGCTGTTCACTATTAAAGGTGTTCTTCTGGGGTGGAGGGATGCCTTCTGAAATGTCTATTCAATGACATTGAAAATATTATTGTCTCCCTACTTCCCCAGGAAGATTTATGTCTCCATCTTACAAAAATTCATTGCTATGACCAGTTCCAGGCTACATGGTATAACAGAAATACATTAAGGACTTGGCAATTTTCTCCAGCTTTTGTTGTGCGACCTAAATTCTGATGTCACTCTGGACCATGTCCTGACCTTTGAGACATGCCTCATGGCATCGGTATGATAATTAAAGATATGAATAATGTTGCATAGTTCAAACACATGGTCCTTGTTTCATCATTGAAGCACTGAATTATGCCTAAATCCCAAGGACAGCCTTATTATTGACAGTCTAATTCTTGGACACATTTTAACATCATTTTCTGGATGGAAAATGTGTGTCAAATCAGTTTTTTGAAATCATCTATAATTCAGGGACCCAACTGATAATCTGTAAGCATTTATTCGGTGTTTTATGGGCAGGTGCACAATTTGGTGAAAACCTCAGAGGCTCCAATCAGCACAGGCTGTGTCTTCCCTACAGCAGTCCTCACAGGGAGAGCTTGTCCGGCCCAGAGATGACATTCGGCGGCAGTCCTTGCCAGCGTTTTTAGCGTTATAGGTTTCTGTGAGGAACTGAAAGGCAACTCGGTCATTGTTCTGAACCTGGACCCCGGGTGAGAGCTCACGCTAGGGGACAGTGCATATTCAGTGACACCCTCAGTCTTTAAGGGCAGATTCAGAGAAGACAAATATATGAGCCAAAACATGCCAGTAATTTGCTAGGAGGTTATAAGCAATTTTAAAAAGCATTCAAAAGTGGTACCACATGGATTAGATGACTATTGCTAATGGTACACAACAGTTGTCTTGCATTCTGCACCCTCGAAGAGCTGTTAAATGCCCAGTATCTGTAGCTCTTCACTATATTCTGTGAAGCTTGTCAGGCAGGTATTTTTACCCTAATTAGCAGATAAAGGAAAAGAGGCTTTAAAGAGAAAACAAAGATTAAAGGAACTTCCCTTCTTCACACATGTAATTATCTACTACAATAATTAATTCATTTTGAATTAATTAAACCTGGATGCAAAACATTACACAAAAAAGTATATAATAATCATAAGAGGCTGAATAATTATTTCTTAAAATAAAATCAAAGATTGTATCTCAAATGTGTCTATATATTTGAATTTTATAAAGGCGAGAAATATAAACATTTAATATTAAAAAGAGAAGAATGAATTTGGATTATGTACGTATGTTATATACAAAATAAATGTAAAGTGCTAAAATAAGAGAAAATGAAAGATATGAAAAAGTGCTTCAAAATAAGCTTAAAGAGAAAAATGAAGAGCTGCCATTTAAAATTTAAAATAACACAGTACAGTTAATTAAAAGTAATTACATAAGTAATATTTTTCATAAAAATGATTTCTTTAAAATCTTACTTGGTTAAATATTTATCACTATCAAAATCCTAAAATTTTTCTTAATCGTTATGAGATGTATATACATAGGTAGATAAATTGACTGATTGAATGTTAGATAAGACTGACATATATATACTTTATACTGGACTACAGTTGATTTACAATACTGTGTTAGTTTCAGGTGTACGGCAAAGTGATTCAGTTATACATGTACATATATATCTTCCTTTTCAAATTCTTTTCCCATTTAGGTTATTACAAATTATTGAGCAGAGATCCCTGTGCTATACAGTAGGTCCTTGTTGGTTATCTATTTTGTATATAGTAGTGTGTATATGTCAGTTCCAAACTCCCAGTTTATCCTTCCTCCCCTTTCCCTTTGGTAACCATAAGTTTGTTTTCTGTGTCTGTGAGTCTGTTTCTGTTTTGTAAATAAGTTCATTTGTTTCAATTTTTTTTGATTCTGCATATAAGTGATGTCTTATGATATCTGTCTTTCTCTGACTTACTTCACTTAGCATGATAATCTCTAGGTCCATCCATGTTGCTGCAAATGGCATTATTTCATTCTTTTTAATGGTTGAGTAGTATTCCATTGTATATATGTGCCACATCATCTTTATCCATTTAGGACATTTAGGTTGCTTCCATGTCTTGGCTATTGTAAACTGCACCACAGTGAACATTGGTGCGCATGTATCCTTTCAAACCATGTTTTTCTCTGGATTTATGCCCAGGAGTGGGATTGCTGCATTATAGGGTAGCCCTATTTTTAGTTTTGTAAGGAACTTCCATATTGTTCTCCATAGTGGCTGTATCAATTTACACTCCCACCAACAGTGTAGGAGGGTTTCCTTTACTCCACGCCCTCTCTAGCATTTATTATTTGTAGACTCTTTTTAAAATCATGTTTATTGGAGTACAGTTGCTTGACAATGTTGTGTTAGTTTCTCCTGTACAGCAGGTATGTATTTTTTAAGTTAACATTTTTTCAATGTCGAAACCTCCCTGTGTTGGGCAAACATTCTGCACTTGCTATAGTTAACTATAAATACATTAAAAAATCGTTTTTGTTACTTTAAGGCTCTGCTTATCCAACAAAATGAAGAGGATTCTTCCCTTCCATGGAGTCCTCCATACTCACTCATCTCTAGCTCCACCCACACGCCTGCACCCCAAACATCGAAGGTGTTACCTTCATGGGCGCTTGCAGCCTACCACCAGGTGTGCACCTGACTCCTGCCAGATGTGTTAGCACCCGGGATGCCCTGGGCCAGCACCCACCTCCCCTCAGCCTTTGCTTTGACCGTCCTTATAAGATGCAAGGCCCTTCCTCTGGCTTCTTGTGCTCGTAATTCCTCTTACCTGCCTTATTTGTTATCATCAGTCTAACACTCTTCATGCATACCATATAATCATCACTTTAAAGATCTCTCTCTAACCCGTTGCAACATGGGGTCTCTGAGGACAGGATCTTTCCTTGCTGCGTCCCCAGCACCTAAAATAATGCCTGGCACACGGTAGCACTCAACAAATTTTTGAGTAGTCCCCATGTTATTATCATTATTATTTTTAATCACTTACAATTTGTGTTTCATGCTTATGGAAAGAGAAAGATTAACGACAGTCTTTTAAAAAAATATGTATTACTCTTCTACATAAATGGAAATAAAAATACTAGCAAAAATAAATGGCTTTTTCCCATTCACATTCAGAGTCTGACTCTTCTCACTTTCACTTCAGTCAACAGTCACTGATGACTCTTTTTCTATATAATATCATTTTCTGGGCCATCAAAACCATTGGTGATAAAGCAATTCTTCAAAGAACCCAAAAACATAGCTAAACAGCCTTGATGCGGCTCCTAAGCTAGCTTTGCAGTTGTTTTGCGGAGCAAGCCTGCTTGGACTCCTGTTCTGGAAATGTCAATAAACATCTGTTTCACTCTTTCCCTCCACTGTGGGTTCTAGGTGGTTAAGAAGCGTGCTTCACTATTCTCTCAGAGATTGTCTTCTTTCTTTCTTCATTACTTATTTTTATTTTGAAAATTTTCAAACATATCTAAGAATAGATTGTATCTCCACATACCCAACACCCAGCTTCAGTGGTCCTCCCTCAATTTTTAGATGTTTTGCTTGTATATTTTAAAGTAAATCCTGGACATTTCACCTATAAGACCTCTGACTGACCTTTAACTGACAAGGACACTTTTTCCAAAAACATTTTTCAGGGGTCAGAGAAGTTTTTTGGTTTTTGTTTTTAATGACACAGATTTAATCTAAATACTGACACTACTCAAATGTGTATTTGTATGAACTATATCCCTTAAACCTCTTCACCTTTTTGTGTAGTCTGCCTGCATAGTATACTGTTTTTAAAAAGAGCAACTATGAAAAGAATATATTCATTTCACTGCTGAAAGAGTTTGTACTGTCACTCATGCACAATATTTACTCAGGTTTTATACCATGAATAGCACATTAGGCATTACACATGGAATTAAATGCAATTGTTTCTGTCCTTGAGAAATAAATCGTCTAGCTAAGAAGATGGATAATACACAAACACACAGACAACCTGCACATTTTAAATAAAATAATATCATTAATGTTGGATATTTCAAGTGCACAAGAATTCAGGGGTAGAGAAAGTGTCTTTGAGACACATTCAACTAGAGATGATTTTTTGTGAAGGAAGTGAGCTTCAGAGTGAGTCTTGATTCAGGAGAAGAACGTGGACCCTGCGTGTTCAAACCCTGAGTCAGAAATTAGCACATGGTAAAAGCTAAGGAAGAAAATCAGAAGGAAAATGTGAGTGATGTTAATGATTAGGTAGAGTTTGCCCATGTCAAAGCTATGAGATGTGACATTGACCTTTGAGCTGCTCGTGAAAAAGTCTTGTTATAACTCTTCAAAAGCATATTTACCTTTGGAAAGGGGGCTCAGGAAAAACTTTGAAAACATGAAAATCTAAAAGAGGTGTATTTCTAATGATGGGATTCCGGGGGCACAGTGGTGTTGGTTAGAGGCAGGTTTGGGGCAGGAGAGCTGACCTGGCAGCAAGCAGGTAGGCAGGACAGAGACACTGCCATGTGGACTAAACAAAGAAACCCGGGACAAGGGGGTGCTTATCACTTTCAGGGAAATCTGACCACTTCCTCTCTCCGCTCCCTGTTCTGTCATTTAAAGAAGATGAAGAGCTGCCTTGGGGTGGTCAAGCTTACGGACTAAATTCCCTAGTTATGTGCAACCTCTGGACTTTCCCTCTGTTGACAAGCAACGCTACAACCAGCAGTGAATCTCAGAAAACTCGGAACGGGGTCTGATGCCAGCTCTGCAATAGCTCAGCTGTTTGAATGCAGTGACGACAATCCGTGCTGGCGAACGATCGTGTATCTTCTTCTTCAATCCTTTTTAATAAAGTTTTTTTTTTTGATGTGGACCATTTTTAAAGTCTTTATTGAGTTTGTTTGCTTCCGTTTTATGTTTTGGTTTTTAGGCCACGAGGCATGTGGGATCTTAGCTCCCCAACCAGGGACCGAACCTGCACCCACTGCATTGGAAGGTGAAGTCTTAACCACTGGATTGCCAGGGAAGTCCCCTCGCCTTCAATCCTCATCCCAGCTCTTCTCATTGCTTCCATTGTGCTCCCTATCTTAAAGGGGAGGAAACTGAAGCACATGTGATTACACAGGTGGCTGGGCCACACAGCTAGCGGTAGAACCCAGATAGCTTGATTCTAGGCCCACGCTCTTGGCTTCAGCCGTGGTCCTTCCACAGATGGTTTAATGTTTCCATTCCCTTGTCTCTGTCTTCATAAATAAAATGGGAACATTACTCTCCGTGTATTTGTGTCTAAGGACCAGCAAGCCATGTACAAATGATAGTACAGTGGAAGTTCTTTGAGACAAAGATTTATACTGGTTTTGGTTGGCAAGGTGCAGAATTAATTTAACATGATTTATTTTCTTCAGACACATGTCTGAAACCCTTACATAGAGAGTGGAAAGGAGAAAGTCTGGTTGTGGCAATGAAGACCCTGTGTTTGTATATCAGACTCTGTACCTATCTGGTCCTCATAGTGGCACTGGGATTTGGGCAAAGCCAAAAATTCCATTTCACAGAAGCTGAGGCTCAAGGGGATGGATGACTTATTCAAGGTCACACTCTTCTCTGTGTGGGTTTTCTCATGCTGAGAATGAAGTATGGCCGGACTTTTATTTCTGGGCTAGTGTCGTATCAGACTCTACAGGTGTGCTATAGTCACGTGGCTTTTGGGATTGTGATGGTTGTAAATGTTGATCTATGAAACGGTACTTTGTCTTTTACTATCTCACCTGGGTTTCATTCTCTTGGTCCCCACACAAGAACTCAGGGTCCTAGTGATACATCAGGAGGGGTCCCTCCCCCTTCTCAGATCCGATTGTTCACTCAGCATTAAGAGCACACCTGCACTGTAGCAGCATTGGAAGGTGTCTGCAACCTGTAAAATTAGGTGATGAAAAAGAAGAAAGGTCTGGTGGTGTTTTAGATCTTCACGTTAACCAGAAACTTTTCAAATACGGAAGTGGCACTGAGCTAAACTAGGAGATTTGGAGACAGCATTTTAATCTCATTGAATCTGTTTCCTTATTTATTATGTGAAAGCAATACTAACTGCCAAACCTACGCTGCGTGTCTAAAGGGGCCTTCTAAAGTACAGAATATGGGCTTCCCTGGTGGCGCAGTGATTGAGAGTCCGCCTGCCGATGTAGGGGACGTGGGTTCGTGCCCCGGAGCTGCTGGGCCCGTGAGCCATGGCCGCTGAGCCTGCGCGTCCGGAGCCTGTGCTCCGCAACGGGAGAGGCCACAACAGTGAGAGGCCCGCGTACCACAAAGAAAATAAATAAATAAATAAATAAAATAAAATACAGACTATTTCCCAATTTCCAGGTATCAGTAATACTGCCCCTGCCCATGTCTCCCTACCACACAAAGATTAGAGACTCAAAAGTGAATTCAAGATATCTAATTGCTAAATAAGACACCATGGAGCTTACTTCAGATCTATTCAGCTCTGTCCCAGGGTGGGCACTATGGGCTGCACTGTGTCCCTGCCACATTCACATGCTGAAGTCCTGACCCACAGTGCAACTGTTCTTGGAGATGAGGCCTTTAAGGAGGTAATTAAGGTTTAGTGAGGTCATTAGGGTGGAGCTCTAATCCACTGTGAGTAGCATCCTTCAAAGAAGACACATCACAGATGCATGCACAGAGGAAAAGCCACGTAAGGACACAGTGAGAAGGTGGCCGTCTGCAAGCCAAGGAGAGAGGCCTCAGGTGAAGCCATACCTGCCGACATCTTGATCTTGGACTTCCAGCCTCCAGAACTGTAAGAAAACACATTTTTGCTGTTTAAGCCACTCTGCCTATCATATTTTGTTATGGCAGCCCCTGCAGACAAACGCAGGAGGCAGGAGCAAGAAACCTTCACGTAGCATGCCCCAGCCTCAACCTGCCCACTGAACAGCATACTGGAACTCAATTTTCCAGCCCTTTCAGGCAGAAGTAGCATTTCAGCTTCAACAACGTGGGTGACAACGCTGCTCCTCTCCTTGGCTTTATGAAATTGCCTGCCCTGCCGCTGGGGAGACTGAGTCTTTCCCAGTTCATCTCTGCAGAACAGACTCTGCTTTCTGCTGTGGTCTCTGCTCCGATGGGGTTCAGGATGTAGAGGAAGACAGGTCTGTGTGCCTCGGCCCTTGTTTATTTGGGCCTTTGACATTTCTGGAAGCTGATTCAGAACAGATAATAATTCCACGTACAGTTAATAAGAAATATCACGTAAGGGTAATTACTATTTTGCTAGTTTAAGTAAGTAGAATACAGTGTAATCTGAGTTGCTATTCAGATGTTGACGTGTGCATTGTGTATTTTAAAAGAGACAGTTTGGAAATACTTAGAAATCTTCATATGTCTGTATCCACAATGTAAAGTTGAAAATTGCACACTAGAGCTCAGAAAGTTTATAATAGAAGATTTCGTGGCCTGAATTTGCTTAATTAGTTTGACTCTCTGTCTTTCACTGTTGACCATGTGGCAGTACGTGAAACGAGGATTTGGAAATCATCTGGTTAACTTGATTACTGATCTTGACTAAGCTGTGAGCCAACCTGTTAATCTTTGATTTTTTTTTTCTTTTTTTTTTGCCGCACCGCACAGCTTGTGGGATCTCATTTCCTGGACCAGAGATTGAACACGCACCCCTGACAGTGAAAGCGTGCAGTCCTAACCACTGGACCACCAAGGAATTCCCTAATTTTGCTTTTTTTAAGTTACATATTTTAGAGCACTTTGTATGTGTCCGGTACTGTGCTAGCTTAGAGCACAACTATAGTATGTATTTCCTATCCACGGACTTTTCAATAGGTTCTAACAATCCGGGTAGTATCCTTCTTGTCATTGCCTAAGGATATCTACTAAAATGCCTCCAGCTGGAGCATTGTTAAATTCACAGCATCCTCTTGATGTTCTACCCCCAGCCCCATCCCTGGCTCTGGCTCCAGGGTAAATAAATGACCCTCTAGGTCATTGAGCCTGAGGATCTAGAGACGAATTACCTACTGAGTGCTGCTGGATCCAGGTAAACTCTCTGATAAAACGAAGACAGCAGGGACCAAACAGAAATTCAGCATGTTCATTGGGTCTTGCCCCTGTGTTGCAGCCTCAGGTGCTGGGAGCGTCTCATGGCCTGGGGCATCAGGGTCTGCATAAAGAAGACAGAAATCCTTGAAAGGGTTCAAGCAGTAGCTTGCAAAGGTAAATGGGATTTTGAGGCAGTAAAAAAGCTGGATGTTCTTTTATTCCTCTGTCACAGACATTAATAGGCAGCATAGGAACGGTGATATGAGACATAAATAGGTAAATGTTTCGTTCTTCTTTGCATATTCATCACCGATACGCACCAAAAAGAGCTGTCTGTCATAATCAGCCATGTTGGAACAATAAGGTAGAAAAGCAAATAAATTCAGTGAGGTAATGTTGCTGCAGGTATGGGTTGCTCTCCTTTTTTACATGATGTTTTTGTTATAACTCAATATAGTTAACTCTAAAACTCTGCCAAATGTTAGAGAAACTAGCAGAATCAAGGTATAGGATTAAAGGTTAGACCTGCCAAGTAACTCAGGTCTTCAGATGTCTCATGCTTGACATGCCAAGATATTTGTGTCAAAAAAAAGAAAAAAAGTAATTCGTTTTTCTTTGGTGGTGGGGCTGGAGAGAAGGGGAGAGGGACAGTGGGAGTTGTTCGGTGAAGGGGAGAGGGCAGTGGGGGAGGAAGGTGTGGTTTCAACCCTCTGGATAAATGATTCAATTCTGACCCAGTTTGTTTATCCTGTGTTAAACACATGTGACTTTTCTTGTTAATTTTTATAACCTTTTCACGGGCAATAGATGTAGTCATGTTGGCAAAATTGTCCCCAGTCCATTGTTTCGGTCTTTGAAAATTAAACCAACTGGCCACAGCGCATGCATGTGTGAACACACCTGGTGGATTCCTGTATGTATTTGTCGTCCTAGTCACCCTGAAGCAGATGGACGATGACGCAGTTGGACAAGAGCCAGTTTCGGCAACACCAACACTGACTGACTTGGTCCCTCGTGCGTCCCCCTCCTCCTTGTTCTTTAGTTCTTTGCTTTTTATCCTCCTTTCCAAGGTTACCAGTCTCTTTTGGAACCATCTTTTGAGCACAGCAGGCCGGGACAACTGACTTAAGATGCCACACCTTGGAGAACTATGTCATCTGACACTTGAGCGTGAAAGAGCTCAGAATATGACAGCCGCAAATATGCCCCTCTGGCGTCAGGAGCTCTCTGCCCTCCCCCTTTGGACCTAAAAGCAGTGCATCTGTTTCCCCTTTGTGAATGTGTCCCCCAACCTTTCACTAGGAGGAGCAGAATGACTCTTTTTTTTTTTTTTAAGAGAATGACTCTCAATCCCTAGAGATGACGCTAGACTCCTAGGCCCAGAACGGCAATGTGAGGAATCTCCATAAACTTGACTAAAATAACTCTTCTCTCCGTTTAGTTTCCCCATATATTTACCTACCATCCCACATTTTAGTGCCTCTTAAAGCTCAGAACCCTGTTCCTTTGCATTGTCACTTCTCCATACATTTATTGTCCTTTGTTTAAATGGTCTAGGTCTCCAGGTCTGACTGCTTCTTTGGGGTTTTCATGTCATTCCTCTGAGCAACCCCCGCCATGCCTACGAAGTAAAACTTTTCTCCTGCTAATCTGGCTTTTGCCGATTCAATTTAGGGCCCCCGCTGCTGAGCCAATTTAGGGTAGAGAAAAAGTTTTTTTTCCTTCTTGTCAAGTGACTCAAGAAAGCCTTAGGAGGAAAAAGTAGAGGTCTGCCAGTGGCTTAAGACGTCTGGAGATTTGTGACGTGAAGTAGCTCACCTGCCAGGTCAGGCAAGTTGAAGGGCTAAAAGGCAGAACACCTAGGTTCCTTCCCAACACCACCACTCGCTGGCTGGGACTAGTGACTCAACCTCTCCAAACCTACTGAATTGTCTGTAAAAAGGCAATCATAATTATTTCAACTGGCCCTACCTCACAGGGCTATATAAGGAAAAAAAAAAAAGTGGAAAGCACTGAATAAAACCGTAAAGTGTTTTACAGATGTAACATTAAAGGTTTACTTTTACCTGCAGATAAAATAGTTTTAAAAAATCCTTCTTGTAAGACTACCGTGAGAAATGAGTTATGCTGTCTCGGGACCAAGGGCACATTCCAAACCAATAGAAACAAACAACAAATATTATTAGGAGATTAGAATCTGATCAGAAGATAAGGATCAAAGTTTTGGTGAAGATGTAACTTTAAAAAACATGTGTTTTATGATTATGAATTCTGTCAATTCCCCTTCCATGACCACGTGTATGTCCACCCAGGCACCCAGACAGTTCTAAGTGGAGAGCAGTTTCCAGTGATCACTTTGAAGAATTTTTCTTTCCCGTGAATTTTCTGGTCGTGAAGTGACAAGGCAATATTTCATTTTGGATAGAATTCTAGGCCTGGTAGTGGAAAGAGAGTGTCGTTCACATTAACTATGGGATAAAAGGAGACTCTTGTCTTATTCCAAGAGAATTAAGAGTGATTGATTGAGGCACTGTGTTGAATGGTCTTCTGTCTTTATCTGAGGGTAATGGGCAGTGGAAAGAGGTTGGCTGAGGAGCTAAAGACATCAAATGAAACTGACCTAAAATTTACCACCATCTAAATTTCAGTAGGAAGTGTTATAGTACCCTTACTAACAAGCCAGATTCTTCTCACCATTTACTTCTATACCTTGCATGAAATGTCATGCTTAGAGAGATATTAGGCCCATGCACATAAAAAATCGTGAGACCTGTTCTACCACTAAAACAATGATCTGTAAGTGGCAAGTCCCTGTGCCCTTTTTTTTAAAAAAAAATATTTATTTATTTATTTTGTTGTGCCGGGTCTTAGTTGCTGAATGTGGGCTCCTTAGTTGTGGCATGAGAACTGTTAGTTGCAGCGTGCGTGTGGGATCTAGTTCCCTGGCCTGGGATCGAACCCGGACCCCCTGCATTGGGGGTGCAGAGTCTTATCCACCGTTCCACCAGGGAAGTCCCCCCTGTGTCCTTTGGAATGAGTAAACTTCTACTTTAAAGATGGATTCAATAAAATGAGCAAGGAAACAAATGCATAATTTAATCACCTTACCTAATATTTGAGAAATTGTGATATTTGCTATGTTACTGGTTAAATATCTAGGTAATGGCTTTTTTTTCATGAATTAAATGAAGTTGATACCGCTGTCCTGTCATGCAGACAAAGCTTATTTAATCTTCTTATTTCAGCTTTAAAGACTTATGCTTCCAACACTTTTTTTAGTAGTTAATGCAGTCTGGTGAACCAAAAAATCACCAAAAAGTCAAGTTTTTTTGATAATTTTTGACGCTGAAAGGCTGAGACCTCAGGGCTAAGCTGAGCTAATGAAGATCTGAGTGGCCTCCTGAGCTGCGAGACTCAGCTGTGTAGCCAGCAGGGAGCCTGAGATCTTTCAGGGCAAGGGCAGCTCAATGCGAATTTGAAAGAATTAACCCACATAAGTTGGTGCAGCCGCTGTGGAAAACAGTGTGAAGGTTCCTTAGAAAACTAAAAATAGAAATACCATATGATCCAGCAATCCCACTCCTGGGAATATATCCAGACAAAACTATAATTCAAAAAGGTACATGCACTTATGTTCACAGCAGCGCTATTCACAGTAGCCAAGACATAGAAACAACCTAAATGTCCATCAACTGATGAATGGATAAAGAAAATGTGGTATATATATGCAATGGAATACTGCTCAGCCACAAAAAAGAAAGAAAGAATGCCATTTGCAGCAACACGGACGCAACTAGAGATTATCATACTAAGTGAAGTAAGTCAGAGAGAGAAGGACAAATACCATATGATATCCCTCATATGTGGAATCTACAATATGACACAAATGAACCTATCTATGAAACAGAACCAGAATCATGGACATAGAGAACTTGACTGGTGGTTGCCAAGGGGGAGGGGTTTGGGGAAGGGGTGTAGTGGGATGTTAGCGTTAACAGATATAAGCTTTCATATGCAGAATGGATAAACAACAAGGTCCTACTGTAGAGCACGGAGAACTATATTCAATATCCTATAGTAAGCCATAATGGAAAAGAATATTTAAAAAAGAATGTATATGTATGTATAACTGAATCACTTTTCTATATAGCAATAAATTAACACAACATTGTAAATCAACTATACTTCAATAAAAATAAATAAATAAATATTAACTTAAGAAAAAAAAAAAAAAACCCTACAGAGGTGGGTGAATTCTACCTTTCTGACACTCCAGACCATGGTAAAGTTTTCTGTGGTCATAAATGCTATGAAAATCTTAAAATTATGTAACACATCCGGAAGCACATAAAAATAGATCTGTACAATTTTAAAATGTCAACACAGCAAAGAGATTTATTGATACTTCTAAATGGCCCTGCCCTCTCCTTCCTGCCACATCCAAAAGAAAGCGTTTGGCTGTAAATAGAGACAGCGTCCTCTGCTCCTTGCCATTATTTATGTGCTCATAGTTTCATGTCCTTTGTTTAAATACACGCTCTGTTCAGTTCATTTTTGCAAACAAATATAGAAGAGTACAGTAAATCTGTGAATATAACCCATAAACCTAAACTATAATACAGATGTGCAATTAAGACTGCAGGTGATCTATAGCTAAAGATAGTCAGTCCATGGTTTAGCAGTGGCGGTCGTCAGGAAAACTGGCAGATGTATTTAAAGCCTTCAGAAGCCAGCTTTCTTCTCTGCTGTTCGTCCATTTGGTTTGGAAATAGCCTGGCGAAAGCCATCATTTTCCGCTACTCACAGACACAACCTTTGCTTGGACACTGCTCCCTCACCGCTTCCCTGCTTCACATTTTCCAGGCATTCCCTGCCAAGCCACATTTACTCACTTTCTTCATAGAAAATTCCAGCCGGCCGTCTCCTCAGTTGCCCTACGGTAAGTCTCTTTAGGCATCAGGACGGTTCTTTTGAGCAACTTTCTCTTTGAACTCTGGAAGAGTAACTCGGAGATTGCAGCTCTGGACCCCAGCCCTGGGGCAGAACATCACTGAGGTAATAAATCAAACTGAGGGTTAGGGACCCACTGTTACTGGTACAGGTTTGAGAGCAAACGTGTAACGTTCAGCAAAAGTCCTCAAAGTTCCCACCACCTATTCTTTTCTTCACCAACACATATTTAGAAATTTCTACTGAAGGTTTAGAAAAAACTTCTTTGGTAACGTATCTGAGCTAAATATTTCACAGGATCTAGGTTTCTTCTGAGTGATAGATGGTAGGTTTAGGAAGGGAAGTAATGATATCTTAGAATTAAATTAAGAACTAGGAAAAAAAAATGAGTGTGCCCTGCTTACTCTCTAATTTACCGTGGGGAATGAACTTGGGGCGGAGGAGGGCTGCAACTCTCCATCAGTGCATGATTTATGACAGTGCTTCTTTGTAAATGATAAATTCCAGACTAGGGAGAGAGTCTGGTGGCCTCTGAACCGTCAGTGTCTGTTGCTGTCAGTAAGCTTTTGGCTTAAGCTTCAGGGTGACCTGCTCAGTTCAGGATGGGCTCTCAGGCTCGGGAGAGCTCAACACGGAAGGTGTCACTGTTTCTTCTCCCAAGAGCAGATTAACAACTTTAAGATTAAACTGAATAAGAAAACCAGCGATTGGTTTGTCCTGTGAGGCCAGTTTGTAAAGTCACACGGGAGAAAATGTCACAGGCTTTATTAAAAAGGAGTTGCGTTTTTCATATGTAAATAAAAGATCTTTGACAAATAACATTAAAATTCATATTTTCTCTGGAAATCAGACTGAGTGAAGCAGTGGGGTATTCCTGGTGAAGGGATGGTGGCAGAAGGATTGAAAAGGAAAAAAGAAAAGCTCATAAAATGCATATTTACCTTATAGCTGTCACCGGATTCTTGAAAAGATCGCTCAGCTTAAAAAAAAAAAAAAAGGATCCTTGAACTTATATTCTTTTATAAAGAAATTCAGTGTGGAACTCTCCGCTCACCTCTGAGCAGAGAATGGGAGGGTTCATTTGCCTTGAGTCTTGGTCACTTCTTTCAGAGCTTCTTTTTAATCATCTTTCGACCCAATATATTCTTGCTAAAACCCAACTTGTTGACTATATCACCAATGTTTGTTCCAAAAGAAGAATTACTTTGTTCCTGTTGAGTGAGGACGTTCATAGAAATTTAAATTATTCATACACGAGCCCGTCAAACAGAAGAAGAATCCTTGGAAAACGGGCAGTTTGAACCAATATTTTTGGCATGTGAGAGCCTCAGCCTGTTTAAATATTTGTTCAGAACTTATATTGGGCGTAAAATAACTCAAATTGGTATACATTCAACAATATGGGAAATTGAAACTGAGTAAAAACGAGCAGGTGCTTAAATCTATATAATCCTTTACAAACTTTAACTCATTTCCTGAAACAATGTTAAGAGTTTTTTAGGGTGATATTTAAGAAGAAAGCAAGTATCACCTTGTTGGATGAAGCACATAAGGATTCTGTAGTGTGGCATCTGTCCCATAGACCTGCTGCCTTGCGGGTCCAACACATCTCTTTGAAATTCTTGTTGCCTATTGAGATGTCATTGCTTTCAACACAAGAAGTGCCGTCTTTAGAGCAGGCTGTATATTACCACAAGCTGTTTGGCAAACATTATTCACTCATGGCAGCTTCTTTATACGGGAATGTGTGTGTGTGTGTCGCTTTCATATGAAATATCAGAGTAAAATAAAAAGATGCTTTGGGTTGAATTCAACTAATCTTGTCCAGATAACTATATTACAGGATACCATTTTATTTGGGGGGCATGTGTAACCCGAGGAAGCACTTTGCAGCAAAAATGTGATATACTAGGAATCTAGACCAGGGAAAGATGGCTTTTATGGAATGCCTTCCATATATGAAGGTATTTCCTTACACTATCCTAATTATTTCTTACATAGACTTGTGAGGTCCCATTTTGCAGGTGAGGAAACTGAGACTTAGAAGAATGAGCCAACTTGACCAAGTCCACCCCGTGGCTAGATGGCAGGCCCGTGATTTGAACTCCCATCAACTCCTTCCAAATTATGTGCTCTCTGCAGGATTTTATTGTGATGGTTCATTTAGAAATGATTTGTTTTTAGTCCATCGATGTTGATGGATTAAACACCTCTGCTAGGAGTCACTGTGGAAAATTCACAATTTTCTAGGCCACAATTTCTACTTTTAAGGAGCATGAAGGCTAGTCTGGCCAGAAGACCCACAATAAAAAGATTAGTCCATGGTGCTAAAGGGCAGGTGCCTACACATTCCTCCAGGAGCCCACAGTGAGGGGGGATCTGGGGGGATTGACTCTGCCTAGTGGAATTTGAGCTGGGCCTTGAAGAACTGGGACCTGCAGAGACGAGAGCTATGGAGAGGAAATGACCACGAGACATAACAGACATGGAAGAATATGAACCAACCCTGTACAGTTTACTGGGTCTCCTGGGCCCAGTAAAAGGCATATTTCTTTAGTGAGCTACACACTTTATGATCTGGTTACATGCCCTGGCCCCATGAGAGGAACTTGCGTGTAGAAAGTTTCACAGGCAGGGTGGTCATTCAGATTGGAGCACTTGCCTCCTTTACCGGTCCTGCTGGTTATATAAACATTTCATCGGGAATTTCACCAGCTCACCTTCTCCTTGAAGCTCTAGAGCCGTACAAAGCGTTGCTGCCACGAGGATGTTAAAACTCTTAAGTGAAGATGCCAAAGTCAACTTTAATGAGCCCCCTCGCTCAATGAACATAGTCTGGCACTTTTAATGATGGCATTTCTCAATGGCAGCAGGGGGATTCACTGAACTTAGATGGCAAAGAGGATCATGCTCTTCCACATTCGCGTGTTCTGTCTGTGATGGGCAAGGTGGACCTAAAGATGGAGTGGAAATGAGAGGAGAGGTACCTGTCAGATAGCAAGGAAGCCTTCAAAGATCCTTTACTCTTACTGAGTTATACATCGGCTTGGGAAATCTTTATTTTCCTTAGTTTTAAACCCTTGGGTAAATGTTATATATTTCCACTTTTCTTGAAAAATTTAAGAGCTGGCCTTTCATAGTCATGTTTGTTTCTACCTGCAACTATAGAGGTAAGCCACTATTCCGGCTTTTGAATCCCCCAAAATGAAACCCAGGACTCTTATGCATCTAGGAATTCATTGCTGAGTGTATTCTTACACCTATACCATGGTGACCACTTGTGATGAAAGATTAATAGATGATTCCGAGATAGCTCTCAGGACTTCCCTCACAAACAAAGCAAAACCACAGTGGAAATATCTACATTCAATGCATCCCTTGACCTTAGCCCAGTGACTGACACTATCATTCCGTCCCCTAAGTAAGTTGCTACTTATTCTTAGGAAGGCAACCCCTGAATGGTTATCTTAAAGTTAATTCTGCATTTAGCTTATGAGAGGCCTATGAGGCAGAAAGAGTAGGGTTTGCCCTTTAAACAAATCCTAAGTGCTAAACTTCACATCCATTTCTCCAGCCCTACAACTTTTCTGTACCCTTGATTTAGCCAATACATGTCACAGCTCAGATGTTCAGTAAATATGTGTTAAATGAATAAGTGAATCAATGCCTAAAATAAGGGGAAAGCACATTCCCATGCCCTGCTAACTATCTTTATAGTCCTAGAGAAGAGGATCAGAGTTCAATTCCATGATTCCCTTAGACACGATCTTCCATCTATTCACCCTCACATAACTATACTTATAAATCACTAACTTGGTCTTGCAGTCCCTCTATCAGGAATGCTGCGTAACATTTAAATCCCAAGTAAATGTTTATTAAATGGACGAAGAGGTGCAATAACTGGGATGTGCATGACTCTCTGTGTGACCTTGCCTAAGATTTGAATCGTCTAGGGAAAATGACTATCTTAGAAGATCCTGTTTGGAGTCTAAGTATCATTGTGTGGCAATGAGAATAAATGCACCATTTTGAGATCAGCATATTAAAAAAATTAACACACCGGGATGAACACTCTTATTTCATAAAGGCAAAAAGAGGCCGATAGTAATTTATTCTGATTATTTAAAATTTTTTTAGCTATGATTTTTGTATAGTTTTGCAAAACTGGCCTTCATCATCTAAGGATTGAGAACTCTGTTGTCCAGTTGTTTAACTAACTTTTTGACCTTGGATAAATCACTGAAAGCCTATGGATCTTAGTTTTCTTGTCTGTCGGTGGACAAAGTTACTCTTCATTGGGACAGGCCCATTGGGGCAGCTTCGGCTACTCCAAACTTGAAGACAGTCATGTTTGATTTCAAGAGTTTTAGAGAAAATTGCATTTTACTGGTTGGTCAAGCCTTCAGTGCCAACCATTCAATATAATTCTTTTCCTTTCTGCCCTCAAACATTTTTAGAATCAACAGAAAAATTCTTGATAATTCAGTTTGTTTTCACAGCAGTTCAGCTGGGCAGTGTAATTGGCCGTGGGGGGTACTAAATCTCTGTCCTCCTTGACTGAGGCTACGGGTTTCTGGGTCCCTGAACAGTCAGGTGCAGTGACTTTAATGGGTCACAAAAAGACTATAAATCCTTTGCAGAAATGGTCACATCTGTGTATTAGAAATGCAGTGAGATTTTTAAAGCTACTTTATTTAAAAACTCTAAGCAAAAATTATAGTCATTTTTATATATTTCTGTATTTAAAGTTATTACTTGCAGGCATTAGGAATAAAGGTGTAACTTAGCAGTTTTCCATCTTTCATCCATATAGTTTGAAATATACGTGGTTTTCTCCGCAGGAGTTTAACTTCGTGTATACGGTTGAATAATATTCAGTCCAAAGTCACATGACCTGTGGTGTTACGATGCACATTTGTTGACGTGGCTATCTCCCCAGTAAACCGTGAATGTCTCAAAGATGAGGACCATGGGAAACTCATTACTTTATCCCCTGAAACTACCTGGCAGGGCTGACCCCCAGTAGATGTTTGTTAACATGAAAACAAAGTAGTAAAATTTAGCAGTGAAACTAGGGGCTTTGTGGAAGTCTTCACAGTAACTTTTGAAGCAGAATAAGTGAGAAAATAAGCCAGAAATTTACACAAAATTCAGGAAATCAAGTTTTAATAAGAATCTTTGTCTTAAGCGTTTAAAACATGCAAGTTAACTGGCGAACTTGTCATTATCACACAAGGCTGCTTCTTCTCACACCAGCTAGTGATGGCCTTACTTACCTATGCGGTGGTGTCTTTCGTGGTTCCAACGATGCCCCATCTATTGACTGGTAGTCATGGTTACTCCCAAATCTGTTCCATTTATAGCCAATTTTTCTTATCTCAGTACCAATTACTAAAGATACATAAAGTATTAAAGGGACCACATTTCTATTTCCACCTTCAGATGAACTATACTTTGGATTAGCCATTTAGGCAGAAAATTATCTTTATCTGGGCATTTGTGACTGTGTTTATAATTAATGCGCTTTGCTGTGCATTATTTGGAGAGCCTGGCAGATAAGCTCAGCGGGTGTCTCAGAGCCAGCCCCACCCCAGTGAGGGCCTCACACAATGATCCAGACAGCGTCATTCGCTTCTGGTCCCATACCTGCTGGCAGCCTGGTGCTTTTGTCGGCTTCTCCGAGCAGCCTCTGGAGATGCAGCCTCTTATCTGGGAAGAGCACAGCCAAGCTGGGAGGCAGGGAAAGCTCGTGGCAGCACTGAGAACGTAGCTCGGGAGTGAAAACTTTGTCTTCGTAAACAGAGGCCAATTTCTGTTTGGACTGATGCAGTTTATACTGCTTTTCCGGGAGTAATTATTTAATAGCACCCTCTCTTTTACTCTCAAAAGCATGCCAATTTGCATAATAAATTATACGGTGTCTTCAATTATAGGGTCAGATTTTTCCGTCTGCAGTATCTTTTAGGCTGTCTCTGGGAATTTTCCAGACTTAGGAGACCCACCTCCCAAAGGTAGGGTCCAAAAATGTATAATTCCCGTGCATCTTCCACGCAGGCATGTAACCTGGGCTCTGCCAATTCCTTCCGGAGATTTCCATTTCGAAGTGAACAATCCGATGAAAGCAACTCCCTGAAGAATCCTTCTGCAGCTGGAACACCAGCTTTCAGCAGCCAGGGGTGCAGGGTTGCCTTGTTGGGATGGATGGTGGCGACTGCAGCAGCTGTAGGAAGCATCACAGCACATCTGTGGCCAGGTTTTCTCGTCAGGCTGGTTCGGCAAGAATAGAGACATATTCTTGGTAGCTCAACCTCAAAGATATTCTCCAGTCTTCCCCACAATCATGTTCATGATTCAATACCTTTTAACAAAAATCCTGTTTTTTTATGCTTAATTAGCCAGTTTCTATTGCTTACAATAAGGAGCATTACTGATGTATGAACAGACTTGAAAATTTTGGTTCATAGGATATCCCAACTAAATGTTTCAACTGCAAGGAATACATACAAAAGGGGTATTTTGTATACTGAATGCTCTGTACCAAATCTCTTTCAAAAGACAATGCCCTACATGAAAAAGGGCTGCTCATTTGCAGGGCTTGCAAAGTTGATCTTGATTAGTTACACCATAGATTTATCCAAAGCTATGGGGTTATTCTTTTCAAAATGAGATTCGGGTCAAGTGATAAAATTCCTCCTTACACGTCAAATGGAAAGAAAGGTGCTTGGATGTCAAGTCTGGCTTTTTTTCTTTTTCTTTTTTTTTTCTGGCGGTACGTGGGCCTCTCACTGTTGCGGCCTCTCCCGTTGCGGAGCACAGGCTCCAGACGCGCAGGCTCAGCGGCCATGGCTCATGGGCCCAGCCGCTCCGCAGCATATGGGATCTTCCCGGACCGGGGCACGAACCCGTGTCCCCTGCATCGGCAGGCGGACTCTCAACCACTGCGCTACCAGGGAAGCCCCTGGCATTTGTTAACCTATGTTTTTCTTACTACATTTCCAGAGATGCTCAGGAGTCTATAATGTCCACTGTGACAATCAACCAGATGGCCTCATTTTCAATTATGTGACCTGAAAAGTGTTTAATTAGCTTCCTTCCTGCTGCCGACTCACTCTCACTTGGATGTGCTCAACATAGAAACTAAACAGCAGCAGGTCATAAATGCTAGTTGAAATCTGCTATTACATTATTTAGAAGAGATTCTTTAAAGATCTCACGTACAATTCAACAACCAACAGACGCAGCCCACTACAGGATGGGGCAATATGACATTTTGGAAATCATCTCCATGTTCAGATCAAGAATTCCAGGTAGACAGACCCTCTGGCACCGTCACATTCAGGGTAGTTACTAGTTACCATTTAAATGAGTACACATCTGCATATATTTGCACAAAACCCAACTATTATTATTCTTTGTTATGCAGTGACATTTTTCTTTGATTATAATATGTAAAGGAACTTACCACAATGAATAATAAACTGTTTGAAGGCCAATGAAATAGCTCACACAGAACTTGATAAAATAAAAAGTCAGTGGCACCCCTAGCAACAGCGCTGAGGGGGTTCTGGGTCTCCTGTAGAAGAAATGCCTGGAAGGGTCACACACTGCTGTGTCCCTGAGCTACACGCTCATCACTGAACCGGGGCTCTCAGCTCCGTGTACACACAGCTGTCATTACCTCCCAGGAATCATATTCTGAGGACATGTACAGATTCACAAGTATATATATAACACAATTGTACATGTAGGTGTTTCTGCTTAGTGAGTTATGAGTCCTTTTGTATAAACGAAAGCATTATATGGTTTCTGTGGCTTAAAAAAATCTTAGCAGTAGGCGAGATTTGCGAAAGTTAGCCAGGACTGTTCATAATTTCCACGATTCTGAACATTTAAAGGCGTCTACTTTCCTCTACACTTGGTGACAAACAGCCCAGGTTTCCACCCTCAAGCACTGAGATAGACTGTTGTCGGCTTGTGGAAGAAAGTTTTCTGGACTCACCGAAGTTTGGCTAATTTGTCTTTTTCACGTTTCTTCTTTTTCCCATTGCCTACACTACCCATTAACCCACTCCTTCATTTTTCTAGTCACCAAAACCCATTTTGAGAATCATCATTAAAAGAATTCTTCAGATTCTTTAAAAGGTATGGGATCCACAAACACCTACATAGGGAATATCTTACTAGTAGATAATGTTTAGGGAGCAGTGTCTATTGCCAGAGCATGTGCGTAATTTTATTACAATGTTACATCATCATTACAACCACCTTACAAGGTAGGCACTGCTTTTAACATCCCCAGTTTATAGATGAGGACCCCACGGCTTGAAGAAGTCAGTAGACTTTCCACCTAAGGGAATGGTGTAGCCACAATTTGAGTTATCAACCATACAACCCCCAGCACAGTGATAGAACACTTAGTCTGTGCTCAATTAATAGTTAATGAATTCAGTGCCATGACCCATAAAGCCAGGGCACTGGAAGGAATTTTTGGAAATTAACTAGACCTTTCACCTGTCTTTGTTTAAGGCCACACATAAAATATCAAACTCATAGAAAACACCTTCTACCTTTGATAGGTGAAAATATCTTCCCTTTAATATTTCTGGGCTACCTTGTATAAGAGTTTTCTCTCAATTTCAGTTTGAAAAAAAAAATTGAAAAATTATCTCTACTTACATAAAGGGTTATATATTTATACACCAAATTCTCTTTTCTTAAATGTTGGATTTAATTTTCTGGATTTATGAATTTTTAAATTGCAGTTTTAGAAAAAAGGTAGAAAGAAAATTTAAGGGAAGATGTATTTTTTTCCTTCAGTGATTTTAGGATTATACCAAGAAAAAAATTCTCATTACTTAATATTTAATCTTAGTGTATTTAACTGGATTTTTAAAACCCTGGTACCTTGTTTCTGCTCAATACTGCTACAATTGGGAACTGTAGGAACAAATGGTTTAAAGAAGGAAATTTTCTTCCCACAAGATTTTCTTTCTGGGTAGAGGGAACTTCAGCTGTCAGAGAAAACCAGTTTGCCATTCCCTGGAACTCACTTCTCTCATAGTTGCCTCCCCCCCCCACCCCATACAACTAGAAATGCCTAGAATAGAAGTCTTTCTAAAAGCAACTCATCCCTGGATACTTGGCTACTACTGTTGATTTCCCCATCTACTTAGATTCTGAAATAAACTTTCTTTCCATTGGCTCACTTTTTTGGAAATGATGAGGGTAAGTAAATGTCAAAGAAAAAAAAAGGGGTTAGAAGAGTGGATGTGAATTCAGAAAAGTTTGTGGCTGAGGTTAAGAGATTTTTCTGGAATTGACATTTTTATAGCGGAGTCATAGGGTCTTCCAGGTGAAATAAAGGCTCTGGAAAAAACCACACCATGTCAGAGCTATTTTAAAAAATCCGCCCTCTGTGGGCTCTGTTTCTTCCTACCCTCCTTCTTCAGGAAACAGGGAACGCTTCCCAGATCTTACGTTTTCCTAATATGCTTTCCCAACGAGGAAGGAACGTACTTTTTTAAAAAGCAGGGTGTTCAAATTAAATTAATAAATCCTGTGAACAGCCACCAGCTTCATCATGCTCTAAGGATGGCAGAGATGTGGCTGAGTCCTTTACATAAACCAAGGAGATACATTTTTTGTAGTAGAAACAGGGCGAACACTTTCTCTGGAATAAATAACAGGACACCCACCACAGAGTGAGGTGAAGAGAATGTATGCTCTGTAATAAATAACTGCAAACTTCCATAGTGAAATCTATTTTTTCTTACCTGAATAGATTTTTTTTTTTTTTCTGGTGAGAAAATGTCTCTGCTAAAAGCAAAATGCTTAAGCTTAGACCTTACCCTGGAAATAGTTTTCTATTTTTATTTTAACTATTCTAACATTGGTGAAGACATCATATCAATCTAAAATTTCACATATTTTTCTGACAGGAAAATCTTTTTCATTCATGGAATCCAAAGAACTTCATTTTTCTGAGACTGTATTTAGTCACCAGGGACTATAATATTTTCCAGAAATTTCCATCGTTTCTGATCATCTCAGTGTAAATCCACTACTAAGTCAGGGGCTTCTTCTAACTCAGAAGAAGTTGGTTGGTTTCATTAAACCAACACCAAAGTTGGTTTAATGAATTGTGTCAATATATGGCATTTTATTCTTAATCCAGTAAATGTATCTCTGGTAATGAAGAGACACAGTTGTTCTGTGATAGTTGATTTTGCATCAGTGAAACACTTTTTGCACTTCTTTGCACTTTTTTTTACCTCCAGACCCAAGGCCAATGCTATACCCTTCTCACCAACCTCCCATTACCCGCTAGTCAGGAGGACTTTCTCTATGCCCTGTGGTCTCATATGTCAACTCATTGCTTTATTAAAATACAGTCCAAAATGTGTTCAGATTAGCCTTACAATGTCCAATTTTATCATCAGAATTTAAGTTCCTTGGGCAGGACCAGCCCTGGCCACAGGGCCTGGAACACAGTAGGGATCAGGGTATTTTTCAGACATATTGTTAAACTGGGGAGAGGCTTCAAAAATGCACACGTTTCCTACCTAAATGTTTAATATCTCTGTGCCTTGACGTCATTCTAGACAATTAAAAGCTGTTTTCTCATTTCGGATTGATAGGCAGGGCTCTGACTGAAATATCCTCTCGGTGACATCGTTCTCTTTCTGATGTGTGATACGTTCATTGATTCCAACAGGAGATGGATCCCTGGGGCTGAGAACAGCAGGGGATGTCAGTTCTGGGAATGAATTCAGTTAGAAACTCCTTCTTTTCGTTTGAGGGTGCACTGACTTGGCCCTCTGAGTTAGCATAGGCCATGACCTGTAAGAATTACTACAAGCCTATAACTGGGAAGGAAACCTACCAACTCGCTACTTCCTGGGAAAATTAAATGTGCACAGCATCTGTGATGAAATGTAAACAGGAGGAAAAGTTCATTGTGCTGACTCACAAGTAGGTTCACTTCAAAAATAAAACAAACCCAATAACCCTTCCCTAATTTCAAAGCCTAAACATAGGTAAATTGGCACTACAGACTCAGTACTTTTAGAATTCAAACATTAACAATGATCCACAATTTCTTTAGATTTACTTTTTTTTAAGCCATACAATTTCACCATCTTAGAATTTTTTTTTCAAATCATAACAAAGCCTTCTCTCTAGGATGGTCTTCAATTCATCAAGCTATGCTTTGAATATCTTGGTTTAAGAATTTCTTTGTTGACAAGAAATGTTTTCAAAAAGATATCTCCTTTGTATTTAATTAAAAGGTTTGGTAAACATTTCCTCTATTTAATTTCTATTTCGAAAGAACTTATATGCTTTAAACAGCAAAATAAACATTTCAAAATAGTCAAAATACATCAATTCTCAGAAAACGTATGCTGAGTTTATGAAACATTTTACTTTGATAAGAGACATCAGCGTTAACTTTTTTCAAGATGAAATCGCATAATAGAACATTTCTAGACTTCTAAGACATGTAGACTGTAAAGCTCTGGATACTGATCATATCTCTTTTACGTTTGCCACAGATCCCAGAGAAAATTAGAGGAGTTTCATAAAATAGGACTTTTATTTCTTTTGATCTGCTAATAAAGGATATATTTATAAATAAATATTATTTATAAATAAATATTATGGTTCCTTGGAACAGTGCAAGTTTATATAAATAATAATAGGTGAAAAGCAAAAAAGAATGACCAGGAATAGATGCTTATTTCTTATTGGAATCTATGGAGAATTTATTTTAAGCAGGTACATTTAAATACTGACAATCAGATTTCAGGAACTAATAGTTCCTAATTTACTTATTTGTGCAAGGACTCAATTCAATGGATAGTTTACACAGGGTATTAAATCTGAGCAAAGATTATAGGTGGTAGGAACATTTTAGATATAACAGAGGAAACTACCATCAGGGTCGTGTTAACATTTCTGAGTACACCCCAGGTCCCCCTCCAGATTTGGGGAATTGGAAGGAAGGAAAGAAAGAAGGGAGAGAGGGAGGGAGAGAGGGAGGGAGGGAGGGAGGGAAGAAAGTTTCTTTTCTCATGATATTTCTAAGTGCCAATTTAAAATACTGTTTTGAGAGCATCTGTAAGTTAGAAGTAGCTGTGATCGTGTTAGATCTGTTTATACATTTGTATGCAGAATGTCCTGTTCAGCTCATATTACTTTTGAACATTACCCTGTACTTAACAACGAGGATGGGGTAGAATTTTGAAAAGTCATTCTCTCTATAAAGATATAATGCATTCTTCCTTTAGTCTTCTCTTTCTCCTTCTTCTCTCTCTCCCTTTTATCCTCAATTGAAGGTGTTAAAAAAAATTCAATTGTGTACATTTTAAAGATTTTATTGGCTTTACTCAATGATTCATGAATTGGGCGGCATCCTATCTGGTAAATAGAAAGGAGCTCTAAAGAGCTGTACAAAACGTAAGACTTTTATAGGTAGGAGGGGTCAGACAAAGAAGTTACTAGCAGAGTGAATTGTTTGTGGGAAGGTCACCTTCCTTTAAGGGATGGCAGGGGTTGATCAGACAGATTAGTGCACAAGCGCTGACCAGGTCACTACAGAGGATTCCACTCCTGGGAGAGGTTGGAACTGTAATTAAGTAAGGTACTAAGTCTTGCTTTGGTGACATGGGGCTTAGCACAAGTGACTCCATTTGGGGCCTGTTGCCTCTTTTTTTAACAAAGGTTATTGCAATGGCTTGTGAAAATCAAATATTTCAGGCAGATTCAAGAAATAGGGACATGTTGCTGACAAGAATATTAAAACACCCAGGAAAGAGTTACTAAAATAAGATTGCATATAAACTCCTTTTTCACCCTCTTATGTTAGAGAATCTTTTTGATCCCTGATTTCGTAAAACCAGTTGCTCTACTGTGCTTTTCAAATGCATCTTATATCAGGAGATAAAGAAAAAAAAAGGTAATATTCCAAGTTGCACTGTGTATATTTCAGTTTAATGAATTGAAAATAATCCCACTAAATGAACGACTTTTATAAGGAAAAGCATTAACAGTTGCTGTGAACCTGCTTCTGGTAAGAGAAATTCTTACTCTTTTGTTTATCTGTTTCCGGTTAGACTGGAGATATGGGATTAATGACTAGAATCTAAATAATTATTAACCGAGGTTGACAGTCTCTTGTTCACCTTCACACAGAATTCAAGGTGACCTCATTTTTAAATGCAGAGACTAACTCTTTTATCGGGCATCTCTCCCTCTATGACTCAGGCTTTCAATGTATTCATAGGATGATTTCCACGTTGGGGAATGTATGTATGCAGGGAGTTAGCCCTTTGAAGTTTGCATTTCGTTGTCTTTGAAACAGTCTCCTTCAGAATTGTCATGACTGAATTGCACTGCTGTCTTAGAGGCAGAAAGGTGAGCTTCAGATCTGCACAGAGAATGGGGAGCTGCAGGGAAGGCCCTGTTCCCTCAGCATTTAAAAGGCTGGGAAGTGACTGGGCACCAAGCAAGGACAGGGCTTTTCACACAGCAGCCTGCCCCAGAGTCTGCGGATGTACTTTTGTGCTTCACCCTCCACTTTCAGATGTGGGGTTAGGCGACAATGTGGGCTGGGGTTCTTCCTTCTCACCCTGCTCCCTCTTGTGTATGATGAGGTCTGTGTGGACCCCAGACCTTGTCAGGAGCCAGCAGAGAGGGCCTGCTGAGAGCATCCTGCAGTGGCCTACTGGGACAGGCAGGAAGAGCGCCACCAAAAGCAGGATGCCCATTATAAAAAATGAAGAATCCTGGCCAGCCCGCTTGCAGGCTTCCTCAAGGACTTTTCCTGTTGTCCCAGGGAGAGCAGTTAATAAGTTTAAAGGTCACCCAGGCCCCAAAGGATGCCTAGGTCGTAGAAGAGAATAATAATGATCAGGTACATATCCCAGCGACATTAGAAATTCCAAGCCGGACAGGCTGATGAAACTGCCTAAGATGGCAGAAACCTATGCCGAGATCACCTACTGGTACTTCTCTCTGATTTAAGCTAGAAAGAAATTCTACTTTACATGTGGCCAAGAGTCTCCTCACCTTATTTCTTCGATCTCCATGAAATACATTTCAGTTGATACGAACATTAAATGTGGCTATGTTTCTTCCTTCCTTCTTTTTTTTTTTTTTCTGAAGAGTTATCCCTGAAACAATATTTTAGAAATTAAAACTTTAAGGTATATCCTCACCAAAGAACTATAAGAGTGCAAGGCAAAGGTGGATAAAAATATGCCCAAGAAAGTCCACAGGGGTGCAGATGAGACAGGCTTCAGAGACAGAACCACACGGGCTTCTGGGAGTGCCATGAGCTAGAGACAGAGCACTTGACTTCTCAGGACAGGAGAAGCTCATGCCGGGAAATCTGGGACTACAGGCAGGTCACCGATGGATCCAAGTGTTACTCTTAGAATTCCACACCCGCCATGATATCCATGCAAACACTACAGGCTGGGGAAGGTCTCAGAGAAAGGAGTCCAGACCTGGGTGTGGCCGTGTGTGGGACTTGTGGTTGCTTGTCACCAGGGCAGGGGCTGAACCCAGCCACCAGGGCCAGCCTTTCTCAAAGATGGGCCACACAGGCTGAGGCAGAGGCCACATTTGGGGTTCTGGACTGGAGCGGGTGACAGGTGATGGGACAAATGTCCCTGCAGTGAACATTCCATTTCCCTGTGAGTCTGGGCTTTTGTTTTGTTCTCTGTCTCCTAAACTCTCAAACTTTTAATATCATATATTGCTGAAATCAACTAGCCGGTCACTTATATAAGGCTTTCTTCCACAACTATGTTCAAGGTGGGCTCATTTTTGTTCGTTTGTTTTTGAGCTCTTTTTGTTACATTTTGAATCTTGATTGGAAAGCATTGTGACGTCATGTACAACGTTTCTCATCTTTTTCTAAAATGTGGTGATCTGAACAGAGTGTGTGATTTTGGAACTGGTGATTCCCAAGGGACTTGAAAGTACCTATGAATAAAGCTACTGGCATCCAAAAAAACAGAGCACAACGCACAAGGAAAGTGACGATTGGTCCTTCTTTTTATATGTTTTGCATACCTAGATTCATTTCTTTTTAAGTATTCATTTCTTTTTGCATACCTAGATTCATTTCTTTTTAAGATTTAAACTACAGGTAACCAAGGCCAGATGTTTGCTATAATTTATGACTTGACCTAAACTTCAAAGTTGGTAACATTAAAAATTCCTATCATCAAAGTCTTCCCAAACGTCTTCCCCTGTGCTGCGAAGAAATAAAAGGATGTTGAATGTAACACCAGGATGCCGCTGGAAATCAGAGGGAAAAATCAGAATTAGAAATTTCAGGACCCTCATTAAAGTGCATGTTTAAGTATTTTCTGATTATGTAAGTAACATATGTTCATTCTGATAAATTAAATACACAGAAAAATACAGAAAAAAATGAGAAGACATTCAAATCACCCATAATTGTATCCATCCAGAAAAAATGATTATTTATATTTTGAAATATGTCTACCCTTTCAGCAAACATATAGTATATGGCTAATATTGATATACTGTTGTGTTGCCAGTTTTTACATGATGTATCAAAATTTTTCTCCTGGAAAATATGAAAAAGAAAAAAGAAGAAAAAAAATCATTTACGATTTGCCATACTAGAAATAATTACTGTTAAGATACTATTTACTTGCTTTCTGGATTTTTATATGCGTAGTCCAAGGATTGCAGATTTTCCCTATAAAGAGCAAGATAGCGGATATTTTAGGCTCTTCGGGCTGATGGTTTCAGTCACAATTAATCAAATCTGCCATTGTAGCTGGAAAGCAGCCAGAGACAATACATAAACAAACTGTGTGTGGCTGTGTGCCAATAAAACTTTATTTACCAAAATAGTCATGGGCCAAAATTGGCCTTTGGGTTACAGTCGGCCAATCTCTGGCATAGACATAGTAAATTTGTGTAAAAATGTTGTTTAATAACATGTTGTATATACTATTTGTAACCAGATTTCTCCTCAGGTTTCTTGTGACTATTTCAGGTGATAAAATATATCTTTAAAATATCCATGTAGATGACTTCAATATATTACTTTTTTATGGGCATACCATGATTTATATTTTAAATCCTACATTATTGGACTTTACGATTTAAATTTTTTAACATTGTAACTGATGGAAATAATTTATACCTAATTCTGTGTGCATCTTTGTCATCTTTTCATGTAGAATAACTTAATGGAAATCAAGTTATTGGATCAAATGGAATAAATGTTTCTTAGGCTTTTGAAACTTATTGCCAAATTGTCCCGTAGAATTTGTACTGGTTATTTCCTTCCAAAAGTGTAAGAATGACTCTTTCTCCACACTTTCACCATCTCCTGAGTCTAACCTCAATAAATTCTTTGTTTTTAGGTAGTTATGTCTCTGTAAATAATATTCAGTTTTTCACATGTTTATAGACTACCAAATCTCTTCTTTTGTGAATTTCCTCTTTCATTTCTTTCGTCATTGTTCTTATTGCTAGTTTCATTTTTTTCTTATTGATGAGTAAGAGTTTTTGTGATATATGCTGGCTACGATTCCCTGGTCATGCATCCTATAAATTTCCCCCTAGTTTGTTGGTTTTTGTTACATTTACCTGATAGGTGTTTATTTTAATTCAGAAAACTTATTTTTAAGTAATCCAGTAAATAGTATTTCTATTAAATTCTTATTTTATTTATTAAAAGAACTTCTTTGTGAATTATACCTTCAAGGTTATATTAACATTTTTATTTAAATATTTTATTCTAATCCATCTAGAATTTATAATACATTAGAGATATAACCATATGTATTTAGTTTTTCAAATAGTCAATTGTTTGAGAACTCTTTGATGTGAAATATCACCTTAGTCATATGCTCTTTTCTTCTGTTTACTAGGGTCTATTTCTATATATGTTTTTCTGTTGCACTAATCTTGCTATAAACTGTTTCATCAGTATCATAGAATTTTAATTAGAATAACTTTACAACATCTTTTAATGTATAGCAGTGCAAGTCCCCTCTATTTTTATTTTTCTTTTTTTTTGAAATTTGCTTGTTTACAGATGAATGTTAGAACCATTTTTAAAGATCTTGTCCATTCTTATTTCTATTAGGACTACATTAATTATATACATTGATTGAGAGAGAATTACTACCTTTATGACGAAGTTTCTTTCCACTCAGCATTATGATCTACCTCTCTGTTTGTTCCAGTCTTCTTTTATGTCTCCTCTGTAATTTGTTGCCTTCATTTGGGTTCTGCATATTTATTCCTAAGCATGTTTAAATTCCATGCTGCTATCATGAATTGGGTTTTTTCATTATGCGTTTCAAAACATAGTGACTATGTATTGTACTCCCCCCAACCCAAAGCCTAAGCATAATTCTAACCTCTTCAAATCCATCCATTCCCTGTGTTCTGTAGCCTCTATCCTGCCCTCTCTTCTCCACTCCCACTGCCTCTGGCTTCATACAAACTCTGAGCATCTCTTGGCTGGGTGATTATACATTTTTCCATACTAGTCTCCCTGACTCCAAAATAATTTCACTCTAACCTCTACTTTGATGAGGAATGATTTTTCTGCAATTCAAATACTGTACTATTACTCTTCAAATACTGGAACATCTCCCCATTGACTACTACCAAAGTTTTAGGCATAGGTGGTCCCAGAGTCAGGACATTGTCTCCTTTTATCTCCTACCACATTCTAACTTGTAACTAAGCTCCAACCTTCCGGATGCTCACAGTTTGGTGCACGTATAAGTAGTGAGAACTGCGTACTTTGCACGCATTGTTTTCTCTGTCAGGATGTCGTCTGTATTACTACTGCTATTATACTGTTATTACCCAAAGTAATCGGCGGTAGCTGGAACAAACAACTCCTGCATGTTAACGACCACACAGTGAAGGTCTGTGGTTCTCCTGGCAGCTCATGTCCAAGTGGTGATTTGGAAACTCAGTTTCCTTCCACTTTGTGATGTTGCCATCTTACACATATGGTCTCCATAGAGAGAAGAGAGGATGTGAGGATCTCAGGGGGGTGTTATAACCAAGCTTTGATATCCTTCCGGCCACATCTCATTGGCCAAAACCCATAATAGTCTCTAAAACAACTTTATGGGAAGCTGGGAAAGATAGTCTTCCTTTGTGCTCAGGAAAAGGACATGAAATTGGTTAGCATGGAGCCAGTCTCTACCACAAACATTCAAAGGGAACATATCTATTCCACTGATTTTAATATTCCCAGCATCTATCATAGTGTTTGACAAATAGTAAGTGCTTAAAAATATAAAATAAATTGATAAATGCATGAACAAATAAATGGATGAGCTCTAAGTCTGCTATCTATACAAATTAATGCAATGTCTAGAATCCAAATAGGCTCATATGGGTATGTGAAGTTAAAACTGTGTTTGGGAGGGGGGTTTGGTTTTAGAGAAGAATGCTTTCAGAGAGAAGATGTAACTTGAACAGAGGCTTAAAAACAAATAAAAATGGGAAAGATGCTATTTCATTCTTTTCTGTCTATTTGCTACATACTGGCATTTCTTGATTTAGTACTTCATCTACCTTTTCTCCTCATTCTTTGCTCCATCTCAGTGAAATTACATTCATACTCATGGCTTCCATGGTCATCTATAGTCTCATGATTTCTAAATTTAAATCCAAATCCACATCTTCCCGTTGCTCATCAAAGCTGCACTTAAAACTATTTATTTAGATTCTATCCCTGGTTTGAGATTGAAATGAGACATCGATTTCCAACTCAACCATAGGCCAAACTGAACCGATGGGGTCTTCCCTTCCAATCCGGGTCCTCCACAGTGTTTTTCCTCAGCCAACTACAGCTCTCTCCATCCCACTGCACGATGTGTGTCTTCCTATTATATGTTGCTGTCCCTTCCATAGTGGGTGAGGTCCGGTGCAGTCAACTTGCCACCAAGTGGCTTTTGTTCCCTTCGTATTGGGGTCTCGTGTACACTACCCTATGATGGCCTGCTGTTGGGTCAACTTGTCTGACTGGACTGTCAGATGCGGTACATGATGAACACTGCTGTTTGCATGGTCACTTGGTGACCTTTGGTCTAAAGCTTTGTTTCCACTGGGGTTCACTAGCATTCCCACAGGTGCATTTTGAAACTTGTCCAATTCTTCACTGCAGATGACATGGCCTTGCTCCTCCAGGACTCTGGAGAGTCTACATTGTGATTTTCCTTTCTTGAGTTGCCATATCCCTCACTGACCTATGTTACTCTCACATACACCTCTAACATCTGGTATCTGTCAGGTCATGTGACCCAGGAAGCAGGGTCCCTTGTAGTGCAGCCTGGACTTATTTCAGAGGGCTTCTCTGTACTGGAAAACTGGCAGCCATCCATAAAGCTTGGTGCATGGTCCAGAGAAACATTCCAAGGTGCAGTATGTACACAAAAGCAACCTATCAAGCATTTCCCTGTTTTGAATTTGGAAGTGTGAGATATAGTATCTTTTTCTTTTACTTGAGAGGAGATATTCTGGCAAATATGGAATCCTAAATCTCTAAAATATTCTGATGCGGTAGGCCCTAAGTTGTCATAGGTTTTATTCCCCATATGTGTTTTATCAAGGCTTCCAACTAAGTTGTTGCCGTCTACTCCTCTGGTCGAATAAACATAAAGTCATTGACATAATGGACAAGTACGGCATTCTTTAGGATGTCCAGGTGGTCCCAACCTCTGACCTATAGTAGAACAGAGTCTGGGATCATTAAACATAGCCCTGGGCCATGTATATAATCTTTCTTTATTACAGGGAAATTTTAAGCCCAAAATTCAAGATGGAGTTGACTTTCAGACAGAAGGTATAACTGAGAAGGATGACACACATGGCTTCAGATGTACTGTGTTCTTCTATCCCTTTAGCCTAGTTCTGGAAATATGGTGTGTGTAACATTATTTTTTAAACATCTCAGTAAATATGAGATATTTTATAAGAAAATGTTTATAAATATTTCATTTTAGGGGGAAGGTGAGAGGTGAGAAATAAAGGAGTAGACAAATGGAGATGTCAGGGTGAGGAAAGGAAGGTTCTTTATGATGGGAGAAACTTGACCATAGTACTGGGTACATGGAAGAAATTCAAGGGAGGACAGAAAATATAAGGTGCTGAAGATACTGGATCAAAGTTTAGGAACAGCAGAAAGGTCACATCTAGGTCAAAGGAGATAAAGACAGATGAAAATATAACTGATTTGTCCTCAAGAAGGACAGGAGGTTGAGAGAAGAGAGTTCATGGCAGTGGCTTCAAGTTTCTCTGCCAGGTGATCAAGGTCATCTTCTAAGAAAGGGGAAGCAGGGGGATTGCAGGGGGCATGAAGGTGGAGGGGAATGGTTTGTGGGGAGATCGGAAAGTTCATTCAAGGAATGCTGGTCTCAGCTGAGAGCCCGACTGAGGTCGTGAACATTCCTCCAGCACCACTCAGAAGCCCATGGGGCAAGAGTGGAGAGAAGCAATGATAGCATAGATCCAAGATTGGGCCATTTCAGGGAATCCATGGTGGAAAAAGGGAGTGGGAATATTGAGAGTACCAGGAACATGGGTACATGGAACAGAGGTGGGAAAGAAGAAGAAGTAAAATTAGGAGGATGGAATGTGTTGAGAAAATAGAAGGAAAGGAAAACAGGTAAAATGAGGCCAAGACGGAAGGAAAGCCATGAGCAGTGATGAGAAGGCACAAAGGCTGGCTCATGTCAGCCATCGGGTGGCACCATGAGCGCAGTGTGGCCGGCAAGCCTCTTGCTGGCTGGTAGGCGCTATGAGGGCAGGGTCCCTGCTTCTGTGTCCCCAAAGCCAAGCCTTGCATCTGCTCCTGGGGACAAAGGAAGCCAGAGACCTAGGAACATATAGGCAGGTTTTTATTCAGAGAATGCTGTGTAAAATTAACAGAGATGGAGCTGTATGCGGAAATAAGATGCAGGCAGTCATCATGACATAGGATGCCTGAGGGTAGGACAAGAAAGCAATGCCTTTGGAGGTGTAGACATGAAGTGACTTTGGATAAGTCTTCTGGACATTGAACTTTTTCTCTGAAATATCAAGAAGCATCTCTCCATGAGGGATACCACAAAGAATGTACAGCATTCTTCCAGACTTCCCTGATACAGTATTCTTACTAATCAAACTCAGTTGCCTGAAGTTTTTGTAGGGACGACTGTGTTTTTAATGTTCACTGCAGAGTTTGGTTAAGAGCACTTTTGTCAAAGTGATGGTCATAGGGGAATATGCCCATGATGTTCTAGTCACTGTCTGTACGAGTCAGTACAGAATCTTCTTGGTATATCCAAGATAGACTCAAGTGTACAGAATCCCAAACTTATTAGATACATTGTTGATGTGCCATATTTAGTTTTGTAAAGGACATAAAACAAGCCTTAACAGTTAGACTTTTTAATTCAAAAGAAATCAAAACCTTGGACAATAAAATTTAGCTAAATATGCATTATAAACCCCTTTCCCCTGCTTCAATTTTCCTAAACATCTCGAAAGTCATTGTTTTCTTTGCTAATTAGCTGAATTATTAAAAGCGACATATACAGGTTCTTTTTTTACAGCAAGGATTTATGGAACCCCCCTCTATATGCAAGGCCCTAAGCTAGAGGGGCATGGGGGATAACAAATATCAACTAATGTGTTTCTGCTTTGAAGGTTTGAACAGGTTTCTGCCTTGAAGCTTAAGGGTTTAAAGAAAAATGAAATATGTGCGTAAATAGATATATAACAAGTCGGAAGTGTAATAAGGGCTCTAAGAATGCGATCAACCTGAATTCTCCTTCCAAACTTCAGTGATACTCAGTAGAATTAATAGAGCACCCACATAGATTGTTGATGGCATTATAAATGATGCACACTTTGGGGAAGAACTGATTTGGTACTTCTAAGGGCAGTAGAAGTGTTTCACTGTTTAACACTGTTCTGTGGGGTCAAGCCCGCTGGAATGGGTCCTTGAAGGAAGCAGGTAGAACAGAGACCCAGAGGCCACAGGGAAAACCCCCTTCAGGAGAGAGGTCAAGGGTCCTCAAAACCATGGAAAGGAGCCTGGTGAAGCAGTGCAGTGAGGGGTCAATACAGGAACCTAGCTGATGGGTATACTAGCACTCACTGTAAAGTCTTTGCTCTATAGTTTTGAAAAGTTTCGAAGTAAAGATGTAGGAGAGAAAAGTCACACAAGTAAGATTTGCCTAATGTTGGGATTAGTCTGGAGAAATTGAGAAGATTCCCTGAGCCAGGACCCAGGAGAGTCAGAGCAGTATATCAGATTGGAAGGAGGGCAGTCCAGGCAGACAGAGCACAGGCCAGCTGACAGCCAAGCTCTCACGGACTCCTGCTGGCTTCTGCATTGGCGTGACCTGCTTGATTTATGTACGTGGCCCAGGACACAATGGGAACAACCTTCTAGTTTTACAATTCTCTACTCAATGCAAAGGAACTAATAAAGATAATAATATAATAATAAAAGTCTTATTTTTAAATATCTATTTCATTATTTCAACAAATGATAACTACTGTGTATTATAATGTTAAAAGGGAAAAGCAGGACATGAAATTGTATGTGCAGTATGTTAACAAGTACATAAAGAGGCATTTTTCAGAATGACAGAAAGAGAAAATGCAGCGATAACTGTGTTTTGATGGTAATATTTTGGGTAACTTTAAATGCTTTATTTCTAAATTTTCTGTACTATTACTACGGCAAATGTATTTTTACAATGAATACTAAGAAATGGAAAAAGAGTGCTTTCCCTCAAAGATGCAAACTAGTTTTATTAGAGCACAAGAGGGAATTGATTATTGTCATTTCAGCTGGGTAGGCGTGGTGAGCAAACCCAGATGAATTGTGGCACTTTTCAAGCTCCCTAAACCCATCCAGAGATTGGACACACCTCTCTCAGGGTATTTCTAATCTCCCTCATGAGAATCCTGGCCTGATGAGCCAACCTGCCAGATGGGAACAAAAACCACTGGGCAGAAAACAGGGTCAGCTACCAGACTTGGAGTTGGGAAGACTCCGTGAAAGAGGCCATTCTGTCTGTACCTTGAAAAAAGAGCAGAATGTCCGTGGTCGTTAGAAGTCCAAGGAGGAAAGCAGAGTCTATCTAAATAACAGACAATAAGTTCTACAAGAGCAGAGGCAGAAAGGGATCCAGTTTGCTTGGAAATCTGTAGTGAGGTGTGGGCAGATTGGGCTGGGAGGCAGGTGGGGTCAGATCAAAGAAACTGGTCTGGAGGAGGGGAAGGGGCAGCAGGGATTGACAACTGTCAATTACAATGAAAGGGGAAACCTTAATAGTCCTGAGCAATGTAACACTGAATTTTCTAGAAGTTCCACACCGTTCCGCAGGACCTCAAAGCGGCTTCTATTGCTGTTACTGGAGCTTCAGCTCTTCATCCAGGGGAAGGACAACCTTCCTGGTAACTCAGCTCCCTTGGTGTGACGTTCCATACCTCCCATCTCCAAATAACTTCAGGAATCCTCCGAGTCAAGCACAAAAACTACAGAATATTTATTTCCAGTGGGTATTTATAGTGAAGTATTTTAATCTCTTTAAAGAACAGAGCAGATAAACAGTGAAGTATGGGAGCTTAACATGAAAGGGGACAACAGAGAGAAGGAGATTCATTCAAGACAGAACTGTATGTTAGCAAGGAACAAACATAGCCACACGTTTTTAAAACATAAAATTATTCACAATGTCTTTGAAAAAATTCATCTTGATAAAAATTTCCTGTTTTGATTCTAGTGAAAATTATCTTCTGATAAATTTAGAGATGAGCAAGTCGGGTAGGAGTAAGGCTAGAATGGAGGGGAGGGTGGGGCAAAGACCACAGGGCATCACGTGGCCTCTCTCACAAGGGCCCTGGAGATGATACTGATAATCTGAAATGCATTAAAAGGTTGAAGTTTGGGGCTTCCCTGTGGCGCAGTGGTTGAGAGGCCGCCTGCCGATGCAGGGGACGTGGGTTCGTGCCCTGGTCCGGGAAGATCCCACATGCCGCGAAACGGCTGGGCCCGTGAGCCATGGTCGCTGAGCCTGCGTGTCCGGAGCCTGTGCTCCGCAACAGGAGAGGCCACAACCCTGAGAGGCCCGCGTACTGCAAAAAAAAAAGGTTGAAGTTTTAGGAAAAAGAAGATGGTGGGGTGGGGGGGAATGGAAGGAAAATGATGCTTATTTACATGCCTTTTTTATTTCCTCGTGGAGTAAGTTCTCTAGTTTTCGAGTAATATCTGCAGACTGTCAAACTCATGCGCATGATAGCATGTGACTGTATTTTTAACATCATGGTAAATAAATTAGAAAAATATCCTGACTTCAGAGGGAAATTTTATAATTATCATCGGGGGCCCCAGCTATTTTTTTTTTTTTTTTTTTTGGTGGAGGGGCACGCCACATGGCACGTGGGATCTTAGCTCCCCAACCAAGGATTGAACTCTGGCCATGGCAGTGAGAGCACAGAGTCCTAGCCACTGGATCTCCAGGGAATTCCCACCCTAGCTATTTCTAATGATAAACTTGCAACGTCAGCTTATTTTGAAAGATTTTGTTCATATAAAGTTTCTCTCCTGGAACCAAATCCATCTAGACAGTTAACGTCATTTTCACCTTGTTGATGGGCCATAATTCCTTCATCAACATTACCAGGCTGCTGAAAGTGTGACCTTTCTCTTTCCACATCTTAACCTCCGTCTTGTTCACTTGGAGACCTCAGATAAAGGCAACCAGTAGGCTTGGCCTTTCATGGAAACCAGTCATCACTCACTTGAGGTCCTCTTTTCCCCCTTGCTCCTCCCTTCCTTCCCTGCATCCTACCCTTGTCCTCAACTCCATCCCTTACACCTTTACTGAACCTAGATGCTCCAAGTACGTGCTCCCTGCCCTTCATGGCCTTACAGTGTAGGCAGAGATTAACTGGTAAACACATGATTGCAATGAAATGTAATTAAGTGCTACCGTAACAGGGTGTTTACAGTGAGTTATGTGAGCGACTAACTTTTCTGTGAGGAACCAGGTGAATATTCTGCAAAAGCTTCAGAAAGATGATATCTGAACTCACTGAAGAGTGAGTCAGGGCTGGACTGGCACGTGGGGCCGAGAAGGGGTTTGGAATCCTTTTAGGTTTGTTTACATACAGTCCTCACCCAATCCACCCACAGGCCACATAGTCTGAAGTTGTGCTCTCTGGATCAAACGTCTTCCACATTCTTTCCCCAACAATGTGTTTTTCCTCTACTTTGGCAAAGAGTAAATGCAAACTTAAGACTGTCATTCTAGAATACCATTGAAAATTAGCCAACAAGTTTACCTAATAAATTTTCTCTTATTCATATTGATTGTGTCTACATTTAAAAAAAAAAAAACAAACCTAGAAAGCAATTACTCTTTGCAATCAAAGTGATGCCATTTTCATATTTTCCTCCAACCAAAATCTCTAGAGAAAGTTCAGGTATGCCCAGATGTCTGGAGAAGTGAAGCAGTGTGTGCCAATTTTAGACTATTGTCTTCAGAAAACTGTAGGCGATTTCTACTGCTTAATGACCTAGCAGAATCTGAAAATATGCTGCCCATTTTGAAACTACGTAATCTCCTCCAACACTAATATGCTCAGGAAGCCTGTTTACAATAAAAAGATAAAACTTAGCTATTGGCAAAAGAAATTCCTGGAAGCCACAAGAAAATTTTGCTTATTACTTTATGAATTTCTACCCTTGGTGATAATCTCTTAAAGCTATTTCTTGGTGGATTTCACCAACTGAAAATATAAATGCTTTGGTGACACAGACCTTTGGTTGACCAAAGAGAACTGATGTAATTACAAACCTACCTGTTCTTTGACATTAGCTGTTGTTATAACAAAAGGAGTTGGTACCTTACGGAATTTCGCAGTATTAGAAGTTGATTGAGGCTTATTCTGTGCCAGGCTCCACATAAGGGATTTATGTATTTTATTTTACTTAATCCTAACAGCAGTTTATGAATGTATAATATTGTTTTACAGATAAGGAAACTGGGATTAAAATAAATAACTTGCTCAGGGTCAAAACTAAGAATTGATGAAGTTGGGTTTCAAACCCAGGTGGGTGTGACTTCAAATCCTGAGATATACCTTGTCTTCTCACAGTTCAACAGAAGCTCCAGGAGCAACATCTTATGATTTGTGAAAGAAATAATTAAAGGGCAAAGACAGAGCTGGAGGATATTTAAGGTCTAACATAGAGGCATGTAAAACTTAGCATTCCTTATTTCCGGTATACACCCTCCTTTTGAATAATCTGTCATTTGTTTGTGTAATTAACCTTGAGTTACAGTCTGGCATGCTATTTCCTAAAATAAACTGCCACACAGGTTGAGAATGTTTGTGTTGGAATTATATATTCACATCCTCAAACACAGGCTGGAAAATGAAACCGCATTCATAATTCAAACTGTCATCTATGAGCACACGGCATCCTGTAGATCGTATTTGGGGGATGTGGTGTGTGTCCCCAGTATGCCATAGCTACTTGGTTACTTAGAAAGTCGTAATGATAATAACCATAGTATTGATATGATTATTATACATTCTCATAACTAGTACCTAGTTTTTGCTTGCATTTAAACACAGATCTTCCTTGGCTAGTACACGTAAAATCATTCTAAGTTTGGGTAAATGAAGTGGAATTAGGGAGCAGAGGAAAGAAGTGAGTTGATATAATCATTTCTGTTTTACAGAGAGGCTAAGTTACTCATGTGTTTTCTCTTCTTTTTAACATCTTTATTGGAGTATAATTGCTTTACAAGGGTGTGTTAGTTTCTGCTTTATAACAAAGTGAATCAGCTATACAGGTACATATATCCCCATATCCCCTCCCTCTTGCGTCTCCCTCCCACCCTCCCTATCCCACCCCTCTAGGTGGTCACAAAGCACCGAGCTGATCTCCCTGTGCTATGTGGCTGCTTCCCACTAGCTATCTATTTTACGTTTGGTAATGTATATATGTCCATGCTGCTCTCTCACTTCGTCCCAGCTTACCCTTCCCCCTCCCCGTGTCCTCAAGTCCATTATGTACGTCTGCGTCTTCACTCTGATCCTGCCCTTAGGGTCTTCAGAACCATTTTTTTTTTTTTTTTAGATTCCATATATATGTGTTAGCATACAGTATTTATTTTTCTCTTTCTGGCTTACTTCACTCTGTATGGCAGTCTCCAGGTCCATCCACCTCACTACAAATAACTCAATTTCATTTCTTTTTATGGCTGCGTAATATTCCATTGTATATATGTGCCACATCTTCTTTATCCATTCATCTGATGATGGACACTTAGGTTGTTTCCATCTCCTGGCTATTGTAAATAGAGCTGCAACGAACATCGTGTTACATGACTCTTTTTGAATTATGGTTTTCTCAGGGTATATGCCCAGTAGTGGGATTCCTCGGTCATATGGTAGTTCTATTACTCATGTGTTTTCAAAGACGAGTAGCATTCAGTGAAATTTTATTTTATTTTATTTTATTCTTTTGTGTGTGTGACAATGAGTGTACATTTATTGGTTACTTTTTTATTGAGGTATAGTTTTTGTTTTTTTTAATTTATTTTTTATTGAAGTATATTTGAATTACAGTGTTGTGTTAATTACTGCTGCAAAGTGACTCAGTTATACATATACATACATTCTCTCTCATATATTCTCTTCCATTATAGTGAAATTTTACAAATAAAATTTTTAAAATAAATAAGATAAAATTCAACTTCTTGTTGGTACATACAGTGGACCCTTCCAATTAAATGAGTGGGAAACACTTTCTTTCCAACTACTGAGTTTAAGACAGAACCAAAGAAAACAATTTACACAACATTCAAAATTAATTCCAGCCATATTAAGACTTGGGAAGAAGGACCTGGGTTAAATTGAAATGCTAACTTGCTAGCCCAGAGCACACCTAGACAAATCAATAATGTGTTCTCTCTTATTAAACCAGGAGAGTCAGTGTCAGCACGTACTGATAGCATGAAGGCACTGAAGGAAGTGCTCTGCTATATTACAAGCAACGAATGGCACTGTTTTGTGAGAGATTTCCCCATATTAGGAAGCCAAGGTTTTACTTGTGGCTCAGGTACTGACCTCCTCTGAGACCTTAGGGGGGATGGCACTAGGCTGCCTGGTTTTCCAGTTACATCTCTGTAAAAGCAGGGGTGGGGTGTGGGGAACAGTTTAGTTCCAAGATGCTGGGAGAGCTCTTCCAAGACCTCTGCAAAGTCAAACGAACTGCTGAGCCATGGGCGATTCAAAATGCAGTGCCTCTCCGTCTTTAGGGATTGGAATAAATCTTGGAATCTTACTCTTGCTTTTGTAGGTAGTCTTTCTTCACACACATTTGCTCTATTTTTTCTTGGATTAAGAACCAACAACATCAACTGTGGTTCAGGAGTTGCATGTGTTCTAACTCAGAGACGTGGCAGCTAACGCAGCTTGCAATAGGGCATTCCCTGCAGTGACCTGACAGCTCACTGGACACAAGGGAAGAGTAGATGATGTATGTCCCATGAATATATCTCTCAATACTTCTCTTTATTCAGGGCCACATTTTTCGATGAGTGCCTGCATTCTCATTAGTCTGGGCCGAATGTTTTCCTTGCAGCTGCCATCAGAAATGTGAGGTCTGGCTTCTAAGGGAAAAGCAAAGCAGGGAAGTGGCTCTCCCATGAGCACACCTTTGAATGGGAAATGCAAACCTTCTCCCCCTTTTGGTAGTCTGGAGAAATGCACTGTCTAGTCTCAGTCTGCTGCTTCTTAACTGGAAGTTTGCTATTTTGTAAGTGGTGAGCTCTGAAAAAGCAAGGTTGAGAGATTCTGCCCTGGGCTGCAGACACACCATGGCCCACTGGGAGAACTGTTTACAGAAATGAAGTTTCCACCCTTTGAGCAAATCGTGTACTGGAAGACGTCAGGGTAGAGAGCTGCTCAAACTCTGCAGAGGGAGAGCTCTCTGCTGCTCTCATTCCAATTATCTTCTTCCTTGTAAGTGAAATATGAGCTGGGCAATGACATAGGTTATAAATATGGAAAAATGAAAGATGAAATGTTGATAATTGTGTACCGTTGACATGCAAGTAATTTGACATATGCTAGCCATTAAGGGTGGATGTTTGCAAACTAAAAATAGTAAATGGTTCATTGCCTATTAAAGGGAGGGCTCTGCTATGTTTTAATTAACCTTTCCGTTCTCTGACAGCGCCTATTGTATTTGTATGGACCTTTCAGAAGATGAGGTTTATCAGTGGGCTATCTGCTTGCTCACACTTCTAGCTAATAAGTCTTGGAAGCCCTAGAAAGAATTCAGCTCACCACGGAGTTTTGTGAGAAGAAATGCAGTTGGAAAATAAAGTCCTATCAAATCATTCTTTAAGGCGTGTGGTACGTGCCTCTATAACCACATTTAAAAGTTGATTCAGGTTGATTTAGTAACTCAAGATGGAGTCAGTACTAGTGACTGTGAAAGCATTGATTGTGTTCACCCAAGACCTTTAAGATATAAGCACAAATTAACAGCAGAGGTGTCTGATGTTCCAAAATGAATCACTGTTAAAGTTAAGTCCTTTGGAAAGCATAGAAGTCACTCTACCCAAATGAGCCAGATTTCGATTTAATTCACCATACAATTATTGAGCATCTACTGTGAGCTCCACGTGGCTTTGGGAGCTGATAGCACATTTTTGTTTTTAATTGGAGTATAATTGCTTTACAATGTTGTGTTAGTTTCTTCTGTACAACAAAGTGAATCAGCTATACGTGTACATATATCCCCATATCCCCTCTCTCTTGCGTCTCCCTCCCACCCTCCCCCCACCATCCCGCCCATCTAGTGACAGCACATTTTTAAAGCATCACTTTCATATACTTGAGCTTGTTAAAAAACAAACAAAAACTCAATACAACGCTTTCAAGCTTATTATCAATAGTTTACAAAGGAGAGGGTTGGATTTTAGAACTGTCAAGTCATTGACCTTATTTCACACAACTAATGGATAGTAATTAGGACTAGATCTCAACGTTTCTTTAACTCAACTCATTTATCCATTTACCTCATTTTGTTAAGTGCCTTCTAAGTGCAAGTACTGTACCACATGCTGGCCATGTGAATCATTCAAAGAACAGAAGAGACAAGAGTCTCACCCTCATGGTCCTTATAGTTCTGGAAGGCAGACATTCATTAACCAAAAAACCTGAGTGCGTTTTTCAGTTATAAAAATTATTGCATAGAAAGCCTGTCTGAGAAAGTGACACTTTAAGCTGAGACTTGGAGTTAATTAGGTAAAGAAACCGGCATGTGGGTGTGAGGGGCGGGGCAGAAGATGAACTGACATTCTCGAACCCTCTTAGGTAACAGGCACTCAAGGCTCTGCACAAGACAGATGGGGGTGGCTGGTGGTGAGCACAGTGTCCTGGAAAGAGCAGGCCCCCAGACTGAGGGTAAAGGACCACTTCCACAACGAATTCTCTAGGCCAGGGCTTCTCAAAGTGTGATGCCGGATCAGGATCAGCCTTACATGGGAACTTGTTATAAATGTAAATTCTCTAGTCCTGCCCCAGATCTACCGAATTAAAACTCTGCAGGTGGGGCCCAGAAATCTGACTATAGACAAGCCCTTCTAGCATCTGATGCACCCCTAACGTTTGAGAACCTGATCTATGTTACTTTGAGCACGTCACTTCACTTCTCCTGAGGCTCCATTACTCCAGCTGAAAATAGGGCTGGTACTCTGAGGGTCAAATGAGATACATTTGCCCAATATCTGTCCTCAGTTCATGAATTATTCTCATAGACATTGGATCAGTAACTCCTCCTGGAAGTACTTAAAGTGTGGTGGAAACAAAAGACAGGGAACAATTCAATACCCTGAGATGCGTGTTACGGGGCACACAGCCGAAGGTATGGCGTACTTAAGTTAAGGGGGGTATTCTTTCTGCTAGAATACAGACTCCGCATCACCTCCACCAGGAAAAACAGCATCACGATTTATTTAGGAGGCTGGGAAACCTTGGTATAAAATTTGGAAACCACTTATCTGATTAATCCATGATGGCTTTGATCAGGCTCGTATATACATATTGATATCTTGACATTGTAATCTGTCATTTGCTGAGGGTTATTTAGAGGTTTAGTCTTCATGCATTGTGATGAATGGAGCTCTGCCCAGAGGCACTGAGAGGCTGCTGCCCACTGGCCCTGTTTCCACCTGGACCACAGATGCCTTAACTGCAGCACCAAAGGCTACTCAGAGAGATCTGGGCTCTCTGCAATTAGAAGAGAACTTTGAAATTCCATGCCCAGCTGCTGTAAAATTAGAATTCTGCTATTTGGAGCTGACAGGTAACCACATTCGACTGCTGACTCATAGACTGTGATTCATTAAAAATGCCAATTCTGGCTTCCCACATTTGCGGATGCCAAGTTCATTTTCTTACTGTGAAAAGGTGTGTGAGAGTCTGAGCTCAGCTTGCCTTAAGATCTTGACAAAACGCCATCCCAAGTATGTATCTGTCTTCTGCCCTATTCCCACCCTGAATCGGTCACACCTCAAGTCTGAGGGCTTAAGGGGGAAAGTCTGGCATCTCGTGGGCTACGCTGGTGTAAATAACCCCAGAGGAAAGTTCCATTCAGAGGGTGCCTTACAGGAACCACGTGGGGAGGCTTCTCCAGTTAGGGTGGGATACTGGAGGTGGTACCCAAGACAGATGGAAGCTGGGAGGGCTCCACGTGATGGCTCTACGGCATGTGTTTTCATGAAAAAAAATGTGTGATTTACAAACAAACACACATATATCATTTTTATTTCTATTCCTCTTCTTCTCTGAGAGGGTACCCACTGAAGAGGTGCTTGCATTTTAAAAAAGAGAGAATTTATTAAATGAAGATAACTATATCTTCTTCAATCCCTTCGGGGTCAAACGAAGCAAAGGGAACTGACTCAGCCTGGCTGACAGTAAACTCCAGAGGCAAATATAAACACCTTATAAATCAGAGACATCATGATGGCGCCGCCCAGGACATGCTTGGCAGCTGCTGGATGAGGAGCAATGATGGGAAAGGGCCCTCCGCTGCTTTCATGGGAAAGGGTGGTCTTTCCCAAGTGGAAGGCGGTGAAGTTCCAGAGGGACTAATGAGGGCACCCCACGTGCTGGCAGTGCTGTGACAGCACATCTGGATTTCACTTTTTCTACCCAGCATATTGGCATCTGGGCAGTGACCGCGGTGTTGGTTAATAAACTGCTGTTCTCATTACTCTTCCACATTAAATTAGTCTGATGTGCTTTCCCTTTCTCACCTTTCATAAAAGACAGCCCCGTTAGACTCTCCAAATTTTAGAACAAATTTCTCTGCACTGGTATCTGATAAGTATTTTGCGTTGTGTGCTTGGACCGGTTGTTGCTGCCTCTTGCTGGCGGAAGTGAAGGAGAGATCAGAAGACAAGCCGATCTTTTCGGCGGGAGGGCAATGACGATTCTGATTTGGGGTCTCCCCCTTCCAGAGACGAAGTTGGCCTTTCACACATCCTTCATACACGCCTTTGTTTATTGGTTGGCAGCCGCTGTGATGGTGACTTGGAGTTAAAGGAAATACTAGTACCAGGTTGCAGTACTTTATGTATTTGTGTGTAAAGTGATCATTCGATTTAAGGGTTTCATACACGTGTTACAATGCATATCTGTCAGAGCTCATTTACGTCGGAGGATTGAAATGAAATCTCTCTTCCCATAAGGTAAGGCTGAAATAGCTAGCATTAGCTCTTTAATATGGGAACTAATATGTTTTCTCATAGGCAAACAAGACTCTGATTTTCTTCTGTTATTCCTCTTCAGAAGAAAGCAATTAAAATCTTCGTAACAAACCTACAACCTTACAGGACAAATGAAGATTTTTACTGGAGTAAAGCTTTTACTGGAGTAAATTCTGTAATATTAAAATAGCAAAGGAACTTAAAGCGTGCCATTTTTAATTTTCCCTTTGCTAATAAATTAGCATATATAAAAGTCTCAAAACATTCTTTAAAGGATCCTAAATGCTACTCGCCTTTTATTCTTATGTTATTTTCAGTTTGTAAAATACAAATTTTAAAAGATAATAGATTTGAGATTTTAGAGCTGTTAAAGTTTACAGGAAAATGGCACAAAACGTAGAGCAAGTTCTCATTTAGCCTCTCCCCCTCCATAATGCCCATTATTAACATCTTGCTAATGTGGTACATTTGTTACAACTGATGAACAAATGTCAATACGTTAGTATTAACTAAAGCCCACAGTTTACCTTAGGAGCCACTCTCTGTGTCATACATTTAATGCGTTTTGAGATATCATACAAGATAGTTTTACTGCCCTAAAACTCTCCTGGGCAACATCTACTCATCCCTTGCCCCGTTCCCATGGCTTGATAGCACATTTTTTAGTCCCTGAATCCCTTGTATGGTTGTACCGCATTTCTTTTTATACAGAACAACATTTTTATTGTGAAATCATAATGCAAAATAGTATTTCACTGTATTACACGTAATTTAGTACTACTTTATTTCTGCAGTGTGGCCCATTGTTCTTTTTTTGTAAACTGCATGAACTGACATGCACATTTGTGGAGAGGAGCCTTCCCTAGGGACTAGCTGTCATCACCGGGGATCACCAAGCTCTTTCTCGTCCCCTCTCCTCTGTTTTTCTCCAGAAAAATTCCTTGTGACTCAGGGACTCTTCCCCAGTTTGCTTTTACCCTAGTTTTCCCCTCTACTTCAGCCTGAATCTCGGGTGGATTCCACAACCTACCTGTATTGCTCTCACCCAGTGATGTTCTAAATGCCTAAAGTAATAATTTCTTTTCCATCTGCGTCTCTGACCTTTCCCAGCATTTGCTCAGTTGAGCCCCTCTTCCTTCCAGGCACCTCCGTCTGTCCTGGTTTTTGCCCAGGTCCAGGGGCTGCTTCCCAGCTTCTGCTGAGCTCACGTGACTTCCTCTCCCTGTCTTTCTCAGCAGAGATGGTCCCAGGTTCCATCACCTCCTCGTTCCTTCGGCCTCAGATATGTGCTGAGGGTGACAAGCTTCAATCCAATGGGACCGACTGGCACCCAGGAAACTGGACAAGATACAGGATTATAAAGAGAAATAAGACAGTTAACCAGCTTGTGGGGTTTGGGGAAAAATAATAGAAAAGAGAGCTAGCCTCTCCCTGTTTTCATGCAATCAGTTTTTCCTCCAGTAAAAACTAAAGCTCTCGTGAGCTTCAGACATTATCCTGACTGGGATATCATGTGCCATGGCTTTCCTTTGGGGTCTTCTAAAGTATTAAAATCCCCACCTTTTCCCCATTTTCCCTGGAAGTCTGCATCTCTCTGATCTGCTACGCTCAGTGACCAAATATAGCATCCCGGTCTCCAGAAGTTTCTCCCCTAACCATTGACTCTCTCATCTCTCTATGATGATCTACTTAAGACCTCATTATTTCATCATATGGCACCACCCTGCCATCACAGTCACCTCCCAAACAGCCTCCAGGTCACCACTAAGGGAATCTTCATTGCTGCCTAATTTTCCATCCTAGAAGGAATCCGCCAAATCACAAACAAATGGATTTCCAGTAGGGATGTTTACGTTTTGCCTGTAATCAAGACAATGTTGAGCTTGAACATAGCATTTTGTTCTGACTTTACATTTCTAAAAATTTTATGAAAATTCTGCTTGTTATCTGCGTGTTACCAAATTAATGTTCCTCTGACAATTCTTCACAGTCATTATCAAGTGAGGTACAAAGTCAAGCATAAGAGACCCAAGGTTCTCACAGAAGTTTGTCTACAGCACAAGGATTTCATTTTTTGTTGTCCACCAAGTGTTTTCCATAAAAGCGCTTTCTCTCTTGTCTCCACCTAACTATTATCTGAGTTGAAACGTTTAAATGTGTGGAAGCTGCCCACCTTGAGAGGTACCCTTTCAAAAATTAACGTCACCTTTGCAGAATTTCACCTGTTAAAACTCGAAGGAAGTAAGCAATTGCATACTTGCTGGGCAATTGCGTTTCATTTCAAGCCTGTGGTACACTGGTAGGCAGTGCAAGAGCCATTTATAGAAAATGATAGATGTAAGCGCACCTGTCCATAACATAAAGAAAAGGTTACTACACTTCTAAATGTAAGATACCTGTCATTTTATTAGATTAAAAAAACCAATTAGGACAAAAAGACAATTAGCATTGAGCTGTCTACGTGGAGAGTTACCATTAGTGGACAAATTATGGCCTCTGAAAATGTTGATTGTCAAGAAACATTATTATCTTACCAAATCTATGTCTGTATATCAGAGCATTACTGTGTCTGCGCTCATTTAATTGAAAGCAATCTCATCATTATTCATTGATACCTACTCTTAAATGAGGGCAATTACTTTCTCAGCAAGGGATCATTATGGGGTATGTATGAATTATTATCTTGCCTTTAAGTATAGGGGGATTACGTGGGATGAAAACTGAGGCAAACTGCTTCTCCGAGTGTGATGCAGCATTAGATGGCTCTGCCAGGAATCATAAAAGTGAATTTTTCTCTGGCTGCTTTCTAGAGAGGATGAACTGTTCATGCATTGCAGTAGCAGAATTATTAAAATGCTGCTCTAGTTGGAGTCGCTGTCACCTGCCTTTATCTAGTTCGTACAGCTTTTTAGAGTAACATTGAGGTTTTGGTACTTTTTAATGCCTAAATATTTTATGCTCTGAAGATGAGTTTCACCTCCTTAGAGTGGCTTCTGGAAAGAGAATAAATACAATTTCTGTCAAGCACTCGGAAGCATCACTCAAATCCCCTTGAGTTCTTACTGGCTTGGTACACAGCTCTGAATGAAGTTATTTCCAAAAGTGAAAACACGACAGAAGCAAAACTTTCTTGTTTCTTAATCTGAGAGAAAATTAGGAAATTAGAAGATCTGGAAATGAGACTTGCCAGAGGACATAGCTGCTGAACCCTGACTTTCCATCCCACTGAAAAATTATGGTAGAGCTTAATCAGTGCAGACTGTCAGCCACCATCTGCCCCTCAGAGGAGAGAAAGCTCCCACTATCTGGAATAAAAAAAAACGAATGTATTTACATCTCCCGTTGTGTTCTGTAATTGCTTTCCATAGCTTCTGTAGCATTTCACAGTCCACTAAGAAAGGATATAAGTTTTTGGTTAGGAATTCAGTGTAGCAATATTCACAGGAATGTTCCAGCATTTCTTCCTATGTCCTCTTCCTATTTTCTCTTACTGCGTAAGTAATGACCTTGAATAACCATTTTTATCCTATGAAAAGAGGATATATGATCATCTCCAGGCTGTAACAGAGTAAAAATAAAGTTCATGTTTTTACATAGCATACCACAGTAATTGAAAATAAACACCGCTTTACACATTTCCCTTCTCCATTTCCTTAAATATACAGGTCCCGACCTCTAGTACCCTAGAATCTGATATAATATAGAGATTAGATAATTTTTTTCCAAAATAATGTGTGAGAAAAGAATATGTCATACATCCAGAAGAAACTCTCAACTTTTGTGATAATTCTTTCCAAACTTTGCTTTCTCTATGATGTGTTCTGGTTCCTGACAGTTTTATATTATTAAGCTCTTGATCTTCTAGAAACACATTGATAAGGGAGACAAAGAGTCATGTTTACCAATGTTGAATACGGCCTTTTGAATAGACAGTTAGCTTTTTACAAACTGACTGGATTTTCTGCTAATTGAAACAATATTTGTCACCAGTCCTTGAGAAACTTTGGAGGAATCCAGCTCCCAGAAGTCAATTCCTTAACCTCACTATAGAGAAACCCTCTTCCTCCTAGTATTTTGTGTGTGTGTGTATGTGTGTGTGTGTGTATGGTTAAGAGTCCATTGGGGGTGGACAATATTATTACAATCTGAAAGTGGGAAAACTTCCACAAATGTCCAGTACTATATAGATGAACAAGCAGTTACAAAAAGAAGTGATCAAACAAAACAGGCTAGAATCTTATTCTTGGGATGAACAGGCTTTACTCAAAGCCAAACCTTTCTGAATGTACACCATGGGGCTGTGACAGGGAACACATGGGCTGGGACACGCGTCAGCCTCCCTGCGTCTCATGGTCCCTCGAGCTCTGCCCTCCCCAGCTCTGCAGGTAGCAGAGCCCGTCCATCAGGAGACGGCCAAGGATTTGTGACAGGATGAGTGAGACTGGAGCCAGAAGGAAAGTGAAGATGTGGGACAAAGGTGTCATTTGCGTAGTTAAGGAAGCCAGGGCTTAATGAGGAGTGATGACTTATCCAATATTGCACTCCTAGTGTGGCTATTTAATGAGTAGGAGAATTTCTTGCAAGTATTATTTAGGGTAGCAATTTTAATTTCTTTGTGGAGTCTGAGACGAGATTTTACTCACTGGGCAGTTTCTCTGCCCATTCGTCTATAAAACATAGCCCATTGTATTTGGTGTTGGGGGTTAGAGAAAAATAATATCTAATATACAATCTTCCACTTGTGTATCCCTTACTTGGTCCTTAAGTATTTACAATAAGCAAGACATAAGGGAAAAGTAACGGAGAAACAGATTATGAAACCTTTCATTCATTTATTCAATCAAGATTTATTGAACATTTATTATGGGCCAAGGTCTGATGTAGGCACTGGGAAAGAAGTCCTGGACAGACAGTAAACACTCCTAATTGTTTAGATATTATGTTCTCTTGGGGAGAGACAGAAATAAGCAAATAAACTTCATACCATGAAAGTGTCACCATGGAGATTAGTCCTAGACGAAAACCAGGGGGGGGTGCGAATGGGTGGGAGAGGGAAATCCATGATTCTTTGGATTGGGGGGCTGCTTCCCTAAGGAGGTGACATTTGAGGCCTGATGCTTAAGGTGAACCATCCACATAAAGATGCAGGGGCAGAGCAAGCCACACAGAGAGAATCCAGGAGAGCCCCAGGCAGGAGAAATCTGGGCCTCTTCAAGCAGCAGAAGGCAGGCCAGGAGGCTGGTGCTCAGGGTAACCCTGGCCCCCACTGGGTTATCCAGCTTCCTGTACACAACCATGCAGCTACCTTTTAATACATAAATAAATGACCTGAACTTTGCAGCAGGAAATGAGGATGTATTTATTAGTGGTAAGCTGTTAGCCTCCTTTCCCATGTCCATGGCCCTACTCCATGGTCCCCTAGTTTCATCCTAATTTACGTGGTGATCTCCTGTGTGCGAGCTCGCACCTCAGTACAATCACACAAGGATGACAGTTTAAATTCTCTCAGACTCTACGGCTCAAAAACATTAAGACTTTACAGTAGCCAACCCCCAAAGCCTTATTCTCCCATTCAAGTTCTTCCTCGAATAGACTTCCAACATCAACCTTCCTTTTGACTGGTCTCACCCTCCATCTAACTGCTCCCTCCTATGGACAACATTTATCCATTTCTGTGCTTTTGGTCTCGTCAGCCCCCTACTCACTATACCCTTGTCTCTCATTTCTGTATCAAAATCCTTCTCATTGTTGGAAATGTAGCTCAAATCACTCTTCCTTCATAAATTACCCTCTAGTAACTCCAATCACTAGAAGATCTGTCTACGAAGCTAAAGAATATATTTTTTCTCAGGGAATGTGCCCAGTAGTGGGATTGCTGGGTCGTATGGTAGTTCTATCTTTAGTTTTTTAAGGAAACTCCATACTGTTCTCCATAGTGGCTGTATCAATTTACATTCCCACCAACAGTGCAAGAGGTTTCCCTTTTCTCCACACCCTCTCCAGCATTTACTGATTGTAGATTTTTTGATGATGGCCATTCTGACCGGTGTGAGGTGGTACCTCTTTGTAGTTTCGATTTGCATTTCTCTAATGATTAATGATGCTGAGCATTCTTTCATGTGTTTGTTGGCCGTCTGTATATCTTCTTTGGAGAAATGTCTATTTAGGTCTTCTGCCCATTTTTGGATTGGGTTGTTTGTTTTTTTGTTATTGAGCTGCATGAGCTGCTTGTATATTTTGGAGATTAATCCTTTGTCAGTTGCAAATATGTTCTCCCATTCTGAGGGTTGTCTTTTTGTCTTGTTTATGGTTTCCTTTGCTGTGCAAAAGCTTTGAAGTTTCATTAGGTCCCATTTGTTTATTTTTTTTTAATTTCCATTTCTCTGGGAGGTGGGTCAGAAAGGATCTTGCTGTGATTTATGTCAAAGAGTGTTCTTCCTATGTTTTCCTCTAAGAGTTTTACAGTGCCCGGTCTTACATTTAGGTCTCTAATCCATTTTGAGTTTATTTTTGTGTATGGTGTTAGGGAGTGTTCTAATTTCATTCCTTTATATGTAGCTGTCCAGTTTTCCTAGCACCACTTATTGAAGAGGCTGTCTTTTCTCCACTGTCTATTCTTGCCTCCTTTATCAAAGATAAGGTGAATTCAAAAGGAGTCATGTACCAAAATGTTCATTGCAGCTGTATTTACAATAGCCAGGACATGGAAGCAACCTAAGTGTCCATCAACAGATGAATAGATAAAGAAGATGTGGCACATATATACAATGGAATATTACTCAGCCATAAAAAGAAACAAAATTGAGTTATTTGTAGTGAGGTGGATGGACCTAGAGTCTGTCATACAGAGTGAAGTAAGTCAGAAAGAGAAAAAGAAATACCGTATGGTAACATATATATATATAGAATCTAAAAAAAAAAAAAAGTCATGAAAACCTAGGGGCAAGACAGGAACAAAGACACAGACTTCCTAGAGAATGGACTTGAGGATATGGGGAGGGGAAAGGGTAAGCTGGGACAAAGTGAGAGAGTGGCATGGACATATATACACTACCAAACGTAAGGTAGATAGCTAGTGGGAAGCAGCCGCATAGCACAGGGAGATCAGCTCGGTGCTTTGTGACCACCTAGAGGGGTGGGATAGGGAGGATGGGAGGGAGATGCAAGAGGGAAGAGATATGGGGACATATGTATATGTATAACTGATTCAATTTGTTATGAAGCAGAAACTAACACATGATTGTAAAGCAATTGTACTCCAATAAAGATGTTTAAGAAAAAAAGGAAACAGTTTGAATTTTACAGTTAATAAGCATCCTCTGAACATGAAAAAAAAAAAAAAGAATGTATTTTTTTATTTTTTAAACTCTGCTAAAACAGAGCCCTGGAATCTGTGTTTAAAAAATCTTCCCATGGGCTTCCCTGGTGGCGCCGTGGTTGAGAGTCCGCCTGCTGATTCAGGGGACACGGGTTCGGGCCCCGGTCCGGGAAGATTCCACATGTCGCGGAGTGGCTGGGCCCGTGAGCCATGGCCGCTGAGCCTGCGCGTCCGGAGCCTGTGCTCCGCAACAGGAGAGGCCACAACAGTGAGAGGTCCACGTACCGCAAAAAAAAAAAAAAAAAAAAAAAATCTTCCCAGGTGGATCTGAGGGGCTCAAGTACGTGAGAATGCCTGTTGATAAGAAGTGTATAGACTTTTGTCAGTTTATTTATTATGGGCATACAGCCCTGGAGTAAACATCTTTTTGTGTGTGCTATGGTGTTTCTCCATGTTGATTTTATATTCGACAGTGCATTGGACAAGACAGGCTTATGTTGCTGATTTAAACCTCCCATATCTGCTGGTGATGGAGGCCATTCAAAAGCTACTACCTGATCAGAGAACCATAGATTATTATCATCTCCTTTCAGGGCTAAAGGTTTTCCAGAAATAATGGAAGGTATTTTCTTAAAGTCAGTTGTGAGATTGGAAACTGGTACGAATTATATTGTGCTCAAATCATCATAGGTTATATTTCCTGAGCAAATATGGGGAAGAAAAAGCATTATTCCATGTTTGGAATATGACCAAATTTTGACAATTAATTTCTTTCTTTCTGAAAAATGGTAACGCTTTCTGTTTCTAAATTACAGTAGACAAAAATGATAATCAACTTCCTGGAATAAATACATCCTGATCTTCCAACACCATAGTTCCACAGAAATCTGATAAAAATAAAAAAGAAACAAACCATGAGAGTTACATGTGTGGGCCGACATTCTGGTTTCTTGTTAAGCTTATTTTGAGAACTTTGGGGCCCAGTTCCAGGTGTCATAAAGGCTTGGATGTGAGCAGTTAGCCTGGCCAGCTCCTTGATAACAAGACTAAGAAATGGATCTGAGTCTCTAAGAGTGAGTTAGAGTTGCCCCATTCTGCACTAACCAGAGTCATAAGCAGGACCACTCATTAACTTTGGTCTCGAGTATGAAGAGGCCAGTGCAAAACCATTCCCTACAGTATAAGAGCCGGAGGGTCGAGAGTACCCAGAACATAATGCAGAGTCATCTGCTTATAGAATTTGAATGGGTAACACAACCCCATGGACCCTTCCTACCCCAATGGCACTTCCTTGGTCCTCCTCCATTCTTACAGCCAAAATGCTCTTTTATCCCCTATTAGCACCTCATTTTGATGGTTTACCTTGGCCTCAGCATCATTTTAAGCCCTAAGCCTTTTTAAATGTCCCCACCTCTAATCAAATCCCGCCCATCTATTCACTGTGTAGAACACGAGCTCCACACACCTTGAGTTGTGATGACTAGCCCAACGAATCAACTCAAGAAGACCTCAGTGTGCTACTTTTTAGCCAACCCTATCAACAGAGGAGGTTCAGATCTAAAGGGTAGAATGGTATTTTTAGGGCAGGGCCTCTACAGTAGTTGCATTTTATGAAGATATCAGGAATTTTCTTTAGAGTGGACCTCCCTGAAATTACGCCATGTAAGCAGGTACCTGGGCTGCTTAAGCAAAAAGTCCACCTTGGAAGACATGTTTCCATGATGATAGGCAAAATCCAGATTCAACACCCGCTGTGACAAATTACAAGGTTAAATCAATTCAATATTCTGAATTTGAAGAGGTCGGTTGTAAGACTTGAAGTAGTTTCAAAAACCAAATTGCACAAAACAGGATGAACTAGAAAAAATTTAAGAATATTATTGGACACGGTGGATAGGAAAGAGAGTATGAGAGCTTCATTTGACCAAAAGAAGGTTAAAGAAGTTCCACTGTACACACGGGATTTTCACCTTAGTTATGTTGAGCTAGGTGTGTTAATAAATATCACATAGAGATTTTTCCTTTGTTTCAAATCAACATTATCCTGCCTTTGGAGCTATAAACTGCCTGGAGTCATGAATCAATGAAAAGCTATAAAGACTTAGTAGTGAGGCTTATTTAAAAGGGCCTTGAACCTATAAAAGACAGCATTCTCTTGAATCAGCTGCCCTGGGGGAAGCCACCTGCCATGGCCTGAAGACACTCAAATAGCTATTTGGAGAAGCCCGTGTGGCGAGGAACCGAAGCTTCCCACACAGCCACCATCAACTTGACTGATGTGTGGATGAACCACCTTGGAATTGAGCCTTCCAACCTCAGTCAAGCTCTCAGATGACTACAGCCTCGCTGATAGCTGGATTGCAAACTTAGGCCAGAGCACACCTAATTAAGCTACTTCTGAATTCCTGACCCACAAGGTATAGTAAGATAATTAACGTTCACTGTTGCTTTAAGAAGGTAAGGTTTAAAATTTGTATTTTTTTACTGAAGCATAGTTGCTGCACAAAGTTATATAAATTACAGGTGTACAACATAGTGATTCACGATTTTTAAAGGTTGTACTACATTTATAGTTACTTTTAAAAATTGGCTCTTTTCCCCACGCTGTGCAATACATCCTTGCAGCTTATTTGATACATAATAGTTCGTATCTCTTACTCCTCTCCCCCTATATTACCCCTCCCCCTTCCCTCTCCCCACTGGTAACCACTAGTTTGTTGTCTATATCTGTGAGTCTGCTTCTTTTTTTTAAATTCACTAGTTTGTTATAGTTTTTAGAGCCACATATGAGAGATATACAGTAGTTGTCTTTCTCTGTCTGACTAATTTCACTTAGTGTAATGCCCTCCAAGTAAGTTTTTGAGGTAGTTTGTATGGATAAGAAGAAAGTTGTAGAAGCATGGCCATGGAAAACTCTCTGGAAAAGAGAAGAGGCTAGCTAAAGGAGGATTTAAGGTTAAGGAAAGGTATTTGTACAGAGTTGGCAGACGTGTGACTGCACGTGTGATAATCAGAAGATCTCTGTGGACCTCCTTACAGTGTCAGGTAAATTATGGGGACAAAAAACAAATTGCCTTGGTTGAGAAAAAAATAGGAGATGACAAGATATAGAAAGCAGATGTCTTTATTTTTATTTTTAAGTACTAATTACCTTACCACATTTTTCATTGGTGGGGTCATGTGTGGAAGAAAGCATCAATTCTAGACGCCTTATTATGGGGGAAAATTACAGGTTACAAATCATTCTGAGATGCCACAAAGAACAGACTTCCTTGCGAGGCAGTGCACACTGGATCCCTGGAAGTATCTAAGAGAGATTTTATGTTTACCTCTCAGGAATAGTAGGAGGAATCTCGTCTTTGAGGGGAGATTTTTGTCTCAAAGTCCTTCTGAATTCTAAAACATATAAAACAGTGTCTTAAAATAAATGTGCGATAAATAGTTGCTGAAGGAATTGAACTATGAAAGTACCCTGCCCTTGAAGTAGATATGGTGTTTCCTACATTCTACCTGAAGCCTCTGTGCTTAGTTTTACTCTAGGGAGGAGAATTATTTTGGGGGTGTGTAATTCTTTCACCAAATGTTTTTATGTTAATTTAGTAAAGTAAGCACTTTGGCATCTATCGGTATAAATGTGTCAGCTGGAAAAAAATGAACTTTTAAAGCATTCTTTATCATATGGAAGACAGAAAAACCTAGTAATACCATGCAAATGTGACTTTATTCTTACAAATCTCCATACTTTTAAACCCAAGCTCATAGGTTGGACAGGAGAAGTTAGGGAACTGAGGACTGTTTAACAACTCAATTTTTTTTCTTTCTCATCACCTTATGCTGATGAGAATTTCTAGGGCACCTCAGGCTGCATTATCACAGAGAAATTTGATAAATAAATTTGTACAAAGGAGCTGTGATAGGTTGAATCATTCAGAGATCAGTAACAATTTTCCTCTCACTATAGCATCCTCAAAAGAGGAGTTTCATAGGTAGGCGGTTGATTTTAACAAATTTCGGTCATTTGCTTTTGCGATGTTTAAATGAAAGTAAAACATGCATAAGGAAGGGCTTCTCGCATGCATAAGGAAGGGCTTCTCTCAGCGCACCATAGCCTGTGCTTTTTCACTTATTTCCTAGTAAGCACAGGCAGTGAGACATGTAGGCCTGTTATGGAAAATCTTTCACATTCTAACATGAGCCATTCCAGGATTTCCTGAAATTGCAATGCATTCCATCAGTTTCAAAAGTCCTTAAATTCTACAAATGTCCTCCTCTGATAAATTGCATTCAGAAATTTCCTCATCTTGTATCCCAGGGCAACATAAGGTACTTTTACTCTCAGGGTACACAAAGATTGTTGAAGGGTTTTGTGGGCAAGGGATCAATTTCTATTACATAACTTCATCTTTCCTTGGTTCTCCTATCTGCCTGCCATCAAGTAGGGAGACCATTCTCTTCTCCACTTTCTCTTGTATAGGACCCCTTGCCCACTTACAAAAGAAAGATATCCCATCAACCTGGATTTAGGATGGTTCATTGTCCCTGGAGTGTAAAATCCTCTGGAGTATGAAGGACAGTCCAAAATATTAGAACCATCGAAGCTCTAATTAAATGCCTTAATTCTAACGATGTATTTTTCTAACTTATACATATTTCTGGGAAAAGAAAACTTGACTTTAAAAATGAGCTATAGTAATCCTTTTTGGAACGTTCAGATGTCAGATACTGTGTATTAAAGAATGAGGGATGAGAGCGACAACACTCGTGTTTAACAACATCACGTCTTTGATAGAAACTCTGAGGGAGAAGCCGTGAGGACCAAGCAAGGAGAATAACAGCGAGCACTGAAAGGCTGTACTGGGAGTAGTACTGAGGGACAGTACTGAGGGGTAGTTCTTAGGGGGCAGTACTGGGGGTAGTACTGAGGGACAGTACTGAGGGGTAGTTCTTAGGGGGCAGTACTGGCAGTAGTACTGAGAAGGCAGTACTGAAGGTGCCAGCAGCTTTTACATCTAGGAGATGAGCTCCCTGCAAAGCTCTGTACTTCAGCTTTCTGTCAGCTTACCATCTGTTTTCGTAGAATTCAAATTTGGAAGTGATTTCATTGTATATTAACACATTTATTTGAATCGAACTGAGTTGGGCTTTCTGAGAGCAAGTCAGTAGTATTTACCTGACTTGTTTGACAAAACAGATTTCCTGGTTAGGTTGATGGTGAATTTTTCTTAACACTATAAACTGGAGCAGCAAGGTTTCAATGAACATATCTTCAAACAAATAAACATATTTTTATATTGATAAATGTGTACTGAAATTAATATCTTTATTTTCCAACTATTTCTGAAAAAAAGTTATTTTAAAAAGGTGCCTGTAAGTCAAAGAGAGGTAGGAATGATTAAACCATTGGATAGCACTTGGTAGAGTCTTTTTGGTGTACATCCTGGAGGCTGATCATGACTGGTGACAAACCTCTTTGTGTGAAGTGGTTTTCATATATTTGCTTTCAATAAATAAAAGAAACTAGCTGAGAGGGTTTGGGAGGACATCACTGCCTCACCAGCTGATAGAATCATTTAAATAATTGTTGATCACAGTAGGATTTATTTGGCATATAATCCAGAAGGAGTTCAAAAATTGGGTGACATTCCTATAATAAAAATGTGTTCATGTATTTTTTAATAAAAAAGAGTGACCAATAAAAGACTTTCCAGCACAGAAATATATTATATGAGGATATAGTTTCTGTGGGATATACAGAACGCTATTACAACTTCAAAGAGGAAAAGTAATGTAAAATATTCAACTGCTGAAGAACTTACAGATGTATGTTTTAAATAGATGATGGATGGTATCAAATTACTATGGTAATTAAAGCCAAGGCATGCATGTAAGTGATACTGGGAAAGTTTCATTAAAGTAATCAATGTTTATAATACCCAAGAAATTGCACCTTCAGAGTAATTTAATTCATGATGAAGAATTTCAAATGCCAACCTAAAAATATACAATGGTATATTTTTGTTCAACTTTCTTTTAGGTAACACATAATAAACCATTTCGAAGATCAGTGACTTAGGATATAGGCATGTGATCCCTTCCTTGGGCTCTAAATGCTTCAGAGGATGTTCGGGCACTGGTTGGAAGGACTCATGTCAACCACTGGAAGAGTGGAAGTTTCACGGCGCTACACGGGGCCACTGGAATCAGAGCCCTGGGCTCACCGTCCTGCTTAGAATGTCACTTACGAGTGTGATAAGGGACAAGTCAGCTAACTTATATGGTTCCTCATCGCTCCGATGACTCCAGCGGGGACAGGAGAGGGTTATATTAGACGCCATATTTCAAGTGTCCAGGATAAAGTGTCGCTCATATAGAGTGGGTATTTAAAAAATCCATTAAATGGGTCTGCTCAGAGTTTCTCTATCAAAATGTCATTAATTTTGAGTTTTAACAGTATCAACTGGTTTTAATAGTTTTAATTTTCACTTTTCTTGGAATACAAGATAAAGTTTCTCATTCTGATTCTCTTTTTTTGTGCACAGTCATCTACAAAATGAAAATGCTCAGCCGTCAGCACCTTTAGGGATTAGCGCAACTGCTGAAAGCTTCCTCACCCAAGGTCACCCCATTCCAGGGCAGCCGGTCCCAGTGACAGAGGGTGTGAAGGCCTGGAACTCTCGCCCCCTTTGGGAACAGCTCGGTTGGGTCATCCATCTTCAGGTCTGCATCACAGCTGGACTCTTCCCCCTGCTTGATTCTGCTCTGCTCCCTTCCACGCGTTTTTATCCCAGGAGCAGGCCCTAAGACCTCTTACACACTAATGTCCTTTCAGTCCTCTTTCCAGGGAACACAGTCTGTCAAAAGAACATGAAAGTACTGCATGGCTTTTATTTTGACATTGACCTCTCACAGTACCCACGAGGATAGTGGCTACAGAGGAGGGTGTCTGAGATTTTTTTTTTTTTTTTTTTTTTTGCGGTACGTGGGCCTCCCACCGTTGTGGCCTCTCCCGTTGCGGAGCACAGGCTCCGGACGCGCAGGCTCAGCGGCCATGGCTCACGGGTCCAGCCGCTCCGCGGCATGTGGGATCTTCCCAGACCGGGACACGAACCCGCGTCCCCTGCATCGGCAGGCGGACTCTCAACCACTGCGCCACCACGGAAGCCCTGTCTGCGATTTTTATAGTGATGTTCTACTTGGTGGCCCATGGTATTCTATTTAATAACCAAAATTCCCTGCTTCTCCTCATTTTTTTTGGAAATAAATACAACAGATGGTTGGTGGAAGAAACTAAACTACACTCCTTGCTCTCTTGGGGGTTGTTTAATTTATCTTTCCAAAACACATAATTGTACTATGTTTACCTGCCAACAGAGAAATGCCCGAATTCATATTCCTTCTCCTATTTGAAGAAGATGTACATGTCAAAAATGTTGAGATGATTTTCTAAGTGCTTCGAAAATCCTGTTATAAAGAAACTCCTCACACTATAAATTATGTATGAAAAAATACAGATAGAAAATGTTTCTGAGGAAACAAGTTCACGAAGGGAAACATATCTTTTTTGAGATAAAAGGCATGACCCCATTTTGGGAGAAAGCAGTTGAAATTCTATATGTGAAGCTATAGCATCAAAAAGTAACATTCTTGGCAAATATAAATTCCAAGTGGTATAAAGCTAGTGCAGAAAATTCAATCTTCCTGAGCATTTGATTTGTAAGATGTCAAACTCATGTCAGGTGTTGTGATATTTAGTGAACCCATTAAAGTTCTTTAGGAAAAAAAATGTGGTCAACAGAAATTACATTTTAAACTTGCAACAAGGCTACAGTAGAAATTAATAAAAGCAGGGAAATGGCTTAGTGATAAAAATATTATAAACAGGAAATAAAATATTTTCATGGCACGATTTCTTACTGTAGAAATCTTTATGATAATCAACAACATAACTCTGAAAATAATTCATGATACGAGACTCAACTTTGTTGTTGTTGTTGTTTTTAATATTAAGAGCTGTGACCAAACCTTTTTATGGGAAAAGGTGCTGATGACTGTTTTACAAGGGACTGCACTCTTTTAACTATGGGTGCTAAGAAACTAGCTCTGTAGAGAAATTTATTAAATGCTTTAACATTTCATTTTTGAGAACATGTATGATGTGCCGGATATTTCCAACGTATAACTGCATTTAATTTTTGCACCTATCTTCTGAGGTGTCATCACTCCTATTTTAAAAATATGAAACCTCAGGCTCAGAAAGGTTATGTAACTTGCCTAAGGCAGGATTTCAACAAAGATCTAGGAACTCAAGACCATGGCTAATTTAATGACAACATAAAATCAGCATCAAAGTGATTTGCTTTTCAGGTTTCAGGACTGATTCAATTTCTGATCGGGCATTATATTCAGTTCTTGCAAATTGCTGTCCCAGTTCTTTTGTTTGGGTGTGGAAGAGATTCTGAAGCTCTTTGCAGTGTATTTACTCTTTTTAAATATTTTTCAAACACACCAAAAAGTGACTTGATCTTTTGACCCAAGGATCTAGAGGATACTTCTCTTCATCCTAAAAGTTTAATAGTTGTGTTTTAGGATGTGAATTAATTGTTTTAGGTCTATTCTCCCAAGTTCACTGTGGGACCCTTTAACATTTATATTCAGGTCTTTTTTTAAATTAAGTTTTTAATTGAAGTATCACTGATTTACAATACTGTGCTAGTTTCCGGTGTACAGCAAAGTGATTCAGTTTATATATATATATATGTCTTTTATTCCCAGAAGTCTTTTTTTTATTATAATTTAAAATATTAGTTTAGTTCATTACTTTCTTTTCTTTATCAGGGACTCTGGTAGATTCTGTATTATCTATATCTATAGCTATCATTTTATCTTTAATATTGTTTACCTGTTTCTTTATTTCTATTTTTTTTTCATGTTTCTATTTTCATGCCTCTTCTCAATGCCTCTCGTTGTATTTTCAGGTGATGCTAGTCTCCCTTGGATATTTGTAATTAGTGTTCACTTGTGATATGATATTGTATTGTTCCTCAATTTTTTCTTGAAATTAGTCCGGCCTTACCTCTCATATTTCTTATTTCGTTCTTACCTCTCCTCCTCCTTAAGACGTTCACTTTTGTGCTCAGTCTTTGAGCTCTGATTCAGGGTGTTCTTTCATATCTGGCATTGCTTTTGATGATGTTTATCTCATGCTGGAGGGTTGTGTGACAGCTTTCCTCTGCTTCACATCGGATCCTGGGTCCTTTGTGAGGGTTTTAGGTTTTTACCAAACCATTAATAACAGTTCTTCCCCTTTAAGGGGAGGGAATTTGAGTGGCCTATGAGTGTCCTTAGATAAGATGTGCCCTCTTCTATTGGTCCATAGACGTTTCATTTCTTTAATACACGGCCTTTGGGGACAAACAGCTTTCATTATTGTTGCCCTTGTTTCCCTGATGGATTTGAACTTCTGGAAACTCTTCCTGGATGAGCCTGGAGTCATTTGACTCTTCTGAGAGTCCTTCTAAGGACTGCCTGTCTGGTCTGCAAACCTCAAGCCTCTGCAACTCCCTCTCCTCCCAGTTTCACCCCTTTCAGTGTGTCCCTTCTCAGGGTGGGACCCACCTCTGCTGTGTGCGACTTCTGTCTGATGTGTCACCGCTTCTGCCCACTGCACCCCCTGTTCTCGGGGGTCTCACTTGGCTTCCTTCTTTTCCAGGGCCCCTGGAGCTAGCACTGCTGGCTTTGGACATTCATTACCCCATGACGTACACTGAAATTTGCAATCGTCCTTGTATCCTTGTTACACTGTGGACATGGGTTTACATCTCCACGTTTTTTTGGAACTGTGTGGAGATTTAGAGTCTGACGCTATAAAATAGAACTGTTTATTCTAACTTTATATGTCCTTACATATTTTTGCCCATAAAATCTGTCAAATTCTGAAAACACGTGCTAGAAACATCTCATTACCATTGTGCTTTTTCTGGTCTTCTTGTGTTTCCATAGTTTTTCCTCAGTGAATATTGTCATGTTGTTTAGGGCTGCAGGGAAGGAAAAAGTTTTCCTCCACCCTCTCTGGGTCCTTGGCTGGGTCTGAAAATTAAACTGACAAAGACAGGTTGACAGGAGAAAAGTGTACACATTTTATTAAATGTGTACTCTCTTAGCAACTCTAAAATAAATACTGCATCCCTTCCTGTTTCTCTCTCTGCCCTTTTAGTCTTGACCACTCCTTTCTCCTCAGAGCACAGACTCCAGGGCCAGACTGCCTCAGTTTGAATCCCAGATCTCTGCCTAGCAGCTGTGTGACTTTGAGGAATTTGCTATCTGTAGAGTATGACTAGCCTGGCTGTGAAAATTAAATGAGTTGATTGGTGTGAAGCCATCCAAGAAGCACCGCCTATGTTAGCAATCGTGGTGGTTGTTCTCTTTCTCCTCTGTCACCAGGCTCATCTGATCCTCTTCCCACCAATCACCAGTCCCCCTTTGTCTCCTTCCTGTGGTCTGCACGCATTGCCTGTCTCCCTAAAATCTGCCTCTCTTCTTGTCTCTTAAATGCTCTCTGGATGATCTCATCTATTCCCGCGATTTTAGCTACCACTTCTTGGAAAATGGAAATCCCACAGTACCTATGTCTAACTGTACCTAAATTTACCTTCATCGTGAGTTTGCTCTGCAGTTAGTAGAAGCCACTGGGAAGCCTGGGAGCCTCGCCCCGATGCTCTCCCCAAGGCTCCACATCTAGCCTACCCTTTACTCCTGCCGAGGTCATCTAACAAGAGTCTCACGTGTTCTGCATCTCAGAGCTTCCTACCCCCCAGAACGATGTCCTCAGATCCTCTCTTCACAATCCATCCTTCACAAAGCTTCCAGACCATCCATTAAACCCACAGAACTCATTTACCCCTCTCCTGATCCTCCTTCTTCCGCCTCAGTACCAAGTTCATCACGTGGCTTTCAAGGCCCTCCGTGATTTTTCCCTACTGACCACTCCAGTCTTATCTTCTAAACTCACTCCATCAGTTTTCTTTATGCTCCTTTATGCTCTTAATGTCAATTTTCTCTCACGCTGTTGTCTCTGCTTGAAATGGCATCCCTCTCTCTTCCCTTCTGCATATTCTTTGCTGACTGCATCCCCTGTGTCCTCCCACAATTTGCTCAGAGTTTATCTCCTCCAAGAAACTTTGCTTAATCCCACTCCCTCCTGGCTGAACGAAGGCTCACTTCCAAGCCCCCTTATTTCCATGTGTAGTATTCCCAATAGTGTTTAACTCATGAGCTCTCTCATAATAATATAATCTTATGTTCCCTCTTAGAAAATATATGGTATGTGATGGAGAAGGGGTTTTCAACTAAAAGATTTTATTTTAGATAAATGACCAAAAAACAAGGTTAGTCATTAATCTAAAAATGTAACGTTGTGTTTGGCTTGGAACAAAATATACATTACAGCGTGAACTTAAGTTTTAGCTGCATTGAAACCTCATACTTCGAAATTTCATTTTGTTTAAAAATAATCTTTGTGATTTGTTACTAGATGACAAGTTTGAAGAGACTTTCACAGGGTCCTCTCTGCAAGCCTTTCTTGTCTAATATGACACTGAAGGTGTGAATAGTCCTCTTCCTAAATAGATGAGAAATCTGGTTAGTATAGTTTTACACTTTCAACTTTCTACAAAATTATTAAAACATCTTAATGCACTATAGAAAAAAGTTTGAGAAGATGTAGACTTAAAAAACTGTTAATGATAATCTTTCATTTTTCTTTTTTTTTCTGTCTCTGGGATCTTAGTTCCCTGACCAGGTATCGAACCCTTACCCCCTGCAGTGGAAGCGTGGAGTCCTAACCACTGCACCACCAGGGAATTCCCTGTTAATGATAATCTTGAAGCATTGGGTTGGCCAAAAAGTTCATTTGGGTTTTTCTGTATCATCTTACAGAAAACCCCCAACGAAAGTTTTGGCCAACCCGATAGATTTGTAAATTTCCTTCCATCTTTCCCTCCTTCACTAACATGTAGTGAGCTGTTTGGAAGAAAAATCCTCACAATTCTGGAGGTCTCTGGTTTCCTAAATTCAACAATTTCTAATTATTTCAACTCTAGATCAGAAATAGTGGGAACTTTTGTTAATATGTGTTGACGGTTGTGCATGAAAATGATCATGTAGAAACTGGTTTGTAGTTAGTCCAAACACATACTGTGGTTCATGGAATAATGGTTCCCCAAAATGTCTATGTCCTAATCCCTGGAACCTGTAATATGAAAAAAGGGACTTTGCAGATGTGATTAAGTTAAAGATTTTGGTGTGGGAAGATGAGCCTGGATTATTTGAGCCCAGGGTAATCACAGGGGTCCTTATAAGAGGGAAGCAAGAGGGTCAGGGTCCAAAAAGGAGATGTGATGAGGGAAACAGAGGCTGGAGTGATGAATGATTAAAAAAAACAGTGACTCATGAGTACATTATGTAACTTCTCTGAATCCCAGCATGAAATCTCTCAGACACTATCGAACTGCATTCTTTTAAGAGGAAAATATTTAGTTTATGTATTAACTGCTTTGTAAAAAACAGAAATGTCTTGATAGCCCAATACTTTGGGAACTTCTAGGAAGTTGTGAACCACTGTTAGGGAATCCTGCTTTGTGCATATTCCTCTTATAACATAGATCATGGTGTATCATAACAATCTTAAAATATGCTTCTTTCCCCTAGTAGACTGTGTACACAGTGATATTAGTTCCTGTATCTCACTAATCTTGTGATCTCAGGACCTAGCATAGCGCTTGACACAAAAATAAGTGCTCAAACATATATTTCTTGAGTAAATCCATCAATCAGTGAAAAAACAAAATCTGTAGACTATTCTCATCAAATTCGTATGTCGGATGTGAGGAGTTTTGTTTGTTTCTTTTAATATTTTTAGACATTGCAATGTTAATTCTTAAACAATGAACTAATTTTTTAAATGAAAACACAGGCAGAAAACTATGAAGTTGTTTTCCAAAGAAAGTTCTCGGAAGGAAAAATAAAATAGCTTGAAAACAAAGTCCTGTTTGTAAGAAAAGTCTGGTAGTTTTTAAGCATCAACCGTCAGCATGTTGGTTGGTGGCCACAGACGGAAAATCGCTCTTATCATTTTATGTCATTGCAAATTTTATCCTATTTTTTTCCTTTACAACAAAAATTTGCAAAGCTTGAGATAGAAAAAAATGAGAGGTTAGGTATGAAGCTAAGAAAAGATCTTTAGACATTTTCAACAATTATTGTTTTTTATTAACGGACATAGATTTTTTCCTTGGCCAAGCTCTAGGCAGGCTCTTATGAACTTTCTTCTCAGCTAGGCCCCAACTTTGAGTTTCCATGTTCATTTCCGCGTCTTCCAATTTTAGCAAGAATTCTGCTAAGGCAGTTTTTAGCTAGAATCCCACATCCTCCATATCTCAGCACCCTTGAAATCGAATTGGGTTCCCCATCCTCTATCACACCCAGCCCCTCATCCCCATTCGTTCCCAACCGCCTGCTTTTAGCAAAATGCTGTCATGTTAATTATCCAGAATCTCTCATTACCCCTGATGTTTCCTCTTTGTAATATTTTTATCCACTGCTCCTTGGCTATACATTCCCATTTTTCCTTGCTGTATCTTGAGTTGAATCCAATTTCTCTCCCCCACTGCAAGACCCCATGGCAGTGGTCCTTGCACCGTCACAAGGGTCCCCCTTAGATAAAGTCCGTCTTACCATTCTTTAACAAATGTCATGAATGATTTTTCTTTAACATAATGATAGAATTCTTTCTATCTCTATGGTATATGTTGATTCCAAATATGATACTATTTAGTATCATCCTCCTTTTATATTGCCTATATTTTTGTTGGAAAAATATTGTCTTCATTCCCTCCCACATTGACAAACACGATATGTATTAAATAAAATTATTTTGTCATATATACATAGATATCATGGTCACAGAAACATGGCAATTTGACTCTAAGAACGGAGATTAAAAGAGTATTTTCCCCCTCCCCAAGGTTTACATAGAATGAATTTCAAGATGAATTTGGCTTGATAAATAAAGAGAAATATTTGGGAATACCTATTTGCATTCAATCTATATTTTTAGGTATATAATGTGATTTATTTTCCTAACACGAAGCTTTCAAATCCACAGCTTAAAATAAGTGTATAGATTACAAATGGCATTTTTCAGAGGCTTTTTCAAAGAGATTGTGAAAAGCTCTCTTCCATTTGTGGATGTGATCAAAATGGAAATGGGATTTGTTTTCTTTTTGAATACCAGAAGGGGCAGCTTAGTCTCCCTGAGCCAGCAGAAAGGAAGCATTTCTGTTGTTCTTCCCTTCTTCCGATTCTATCCTGACTCCATTCCCCAGAACGTAAGCCAGATGCAGGAGTAAACACCATTTGGCCAGCTATAGCACTGGCCATTTTGATTCCCAAAGAAGTGAGGGTGGGCTGTACATTTCACCCCTGAAAGTAACACAGCTTTCCCCCCTGGCAAAGCATAAAGATGCCAGACAGTCCCTAGGAAGAATAACTGTAGTTATTTATCAGCCAGCTCTTATCTAATTTATTCCTTTAAGTATGTCATTAAATCAGTCATTGCTTTCTCATGCTTTTTTTTTTTTTTTTTTTTTCTGTCTAGGCTGCATATCACGATTTCTGTTTGTTGAAGTCTTTCTCATCCTTCAATGCCTCTCCTCAATGGAAATTTATTGAAAATGATCTTTAACAAATTTATAAAGCTCGTAGAGTTGTGATCAGAGAAAGGCTTATATTGCACATCGGGATATGAAATATTAAAAAGAGCAAATACAGAGACCATTATGTCCAAGTTGGCTTCCATTTTCTGAAGTCTGCAGACTACCCAGATGTTCATTACCTAAGAAAAGGGGCTTGCTATTAGCAGCTGGAAACTTCTCCGTTATCTAGCAACACAAAGATGCTAAAAGCAAACCAGTGAAATCCTTGCCAGATACCCTCCGTGTGAATTAATCTCATGTTCTCCTGTGGCTTGAGAGTGTCTTAGCTTTCAACCAGCTTAGAGCACTTCAAAAAGTCACTTGCACACTCATTGATTGAGGAGCTATGTGAAAATAACATGCTAGGGACTGAGGATACAAACATGAAGAAGCCATGAGTCGAAAGAAACACAGAGAAAGAGAGGATGAAGGGGTGCTGTAAGTGAAAGTCAGGGCCCTCGATATTTATTAAATAAAGGATTGATTGAATGAATGAATGAACGAGGGCAGCCATGACCTCTCTTTTGCATTCTGGATTCATCTTTAAGAGCCTAATAGACACCACTGTAGAAATGTCTTACCTCAAAGGCAGCTGGTCTCAAACTGAACTCATGATTTCTTCCTTTTCTGTCCTTTGATTTGGTTGTAGGTCTCTCTTAGACTAAAAATCACACATCATTTTGGCTTCTGCTCACCTAATTTTGGGTCCATACTTGCCAAAGTCCTGTTGGCACTGCCCGTCTCCCCTCTGCTCCACCCTACAGACATTGCCTTTTTCAAACCTTGGTCACTCTGCAGGAGGATTTTCACCTGTCTCCTCTAAATCCCTGGGCTCTTTGTAATTCATCATCTCTACCGTAACCAAAATTAGATTTCTAAACCCTACCTTCTCAGTTGTCCTTAAAATCGCCAGTGACTGTTAGCTGAATTTTCCTTCATAATCCCAAACGAATTGTCAGTCACAACTTCATCTCATGCTCTTTATCATATACATTCAGGCCAGGACTTTTCACAGAGTCAGAACCACATGGAGTGCTAGCTCTTGGACCCCATTCCTACTCTACCAGTCAGACTCTCTAGAGAAGCAGCCTGGAATCTACATTTGTAATAAGCTCTCAGGCACACAAAGGTTATAATCACACTAGGTTATAAACTGCTCAAAGGAGCTCTCTGCTCTTTAGCTCTCCGTGATCACACTTTCTTTCTGCCCCCCTCTCCATCTTGATACTGCCACAGACCAAGATTAGGATGTTTCTTTTTCCATTTCCCTGACTTTTCAGTTACAAAACAGAAACAGTCTCGAAGACATAGAAAACAGACAGGGAGCAGATAGGATTGGCCCTATTTTATTGGTGAGAATATTGATGCACAGGAGGGGAAACAGCTTAACTAGCCTTAGTTAACTTTGGACTACTTTAGTCAAAGAGCCCCTCTCACATATCTTGGTATTTCATACTCAAGTCCTCACAATTAGACCACTGTGACTCTTTTCAAGGAAGATTAGTGAATATTTGTGTACGAATATTTTAAAGAATCTAAGTAACCATATGAATTGATTGCAAAATATTAAATGTCATAAATAAAAAAGAAACTAAAAAATTTATTGAAACTTACTGGACATGTTGATCAAAGTATAAAAGAAGAAATTTCACTCTAAGTTTGGCTCAGTTTAAGCTACCTCTCCTGCCTGTAAACTTTGAAAATAGATGTGCCTGCAATTTAGAGAGTAAAACACATGGCCAATTTTTCAGTCCATTTTCCATCTTTTAAATTCTTCAGGAAAAATAGTCAACATTATTCTACTCCATCACATCAGTGGCATTGGAGTAGAAGGAAATTTATATTTAAAGGATGATTTCATGCTCAGTATATCTCAAACTACAATTTAAAGTCATGAATTAAATAGAAATTACACTCAATTTAGATAAAAGTAATCTTGTTTCTTCTAGAAAGAGCAATGAGTAAGAACATTTTATTCCCTGAAGGATTGTGCATTTTACAGTCATCACATTATCGGTTTTTAATTCGTTAAATTTAAGTTGACGCTCTTAATACTCAGAAATGTGTGTTTATTCAAAGAGCTTCATGCGGACCTGGTAACTTTTTTCAATTCACGTGACATATTGAGTACATTTAATATTCGTTACTCTAATAAAGATTTATTTGTTTCTCCATATAGATTTATATTTCTCTACCTTTATATGTGTATGACATACCTTTAGTATTTGTTTCAGCAGAATGAAGCAATTACTGTTGCATAACTTATTTAACTCATTATTGTACAATAACGTCTGGGTAAATTATCAAGATGCCAACCTGGGTGTATGTACATGAAGAACTCAAAGCGAGCCTTGAAATGACCTAGGGTAGCACAGAGAATCAGTGCAGCCTTCAGAGTTTCCTGAATAAAGTAAGGGCAGTGAAATCACAGAAGGATGCTCCCCAATTGGCAAAGCTTTGCCATCATTAAAGATGAAGACTAGGTTTTGAGATGTTCATAGCTGTTATGTAAGTGCAGGTATTTTTGTATTGACTTACAACTAGCCCAAGTGTATTAATTATTCGATCAGCCAACCATGGTTCCTCTGACACAATGAATGACCCACATAGAACATTTTGCTGTTCACAGAATGGTTTCACAACTCGAGAAGCCAATCCTGTGACTCAGAGATCACCGTCAGTCTCTTTTGTATGAGGAGTTTGATGTCCAGAGAGATTGACACATGCACTTAAGGACCCATCTAAGCTCCTAAACCATAGACTTACACTGGCACCTGGGAATTCTGACGCCTGTGCTCATTCCAAAGATCTTGCTGTTTATAAATGCTCTGTAACCATTTTGCCTTACCCGTGTACCCAAACAAATGCTTGGCTTCAAGAGGAATATTTTATAATGGGAAAGTCTCCTGATCAATTGCCTACAGATGGAGACAGAGATGAGCAGAGAATCTGGGATAGAGCTTGGAAATATAGCGAAGCTTGGAAATCTTTCAACAACAAGTAGCTAACAGTTTCTCCATGCACGATTTCAGAATTACTCACATGGTATTTTTTGGCTAAACAGATTAGCTGCAGACACAAAGCATCGAGGAAGGGAACGCATATCATCAGTGATATGAAAAATAACCTGCTCCTATCACCTTTCCATTTTTACAGACCAGAGCTTATTGAATCAGCTTTTGTGGTCATTGATAACAGACGTAATCACTTTCAGTTCTTTATCTTTCATGGGACTTCCTGTTTTCAGAACATTTATAGGATGTTCCCAAAGCATACATGGCAGGAAAGATTCTGGGTTTAATCCCTTAGAGAGGCTTCAAGCTACAGCTGGCTCAAGTAGCTTGCTCTGGATGGTAAATTTCTAAATCGTGAAACATCTTTGGGTGAACAAGAATTGAAAACTTTTCAATGAACATCTCCTGGCCAAGGGAATTTCTGTGGTACTGTCAGAAAGAGTTAGCTCCCCACAAGTCTGATGCCAGAGCAGCTCTTTTCATTTATTTTCTATCATCTAGCCAGTGTCATTTTCATTTGGCTTTTAGCGAGTAAGTGTGAATTAGCGATAGATCCTCCACCTGCCTCATTATTTTGAAGTGTCAAATCTTATTTTATCATTTGGGCGGGTGTTAGACACCAGTTCGGTTGTGTTATACATTTGGCAATCTTATCATGTCCTTTCTCATTTTCTTGTGTAAAATTACCGAGGATAGAGCAATGCATACTAATATGATTTCACATGTACGGTTAATTTTAATAGCCCTTTGTTCTTGCGACTCATCCATGGAAACTGACCTGTAATTGTCAGTAGTGAGTTACAGAATACAGTGTGTTATGCTTTATGTAATGTATGACAGAGGCATAATTTTTTCTAACTGAAAAATACCATCTGACCATTAGGTCAGAGGATGGCAATTACTATAGAAGCTTGGGTTACAATGATAGAAAATCATTAACAATGACATTTTCGTCTAAAACTGTGTGCTTTCTGAAATGTGTCCCTCAGTTGACTAATTTCCTTCAAACAGAATTAAGGAAAAAGACCAACTAGGTTGAAGATCTTTTAAATTTTCTTATCTACATCTGAGGGTAAGGCTATCTATCTGAGCACATTGAGAAAATTCCCCACCCTTCTAAGGGTAAGGTTGAGTGAGTGTAATTCCCAGAAAATTTGGTGAGGTTTGGGGTGTTGACTTATTTTTTAACGTCCTCATCTAATATATAATCAATCATGAATCATCTTTGCAGGAAGCTGGTCACATACAGTTGCGAAGTATGTGACAGAATTTTTTTTTTTTTTTTTGCTTTTGACTAATTCAGCTACACACCTCTGGCCAGACCATGGGATGGCTATCTCACACTGGAATTTTAAGAGCAGAGAAGATTCCACTTAAGAGACATTATTCTGAGCCCTAAAAATGCTATTAAAACTAAAACGTAGGATGATTTTAGTTCCATGAAACAGAAAATCCTGACTCAACATGCTTTTATGATAACAAATATAATAACACAACTTCTGGAGCCATTTGTCACCAGTGCTGGTTGGAGCAGAATATTAAGAATCTCAGTATTTCCACTCAGATATCATCAAGTTAATTTATTTCGCAGGTATTAGGTGTGCATGGCAACATTCTGAGGCAAAAAAATTGATGTATTGTCTCATAAGTCTCTTTATTGGCAGAAGAAGCCTTCCTCAGAAGCCCTTTAGCAGGTTTATGCTCATATCTCACAGGCCATAATTGGTTCACACAGAAACCAATCCTTGCAAGGGGAAAGGTCCACCATGGTTGGCTTCAACCAATCACCATTCACCATCTGAGACCCTCCTCCCTAGAGGAGACCAGAGTCATTGGATGGATACCTGAACAAAAGTAGGAAGGAAGGAAGAAGGGGAGTGAGCATTGTGTGTAGGTAAATTCTGTCTGGTAAATATCAATACATCTACATAGTTTTAGAAATGTCAACACATTTATAGTTTCTATTTGCCCTTATTATTACGTCTTTAAATAATGCTTCAAATTTTTTAAATTCTGTGTCACATACATTATCTCACTTAATTATCACGGAATTAGCATGGGTTTCATAAATCACAAGCACAGGTATGTAAAGATCTAGCATTATGTTTTATAACTAAAATGAATTTTAAACCTAACACAGCACTTTAACTGGTGGTGGAAAAATTAATGTTAGTATATGTATGTTAGACTCATAATTTAGAGTTTTATTATTCACTGTAGAAATTTTTTCTTCCCCCTCCCCCAGCTTTTGGGGGGAAAGAGATGGGAAGGTTATATACTAGCAAGGCAGGTGAGTGCAGGATTTCCTACTGGTTATTGTGTGTCCACCCCAAATACTATCCACTCACATATCTGTCATCAGTTCTGGCTCTGGATTGTTAGCCCTTGATGCTAACAAATGCATTTGTTTATCCATGCCATCTACCGTTATGCTCCCTTTCCTCAAGCGTGGGTTTTTTGTTTTGGTTCGGTTTGGTTTTTTTCAGGCCCACTGACTTTATCAGCTATTTTTCCCCAAAGGGCATATGACATACTCTCTCTCTCTCACCCTTCTGATGAAATTGGGGAGCACGCAGGACCCGCCACTTAAACAAACAGTGTCCTATGCCCTCTATTCCCTGCTCTTTATCGTGGCTCAAGGAACTCCAGGGCGTCCCACAGATCTACTGTCTGATGCTCCATCTTACCTTGGGGCTCTGGACGCCTCCCTTCCACTGGCTCGCCCACTGGGAACAGGACGCTCCCTGGTGCCTTTTGAGAAACCCACATAACTAGTGCCACGGCTTGCACCTCACGCTAGGAATCCTTATGGCTCTGAATTTTGATCATCAAAACAGGCTTTTTTGACCCATAAGCCTCTTTTCTCAAACTATTTTCTCAGTTGTGGTTTCCAAGAGTCGAATTTGAAAGTCAAAAGCTTAGGGAAATTAGTATAGAAACTTTCACTTTAACCTGACTATGAAGAAGGGTGGGATATGAGAAAACACAGGAGAAGTAATTATAGGTGAATAGAGCAAATCGTCGTCTTGCTAGACTCTCCACAACGTCATGAAAGTGGTTTTTTAATAGATGATATAGCAGTGGCTGGAGGGCAATGAGGAAGTGGCCTCAAGTAATTAGCAACTAGCTAAGGAAAGAGCCACCAACTGCAATGCAGACTTCTCCATTCCAAATCCTTTGTTCTTGTCACTCTGACGTCATGCCATTAGCTATTTAGAATATTTTCAAAACCTAAGTGTTAATAATATTCACGTTTGGTTCCTGGCCTCCTGTGAAGGTCCAGCTGAGAACTGTGTTTGGGTCAGTCACTCCACACGGCAAAGTTCGAAGGCTACTCCACCTATACTCAGGTTCCTGGCCAAAGCTGTGGGATTGTGCTCAAGCCCACAACACCCAGTATCACTCAGGCTCTGGGCATTTTCCACTCTGGGGCCCGTTTCCTCAGGATTGCTCTTTCCTGCTCAACAGCAGTTTAATCTGAGGAATTAATTTCCGTGAATCTGTTACCTATCCCACCTAAGTTATGCGTAATTTTACCCAGGCACTTTGGGAACAAGAGTTGAATTCATTGGGTGGCATAATTCCACTGGTTGGTTTCATGAACCAGCCAAACCAGAGAAGGGATGAAAGAGGTCATTTGAAAGGTTATAAAATCATTTCCTTGTTCAACGTACACTAGAGAATGTGAAAAGATGCTCAAATGTCCTCAAATTCAGCCCAGTGAACCATCACCACCTCAACGTCTCCACCTCGTACTTGGAAAAACAAAGATCCCGAACTTTGTGTCTTAAATACTTCCCGACAAATATAGCGTAGAGCTCAATCTCGAATTCCAACAGAACATCTACACAGTCTGTTAGTATTTACAGCTTGGACATCTGGCAAGGAATTTTGACCGTGCCCAGGTGAGAAACAATAAAACTCTCTTGTGTGACAAATTGCTTTGGTATTGAGGGTCACCGCCTGGGTGTGAGCAGTCAGTCGGGGAGAAAACTAGCCAGTTCAGAGTGTAGACCTAATGGTTATACTTTAATGAAAAGTTAACTTATATTTAAAAATTAAGCTACCATTTCTGATCTGTTTTACCATTAAGATTGAAGGTGGACCTTCTGTGTTATTTGTCATCCATTAATACACCTTGACGTTATGCATCCCTTCACTTAGTATGTTCTTAATGGCAAGGGCACCAAAAAAGATCTTTCCACCAAATACATAAAAAATCACTTTTAACAAATTAATTCTTTCAAGATAACACATATCAAAAACTTACTAGGCTTAGTAGTGGGAGGATACAAAGATGTATGGTGGCGTTTTTACATCTGGGTGTTTCCAGTTTAAAGGAAGAGGCAGGTTTTCAAATAGATCGAGAAAATTTTAGGGTAAGTACCCAGCAGTTGGCAAAGGGATGGAGTCTTACGTGATTTAGGAAAAAAAGAGATGCTCTTTTTGTCTAGAGTGATGAAGAGGATTTCACTGAAAAAGGAGATTGGGGGGATGGAAGAATTGTGAAGGATGTAACTTAAAGGCTGGTAGGATTTTGAAAGCAAAATTGAAGAGTGCAGTCCCTGACCTTAACGAACTATGAGACCCAGGAGTTACTGTTTCAGGAACCATCTGAAGATGATGTCTGTGGTTTCTTCCAACACCTTCAACTTTTTGAAGAGTTCTGTGTGCTGGATGACTAAGCCAACATGGCCCAGTTATCTCCTAGGGATCTCAAAGGTACATTTCAAATGTAGATAAAGACCGCTATGTCATACCTAAAAGACCTCAGAATTGGAAGAAGCTGCTCCAATTATGCACAAAATTGACCAGTTCCAGGATATACATGGCACATGGAAGCTGCTTAGCTGTCTCTTGCTGGCAGGCTGAGTGACCTTGAACCCAGAGCCCAAGTCATAGTATTTGGGGGAGTCACAGAGGATGATGGCTTGACTGTACTGCCGGGACAGAAGCAGAGACCCTTGTCATGACTCTTCAGTGCCCAGCACAATGCACAGCCCACCCAAAGCCCTGAAAGATTAATTACAAATGAAAACATAAATCAGTCTTCAACAAAACTGCTATCTATATCCTTCCCAGATACATCTCAATTAGTAGACCAACAGGGTCAGCCAAAATTTACATTAAACAACCACGTGGGGATAAGAAGAGGATTCAGGAGAGAAGAAGATCCCCCTTAGGCTCAGAAATGGAGTCATTAAAAAAGTCACTTTAGTGCCCTAGTCCTTCTATCTCTCTTCATTCCTTTCAGTTTGGGTGATGTCTCTCTAAGAGTTAAATGCTTTCTGTCTGTCTTTCAGACTTAATGAGTCATTGTACAATTATTTAAATGGACTTTTCTGGGGCTTCCCTGGTGGCGCAGTGGTTGAGAGTCCTCCTGCTGATGCAGGGGACATGGGTTCATGCCCCGGTGCGGGAAGATCCCACATGCCGCGGAGCGGCTGGGCCCGTGAGCCATGGCCGCTGAGCTTGCGCGTCCGGAGCCTGTGCTCCGCAACGGACTATTCTGATTTTCTCTCTAAATATAGGAGAGCACATCTCTCTCAATGACACAGTACTGCCCTGTCTTTACCATCTGCCAAAATCATTATTCAAATTACTCATTACTTTACTCACTGCTCATTCCTGGGGTGTCATTTGTAATAATAAATATCATTTTACCTAACCAGTATTCAGTTAGGGCCAAGTCCATCCCTATAAATGAGGCAATAGTCACAATACCCTTAGAAATCTATCTAGAAAATTCACAAAAAGCCATTTTCTATCTTTTAGCACAAACATTAAAAAAGTAACAGACTAAATTATGCAGATGAAACCCTCAAATATTTGCATTTTGTTTACTGAGGTGAGTGAGACAGGAGTAATTCCACCACCCCCATTTTCTAGATAAGAACAGGGAAAAATGTAACATGGCCAGTGCCACACAGATGTGATGCACCTGCCCCCGTCTTATCCTGCTAAATGCAGGCATCGCCCACTTTAACAAGGCTTCAGATTCTGAAATGACTGTTCTCCACCCTTTACTCCAAACCTCCACCCACTGCTCAGTGTCTCACACTTGTTCTAATTCTGTTTGGGGCAAGAATAAAATATAGAATACCTCCATTGAAATCACTGTACTTATTTTCCATAAATTGCTTTCCATGATGGCATCCACTTTTTCTGCCAGTTTCCACTTTGTCATTTAGACCATTTAACTGGCCTACACAGCGCATGGTGTGTCTCTCTCTTCAACGACACATGAGATTCCTGTGCCTATTCAGGGACAAATAGAGTGGTCCAATTTCCTCACTGCAAAGCCAAAGTTTACCCAGAGGATTCAATATCCTTCTCCTGATTGGTTGCCCTTGAGGTGTCTCTTTCTGCATACTCCGACTTCCATCAGATCTCTATTGCCCTCCTTGAGACACAAAGTATTGGGCGCAAGTCAATACGTCCCAAGGTAGAGTTCAAGTAGAATAAAACAACTGCTTAAGTCTTCAGGCTTGAATATCTGGGGGAGTAAGTTTCATCTGATTTCACAATCCCCAAATATATTTTATCTACTGGACTTTGACTTATTGATAGAGGAAAAAAAATTAACACACTCAAAGAATGTAATAAAGACCAATTTTGGCAACTCTGAGTAAAGAAAACACCATTAGTAATTGCTTTTCTGGAACAAAAGCTTGATTTATTATTAAAAAATATCCATCTACATTCCACACAGAGCTTAGAACATTTTTTCTGTGAAGCACAGGAAAAGGTTTCCTGATTACAAAGGTGCCCTTTCTCAATGCTCCCAGAGCATTATAAACGTAAAGTTGTCATGCAAATGAGAGCCATGTCAAGAATGTTTTGTATATATATATATATATATATATATATAACACAGTACATGGTGTGTGTGTGTGTGTGTGCGCATGTGTGTGTGTGTGTGTGTGTGTATACACACAAAACTATTTGGAAACTATCAAACTTATCCTGGTTCCCAAGATCTGCTCTGGCTGTTAGATATCTGCCTCTCCAGACCCACCCCTTTCCAGTGGCCCGGCCCTCTAGGAAGTGTTTCAGCTGGGCTCCTTCACCCTCTGGCTTTAAGTGTGGTGAAGGTGAGGCACCAGCCGGAGATCGCAGCTTGGGAAGAGAGAAAGACTATTATTCCCAGAGTTCCATCCCTACTGGACCAAAGATTTGCAATGACTCAGATTGAGTGGTCCTCTCATAAATTTGCTTCCTCTTCTTTCACCTTCAGGCTATTTGGTGGTCATAGGTCCCTGCTTTTTAGTTTTTTTTTAAACCTCCAGGTCCATCCCTATTTGCAGTTGACTTCCTTTATCTCTACCTGCACATTTGTAAACATTGTCTTTGTTAAACTCTCCTCATTTACCCCGCGGGGGTACGCCATCTCTTTCATGCCAGAATGAATCTGTTCCTCCACATAATTGGGACACTGCTTCTCTTACCAACATGTTCTGCTCCGCTTTATCTCATTCCCAGGACCAAGCCTAACCTACAACGGGTATTGGGCAACCCCAATTCCTCCATGCCTCAGCCACTGTATGGGATCTGCCTTGTAGGTAATTAGGGCCCAGGTACATGCTAATGAATCTCCCTGTTAGGCTTATCTGATGGAATTTCCAGGACAAAGACGATGAAATGAACTGGACTTCTACCTTGAACCCCAGGCCAAGCCCCCATGTGTTCCTCACTGCTAGTAAGTCAATCCCCTCTTGATTCCTGTGTTGAGTCTTTTACGTTGTTACCTATCTAGCCCTTTCAGACCCTCCCAGACTGGAGAAATCTGCCTCAATTTTACAATTGTGTCCATCGCTTCTCGCCCTCTTTCCCTCTGATGGGATCTAGAGGTTGAAGTCCTAGATCTTCTCATGGTTTTTTCTTTGCCATCTGACTGCCTGTGTAGATCTGTAATCACTGGTTGCTGTGAGGACACCCTATTAACATGTTCCTTTTTCCTTTGGGGAACTCCTTTAACTCCCATCTCCACCTCCAGATATTGGATGGAAACTTCCTGGTGCTGAATCTTTGCTTGAGATGACCACCTTCGGGCAGTTGGCGACTCTCTGATACCATGTCCTGCCAGTCTGGTGTCAGCCCAGATGCTCATCCGGTCCCTCAGTGCCCACCTGAGTGTACCTGCCTGTTTCCACAAGTTACATTTTTCCTTTCCTGGTATTTCATGTAAACATTCTGTAGAAGAATGAAATTTAGACACCACCTCTCCCCTTAGTCAGGCATACTTGAAGATCTGTAAAAGACTCCTGTCCACTAACTACTGGTGCCCCCTCCCCAGGGTCATATAGAAGCCGATCCAGAAGAGTGGAGAAAATATTTTAGACACTTCAAAGGAGAAGGTCCTGAATGAACTTTTTTGAGTGAAATGTTATGTGTAAAGTTAACATCTTCCTCCCAGCCCCTCCTCCATTGCCTTGAAATCTGTCCCAAGACGTTTATTTCTCGTTGGTGCACTGAGGCAGCAGAGCTGTCTGAGATGTACTTCACCCTCCCTGCTTTGAGGTGGTGTAGGGCGGGTGAAAGCAAATGTCTTTGGAGGGGTCCCTGCTATATGCATTACTAATATTTTTTTCCGAATCAAGGGAGGGGGAAGAAAACAACACCTTCTCATCCAATGAGTCTTTAATTCTCTGTCTAGTTCCATGGGGAAGAGAATGTTTTTAGGTTGAGAATTACTAATTAAATGCTTTACTTCCAGAGCTCTAAGCTTGTAGCAAAAATGATAAAAAGTGAAAGTACTGAGAAATAAACCAGTAGTTTTGCTGGCTGCTTTTGTTTATTTGCTTAATGGAATAATTTTTTCAGTGTCAAGAAGACACACCTGAATTGCTGCACACATCTTGATCCTACTGAAGGGAGTAGGTCAGCCACAGTCCTGCAAACCCAGCCAGCAGGCTGCATCTCCTCCTGGTTATGCTCCACTGCTGGAAGTACACATTCACGTACTAACAGATTCTTTAGCAACATTGCTGGTAGGAGATTCAAGCAGTGATATCATTTGGAAAGAACACATTTGGCGTTTCATGTTGTCATTCATTTTTTGGAGTATACACAAGTGTTAACGAAATGGGAAATCCGATTGCATCAGAAATTTGGAAAATATGGGACCGAGCATCTGCTAGAATTGAATTTTTGATTCATTTCATAAGAATCAGAACTGCTGAAAAATCAAAGAAAATCTAAATTTTATTTTCTCAATTGATATTAGAATAAAATTCAAAGACCTTACCAGGGCCCTATGTGAGTTTGCTCGTGGTTCCTCTGTGACCTCATGTCTGTCCATGCTCCCCTTTGATCTCTATCTCCACCTACAATGCAGTCCTCAATGTACCATGGACATGCCAAGCCCACTCCTGCCTCAGGGCCTTTGCACTTGCTTTTCCCTTTACAGAGAAATATTCACATTTGATTATCTCCCTCACTTCAGTTAGGTCTTTTCTCGAATGGTAACTCATCAGAAAGCTTTCCTTCCACTCTAGCAAGACTTTCCACTCCAAAGCTTTCTACCCCTTTCTCTGGTTTATTTTTCTTTATAATAATTACCACTACTTCAGCTAGTATTAAGTACCTATTTATTTGTTTATTGTTTGTTTTCTCCACTAAAGGGCAAGAACTTTGTTGGGCAGTTATTCAGTATTTTTATTCCCAGCTCCAAAAAAGAAAAAAAAAATTGCCTTGCACATGGAGGTTCTTAATAAATATTTGTGGATTGAAAGGATGAAAGGTTGACTGACTATAATTCTCTGTCAATAAATCTTTCATTTTTAAAATCAATTTGCTTTCCAGGCTCTGCAATGAAGGCATTGCTTTCAAGAGGATTTATATTTACCACCATAATTTGTATGACCTCATCAAAAAGTGAAAATTGCCTCCCTTTAGTTTTGGGAAACAAAATAGAATTCCAATAGCTCTGGATGGCAGGTAAATTTGTATACACGCCCATGAGAACCAGTTTACAACACAAATGGACCTGAAATTTACACATTTGCAACTCCAAAAAAGTAACAAGAAAACTCTTCTACAAATAGATTCACATTTTCTTTTAAGTAACAGAAAATACATGATAACCTATGGATCCACCTTTTTATTAACCTTAGTCATAAATATGCTTCTTTTTAAGTAACAGCTTTATTGAGACATTTCACACAACATAAAATTTATAAATATAAAGCTCAGTAACTTTTAGTATAATCAAAGTTATACAATCATGATCACAATTTAATTTTAGAACATTTTTCTTCCCCACAAAAGCAGATCCTGTACCCATTAGCTGTCACCCCTCATTCTTCTCTATTTTCTGTTTCTATGGATTTGCCTATTCTGGACATTATACACAAATATGACTGGCTTTTATGAGTGGCTTCTTTCACTAAGTATAAAGTTCTCATCTGTTTTTTAATTGATGAATAATATTCCATTGTATGGATACACCACACTTTGCTTATTCACTCATCAATTGATCGATATGTGGGTTGCTTCCACATTTGGGCTGTTATGAATAATTCTGCTATGACCATTAATATATACATTTTTGCATGGACATATGTTTTCAATTCTCTTAGGTTCATTCCTAGGAGTGAAATTTCTGATTCATACAGGTAATTCCACGTTTGACATTTTGAAAGACTAGTAAACTATTTTCCACAATAGCTGTATCCTATTAAATTCCCATAACGATATATGAAGGTTCCAATTTCTTCACATCTTGCCAGCACTAGGTATTGTCTGTCTTTTGGGTTCTAACACTCCTAGTGGGTGTGAGTTGATGTCTCACTGTGGTTTTGAGTTGCATCATTTCCCTACTGATTACCGATGTTGAACTGCTTTGCCTATGTTTAGGGGTCATTTGTGCATCTTCTTTGGAGAAATGGCTATTCAAACCTTTTGCCCATTTTTCAACTGGATGATCTGTATTTTTATTGTTGACGTGAAAGTGCTCTTTATATATTTGGAACACAAGTCCCTTATCAAATATTTTCACCCATTCTGTGGGTTGGTTGTCTTTTTTACTCTTGGTGGCCCCCTCTGAAGCACTTATTTTGTCACATGTTTCTGATGTCATATCTAATAAACCATTGTGTAACCCAAGATCACAAAGATTTACTCCTATATTTTCTCCTAAGAGTGTAAGCATTGTCCCTGATCTTAAGAGAAGGCACTAAAGCTTTCACCATTAAGTATGCTGTTAGCTGTGAGATTTTTGTAAATGCCCCTTATCAGGTGGTGATTTTATCATGACAGGGTGTTGGGTTATGTCAAATGTTTTTCCGTGTCTATTGAGATGATAATGTGAGTTTTGTTCTTTATTACATTAATGTGATGTGTTAAATTGATTTTCAGATGTTAAACCAGCTTGCATGCCTAGGCCAAATCTCACTTGGTTATGATTGTATTGATATAAATCATTTTTATGTGTTGCTGGTTTTGTTTGCTAATATTTTGTTGAGGATTTGTGCATCTATATTTCTAAAGGATATTGTCTATAGTTGTCTTTTCTTGTAATTCTTTGTCTAGTTTTGGTATCAGGATAATACTGATCGCAGATAATCAGATAGGAAGTGTTTCTTCCTTGTATTTTTGGAACAGTTTGTGAAGGATTAGTGTTATTTTTCTTTAAATATTTGGTAGAATTCACCAGTGAAGACAATTCAACCTGGGCTCTTCTTTCCAGAAAATGTTTTGATTATTAATTAAATCTCTTTACTTGTTACAGGTCTATTCAGATTTCCTATTTCTTTTTGTGTCAGTTTCAGTAGTTTGTGTCTTTTTAGGGATTTGTTCATTTCATTTAGATATCCCTCACATTTCTATTATATTTTATTTATTTCTATTATATTCTTTATTATTTTCTTTCTTTTTACATTTCTTCAAATGGAAGCTTAGCTTACTAACTTGTGCTCTCTTCTTACTTAGTATCAATGTTTACAGCTAACAATTTCCCACTGCTTTCACTACATTCCACAGTTTTTATTATGTGTGTTTTCCTTTACATTTATCTCATAATAATAAATGTAATAATTTACATTTATTTTCTAATTTCCATAGTTATTTCTTCTTTAACAAATAGGTTTTTTTAGGAGTGTGTTTTTAAATTTTCACATATTGTGAACTTCCTAAATTTCCTTCTGTTAATGATCTTCATTTCATTTCACTGTGGTCAGCGAAGACATCTTACAGAATTTCAATTCTTATACATTTATTGAGCTTTGTTTTGTGGCTTACTCTATGGTCTCTCTTGGACAATATTCCATGTGCCCTTGAGAAGTATGTGTCTTCTGCTATTGTAGGGTGGAGTGCTGTAAAGATGTCTGTTAGGTCTACTTGGTTTATACTATTATTCAAGTCTCCTTGTTCCTTGTTGATCTTCTGTTCAGTTGTTCTATCCATTATTGAATATTGGTTATTGACGTCTCCAACTATTACTACTGATTTGTGTCTCTCTTCTTTCAATTCTGTCAGTTTTTGTTTCATGTATTTTTGACCTCTATTATTACATATATATATGTTTATAACATTTAGGTCTCCCTGATGAATTACACATTAATCAATTTAAAATGTCCTTCTTTGTCTGTAATAACAATTTTTGTCTTAATCCATATTTTTTTCTGATTAGTATAATCAGAAATTAATTTGATTAATGTTTAAATGGCATATCTTTTTCCATTCTTTTACTTTTGACCTATTTGTCTTTGAATCTAAAGTGTTTCTCTGGTAGACAGACTATAATTGGATCATGGTTTTTGATAATCTATGTCTTTTGATTATATCATTTATTCCATTTACATTTAATGTAATTACCAATAATGTAGATTTCTGTCTGTAATTTTGCATTTGTTTTCTATATGCTTTATGTCTTTTTTATTTCTCTATTCCTCCATTACTGCCTTCTTTTATGTTAAACAGATATTTTCTAGTGTACCTTTTTAATTCCCTTGATTTTCTTTTGGCTGTGTGTTTTTGAGTCATTTCCATAGTGGTTTCTCTAAGAACTACCATTAATATATTAACTTAGAACAATTTAGTTTGTATTAACACCAATTAATTTCAATACTACACAAAAACTTTATTCCAGTATATCTCCATTCCCTCTCCCTGCTTTGTGCTATTCTTGTTCTACAAGTTATAGCTCTATATAGTATAAGGTTACCAACACAGTTTTTAAATTATTGTTGTATGCAGTAGTCTTTTAAATCAGAGAAGAGAAGAAAACAGTTATAAACAAAAGTACATTTTTACTGTTTTTTATATTTATCTATTTAGTTATCCATATGTTTACTAAGGCTGCAGTAACAAAACACCACAGATTGGGTGACTTAGACCACAGAAATTTATTTCCTCACAGTTCTGGAAGCTAGAAGTTCAAGATCAAGGTGTTGGCAAATTTGGTATGTCCTGAGGCCTCTCTTATTGCTTGTAGATGATCATCTTGCTGTGTCCTCACGTGGTCTTTCTTCTGTGCATACATATCCCTGGTGTCTCTTTCTTTTCTTATAAGGACACAAATCATATTGGATTTGGGCCCAACCCTAGTGGCTCATTTTAACTTACTCACCTCTTTAAAGACCATACTTCCAAATACAGTTACATTTTGAGGCGCTGGAGGTTGAGACTTCAACATATGAATTTTGGGTACACAATTTAGCTCATAAGAGTTACCTTTACTGATGCTCTTCAGTTCTTTACATGAATTCATGTTACTGTCCAATGTCCTTCATTTCAGGGAGACTTAAGTACTTCCTTTAGAATTTCTTGTTGGACAGGTCTGCTTTGTGACAAATTCCCTCAGTTTTTCTCTATCTGAGAATTTCTTAATTCCCCCTTTATTTCGAAGGGTAGCCTTGCTGGACCTCAAGTTCTTGGTTGAAACTCTTTCTTTTAGCACAAAATGTCATTTAGACATTTTGAATATGTCATCCACTGCTCCCTGACTTGCATGGCTCCTAATAAGAAGTTAGCTGTTAATTTTTGATTGTAAGGTTAATCAATATTTGGGCAATCAATTGATTGTTCCTAGATGTGCATACTGATACTTTTCATCAAATTTGGGAAGTGTACAGCCATTATTTCTTCAAATAGTCTTTCTGTCTCTTTCACTCTTTCTTCTTTCTCTGGGTTCCCATGTACATACTTTGGCATGCTTAATGGTGTCCTACAGCTCTGTGAGGCTGTGTTAATGTTTTCCATTCTTTTTCTTTTCGTTCCTCAGACTGTATAGTCTCAATTGTCCTATCTTCAAGTTCACTAATATTTTTCTTCTGCCAGTTAAAATCTGCTGTTTTGCTCCTCTATATTTTTAAATTTTAGTTATTTTACTTTTCAACTCTAAGATTTTATTATTCTTGTATGTAATTTCCATCTCTTTATTGATAGACTCTATTTGGTGACAAATTCTTGCTTTCCTTTAATTTTCTAGATATGGTTTTCTTGACTTCCTTGAACATATTTATGATAGCTGAATTAAAGTCTTGTTTAGTAAATCAAATATCTGAGCTTCTGGGTTTTTTTCCAGTGTAAAAGCCATACCTTCCTGTTTCTTTTCATGTCTCATAATTTTTTTGCTAAAAATTGAACATTTTAAGTAAAATAATATGTCAAATCTGTAAATTGGTTTTCCCCTCCTTCCTATCCTTCAGTGTTGCTGCTGTTTGCTGTTGTTGCTGTATATTTGCTTAGTAGTTTTTATGGATTAATTCTATAAAGTCTGTATTCTTTGTTGTGTACAGCCACTGGAGTCTCTACTGGTTTATGGTCATTTAATGACTGAAAAGAGATTTGCTTAAATGCCTGGAGCCAATAAGTCTTCCAGCCTTTGTCAAACACACCTTCAAGGATCCAGCAGTTTATAACTCTGTTTTAACCTTCCCTTCCTGCTTGCACAGAGCCACACAGTTAACCAGAGTGGAGAGCATAGTCTTTCTCAGGCCTTTCCTGGGCATGCACTAACCTTGCTCATGAGCGTGGCCTTCTAGATAGAGTTCCAGGAATATGTCAACCTAAAAAAAGAAACACCTTACAAACATTTCACTTCCCAGTTTTTCCTTTTACGATTTTCATCCAGCCTCTTGTTTGCTACAACTGGGATTGCTGCCTCCAGCAGCTGCTCTATTCAATAATTGTTGTTGATTGTTTTAGACTAACACTCTGCAGACAGGACTGTTCACCCTGCATGAACCCTGAATTCAATCAAATAAAAGCAAACTCTTAGAATGGGCCTTTTCCAGTGATTTGCCAGACAGTTCAAATAGTGGCAGTTCTCTGGGGATGGAGATTTGGGGGAGCACTAAACCCATTCTTACCCTCTCTAGTGGCGGCCAGCCTGCTGGTTTTCATAGCTACCATGCTTGTGAGGCTGTTGGTTTCAAGACTGTTGCAGAGCTAGGAGAGGAAGATTGGAATAGTGCAAAGGTTAAAACACTACAGACTCCTTGTTCTTACCATGGCTCAGCCATTTTTTAGAAAAAATGCTCCTTAGATTTTTGCAAACGTTTAATTAATTTCCAGAGTTTTGAATAAGTTTATTTTGACACATTTTAAGTCAGTGTTCTTGTTGTTTTTATGGAGGAGCAGATTTTCGAAGACCTTTACTCCACCATTTTGGAAGTGCTTCTATTCCACCCAGATTTTAATGCACATCTATTTGTGTAACTGTCTAGATCTGGAACTCAAACTTCTGTAATGTGGCGTGGTACTCACTTGCAGCTACATCCGTTGCTTATTTTCCCGAAAAGCTTGTTGTAATGAGATGAGAAGCCTTGAGGCGAGGAGCCACTGTCAGCCAGGGAAGGTAGCCAAGTACCGCTCTTCTGGGGAGGATGCTCTTGTGTACACATCACTCACCCTCAGAAACACCAAGGAAGTGGACCTCCCATTGAGAGGAAGTGAGAAAGGGAAAGCGAGATGAAGGAAGAGTTTTAAATCTCAGGCTAAACCCATAGACATTAAGTAGTAAACAGAGAGGTGAAGCTAATGTTTCCTCAAGTTGTTGGGAGTTCTTGGCCATAGACACTAGGGAAGGAAGAATAAGACGGAAAGAAGGAATTCTCCAGGAACCAGCAGGACACTATGGTCCCCACAGCTTTGTGGGAGAAAGGGGAAATGAGGAGGCATGAAGGGAAGAGCACTTCCTTCAAGGATGCCAGTTAGTAGTTGATGTTTGCCCAGAACTAGCTGCTTCCACCTAAGGGGACATGGTTGAGTTTTTTTCATATAAAACTCTCCCACTAATTACCATTAAATTATTTCTTTTTATATGCAACTTTATCAGCATTATTTTCAAATGTCCGGGTGTCCATGTGAATTGAGAAAAAAAAGTATGTCTGGAAACTTGAATAACACAAAAGACACCTCCTTAAGTTATGTTGTTGTAACTCAAGGAACAGGTGAACAAGGCAGAGAATATTTCTCCAGTAACGGAGCTGATTTAACTAAGTCAGTGTGCAAATGGGGTCTAATCAATTTTCATCCTTTAACACATACTTCAAAGGGACTCCTGGTATTGATGTTGGGATAGTTGTGGACTTTGCCCTGTGCGACTGATTTTCACGTGGGTTTAAGCTGGCTCGCAAGTGACGTGACGGTATATAGCTCTATATTTACTGATTAATGAGAGTAATTAATGTTTGGATCTGAGTTGTTTTGAAAAATTGGACCAGTAAGGGGTAACCAAAGACTTCTAAGTGTCAAATGTTTACCTTTACAGTACGCTGGAAATGAGCATGTTTCATTTCGAGACTCTTGGTAAACATATCAACTGTAACCATAAGACGGAATAAGGTTAATTTTACTAAAGTCAACATGGAAGGCAGGAAAGAGGCAGGTTGATTTAAATTTTGAGATATATTTGCATGAATCTAGATATAATGGATAAAACATTTGTGACTGAAAAAAACCTTTAGGATTAAATTCCTTTGGAAGATTCATCCTCTAAAGACAGTCCATCGAAGTTTGAGATTTATGCCAAAATCCATCTACCCTGGAGCAAAGCAGTGAAAGAAATTTCACAGGAAGCAGAGATACAAAAGTGTTCCTTGAAATGGGAAATAAGGAATTCTCTCAAAGGGATAGATTTTGAACGTTCTTTAAGGAAATTTCTTTAGGGAGGAGGAGTACAAATTTTTACCTAAAGAAAAGGCATGCTGCCAAAATGTGGAAAGAAAACTCTCATGTACAGAAACTTAAGAATCCCAGGGCTGGGCTTCCCTGGTGGCGCAGTGGTTGAGAGTCCGCCGATGCAGGGGACGCGGGTTCGTGCCCCGGTCTGGGAATATCCCACATGCCGCGGAGCGGCTGGGCCCGTGAGCCATGGCCGCTGAGCCTGCGCGTCCGGAGCCTGTGCTCCGCAACGGGAGAGGCCGCAGCAGTGAGAGGCCCGCGTACCGCAAAAAAAGAATCCCAGGGGATCTCTTGGAAAAGAAGAAGGGCTAGCTACAGAATGGTATCTAAACACAGAACATGAAGGTAACAGATCTTTGTGGCCAGACTCAAGGCCAGATCTGTGTACCTGGAGGGGCAATAGGAGGCAATTAGGAAGTCAAGCAGTGTAACGGAGGTGTAATAGTCAGGGTTCTCCAGAGAGACAGAACCAATAGGAGACAGATAGATAGATATTATATGTATGTACGTATGTATATATATGAAATTTTATTATGAAGAATTGCCTCATGTGCTTATGGAGGCCGAGAAGTCCCACCACCCACCATCTGCAAGCTGCAGACCAAGGCAGTTGTATGGTCAGGCCACTCAGGATGGCTGCTGTCTGGCTCTCTGTACATCCCCTCCCTCCCTGACCAGCGCCTGCTTCACCTGCACCCTATGTACGTGACTGACCTTCCTAGTACTTACCCCAGGCCCCAGCTAGTGATGGCTTATCCAAGGGGTGGTGGTGGTGGGGCCCCCTGCTGGTTTCCCTGGTAACTATTAAGCCAACCTGACATCAGTTCCCCTACAACTTACCATCTTCCCTCCCCCTCAGGAACGAAGACTGCCACCATATCCTGTCTGCCATCCACCACACACAGAGGGGTGTCGCTCCAGGACCTTGCTTCAGATACGTAAGCTCCCCCATCCACTAAACCATGGATGTCTCTGTTGCTGACTCCTGGCTCTTCGTTCAGCCCTGAAGCTGGGCAAGTGTGGGACTCGTAGGCCTGCGGGACACAGCCCAACCACAATGGTGTGGCTCCAGCCAGAGTCCTAAGGCCTGAGAACAAGAGGGGCCATGGTGTACGTCCCAGCCTGAAGGCAGATCAGTGTCCCAGCTTACAGTCATGGAAGAGAGCCAATTCTCCCTTCCTGCCCCTTTTTGTTCTACTCAGATGCTCAGTGGATTGGATGATACCCACCCACGTGAAAGGGAGGATGTTTGCACATGAGAGGAAGGATGCATGCTCCAACTCCAATTGTGTGAGAGGCCCTTAGAATCATCATAATAATTAATAATAATAATTGCTCATTGATTGTTATTGTTTAATCCATTCTTCGTTTGTTATGCAGGGGTACATGACAAGACAATGAATTATGGCAAGCTTGACATACAGAGATGGAATGGAGTCTTGAGTCAAATGACACTGAGTGGTACTTACCTGCCTTAAGTTTTGTTTTTATCCACACAGGTCTTGCTAGAGACACAATAACAATAATCTAACATGACTTTTTAAAACTAATATGTCCAAATTGTCATTATTTAGTACTGAAATCTGTTACTTTTTGATTCTTTGCCTGTTCTGCCGATTATGCCTAAGTTAACTCCCCCAGCAAGGATTGATTTCGTTCTGTGGCTTCTCAGTTAGAACTGCTCTGGTTGCTATGCTCCCATTTATGGCTGTTGCCGGAGGCTGAGACTGACAATGTCTGGGAGAATCACTGCAGCATCAATAACTGCTTACTTCTTATAAAAGAGTTCACGTTGATGAGGGACTGTAAGTACTGCTGTGAAAAGCTCAGAACGTTTTTACCTGCCTAGCATTCCTTATATTTGTCTTTTTAAAAAATCATTTGTCCAATGCAGAGCTAAGTAAAATAATGTGCAAAAAGATTTTAAGGGGGACTTCCCTGGTGGCACAGTGGTTAAGAATCCACCTGCCAATGCAGGGGACACAGGTTTGAGCCCCGGTCCGGGAAGATCCTACATGCTGTGGAGCAACTAAGCCCGTGCGCCACAACTAGTAAGCCTGCGTGCCACAACTACCGAAGCCCGCGCACCTAGAGCCCGTGCTCCGCAACAAGAGAAGCCACCGCAACGGGAAGCCCGCGCACCACAATGAAGAGTAGCCCCCACTCGCCGCAACTAGAGAAAAGCCCACGCGCAGCAACGAAGACCCAGTGCAGCCAAAAATAAATTTTAAAATAAATAAATTTATTTTAAAAAAAGAGATTTTAAGGTTAGGCACTGAATTCTGACTCTGGCTTCTGGGGTTTTGACTTTCCCTTACACTCCCCCTGATGACTTCATTCTTTACTTCTCTAGTATTCATCTTCACCTCAAGCCTTCACCACAGCCTTTGAAAACATCTCCTACTTTCTTTATATCCTCACATGTAATTTTCTTTGAACTTAATAGATCCCTATTGAGGTAATGAGATAGTTTTGAGCTGGATTTTTAAAAATAATAACACTTAAGTGTGCAGTGACACAGACAGAGTAGACTGTGTCCTCTCTGTGTTGTTCTATATATTCCTGGAAGGTTCCGGTGTTTCCAGTCTACACTGTATGCTTTAACTGAGCACTGAATCCCCATGATGTTAATGGGTGTCGCACTAGTTAAGCTTATCGCCCCATGAATCAAAACTCAGCTTGAGTTTTCATGGATGCACAAAAAGATACTTGGAACCCAAGCATCTGAAAGTGGCTTCAGGAAGGTTCTGGACCCAGGCTCTGGGATTTGCTCTCTGTCTCATCTCTGCTCCTCTCTGAGCATCTGCTTTCCCTCCTTCTCTGTGGACCACCTTTCTTTATTTCCAAGTCGTGTCAGAGAAAATGTGACAACTCCCAGATCCAGAGTTTCTCTAACCCCTTCTTAAGAGTGTCCTTCTAATGTATGAGCCTGGTTCGTTTCCACAGTAGTGGCCATGGTTGCAGTCTTCGCCAACCGTCCCTTGACTACTGAAAAGGCTTGAAAGGACCTCAAAGTCTTGGAAAACCAGCTGAGACAGGTGTGGAGGGATCTCTACTTTGGGAAAGCTCATGTTCACATTATTCCTATATAACAACAGCTGTGAGAGGCAGGAGACAGCCAGGAAAACTGAGAACCTAGAGTTCTGAGGAGCCCAGATTCAAAAATCTGACATGTCTCTACGTCCAGCTTCATCCTGTAGACAGAAGTCCTGCAGGAATAGGTCTGAGCACAAAAAATGGTCATAGCTTATCTTTCCACGGTTGATAGCTATCCAGAAGTGATTTTAACTACCTGTCGCCCTCTCTGTCTTACCTGTAGGGGATGTTGGATGTGCCCAAGGAACAGAGGATGGAGAAAAGCTTGGAGGTGTGGGCTTCAAGCACATAAGGTACTTCTCAATGTAAGCATTGCCTTCCTTTCTGACCTGCCGATCTCAGCAAATTCCTTAGTTTATTGTATAAACATGGCTGTTGGGAGCCCATTCTTGGGATTAAGGCAATAGTTGTGTGCAGTAAGGGGTGATTTTGAGAAAAGTAGACCTCAGAGGATAACTCAAGAGGAATCAATTGCTGATGCTATTAAAAATGCTTCTCTAATACAGATGGATGGGAATTACTAGTGAAGCAGTTTTCTTTACTGCAATACCTTTCCGAGCTTTGATACACTCATGGTCATTGTGAAAGTCAGTGAACGTCAAAGAGATGTAACTGTGCCTTGTTTCCCAAATTCATTTACTTAGTAAGCTCTTAATTTCAGCAGTAGCTTATAGGTTCCCTAGGACATCATTTGGTAAGTGTTTTTAGTGTTCTGTGTTCATAATCTCGGTAAGAGTTTACGTAGAGAATGTTTAACAAATGTAACCGCCTTAGGACCTCTATTCACAGTGGCTCTGACCCAAACATTCTTACAGCAGAAGAACCTGCTCGTGTAGGTGCCGCCCTTCGCGCTACCCATCCACAGAGAAGTACAGCTCTTAGAAGCTGGCGATCACGCAGAAGCAAGGAAGCCGTTTCCTAATCGAGGCCTCTTTCTGAAAACCACCTCCTATCCGTGTCAAGACGCAGCGCAGACACCTATTTTACTCTGTCCTCCTTAACACCTAATCTGTTACCTACAAATCTGAGGGCAGTTGTCCATCCTGTGCTTCACACCGACCTCGAGCGACTCCACATTATGAATTGAGCAAGTCCAAAGCCTTGTCCCACAAGCCCTGCTTGGGCTTGAGCACCCAGAGAAGGAAGAGGGGAGGCCTCACCTTCTTGCAGACTCGTGATTCACTCTGGGATGCCGAGTAGCCGCCAAGTGTCCCCTCGTGAGATGCAGACTTCACTGTGCTCTGAATACTAGCAAATACTGTGTTCCATGACGCTGACTCATTTCTCAAACTCTGAGCGCCTCTTACTCTCACAGGGATGATTCCATCCAGACTCTTCATTACGGACATTATGTATATGTGCTCTGACAATACTGCTGATTCCTTTTTTAATGAGTTAAAGCAGACATCTCAGGATGAAATATTTGGTTTAGCAATACATATGCCTGTGAGCCTCCTACACACCTTATAATTCATGTATTTTTCCATGTGCGGATATCTGTAATTAAAGCATTCTGCCTGTTCTTTTCTTGAAATCTTCTTCATTAGCTTAAAATCTCTATGGCCTCTTCACTCAATAAATATTCATCAAAATACTATGATTATAGCACATAATTCTTTTTTTTGTAATGTAGTTTTTTAACATCTTTATTGGAGTATAATTGCTTTACAGTGGTGTGTTAGTTTCTGCTTTATAACAAAGTGAATCAGCTATGTGTATGCATATATCCCCATATCTCCTCCCTCTTGCATCTCCCTCCCACCCTCCCTATCCCACCCCTCTAGGTGGTCACAAAGCACAGAGCTGATCTCCTGTGCTATGCACCTGCTTCCCACTAGCTATCGATTTTACATTTGGTAGTGCGTATATGTCCATGCCACTCTCTCACTTTGTCCCAATTTACCCTTCCCCCTCCTCATGTCCTCAAGTCCATTCTCTATGTCTGCATCTTTATTCCTGTCCTGCCCCTATGTTCTTCAGAACCTTTTTTTTTTAGATTCCATATATATGTGTTAGCATACAGTATTTGTTTTTCTCTTTCTGACTTACTTCACTCTGTGTGACAGTCTCTAGGTTCATCCAGCTCACTACAAATAACTCAGTTTCATTTATTTTTATGGCTGAGTAATATTCCATTGTATATATGTGCCACATCTTCTTTATCCATTCATCTGTTGATGGACACTTAGATTGCTTCCATGTCCTGGCTATTGTAAATAGAGCTGCAATGAACATTGTGGTACATGACTCTTTTTGAATTATGGTTTTCTCAGGGTATATGCCCAGTAGCAGGATTGCTGGGTCGTATGGTAGTTCTATTTTTAGTTTTTTGAGGAACCGCCATACTATTCTCCATAGTGGCTGTATCAATTTACATTCCCACCAACAGTGCAAGAGGGTTCCCTTTTCTCCACACCCTCTCCAGCATTTATTGATTGTAGATTTTTTTGATGATGGCCATTCTGACTGGTGTGAGGTGATACCTCGTTGTAGTTTTGATTTGCATTTCTCTAATGATTAATGATGTTGAGCATCCTTTCATGTGTTTGTTGGCAATCTGTATATCTTCTTTGGAGAAATGTCTATTTAGGTCTTCCGCCCATTTTTGGATTGGGTTGTTTGTTTTTTTGATATTGAGGTGCATGAGCTGCTTGGATATTTTGGAGATTAATCCTTTGTCAGTTGCTTCATTTGCAAATACTTTCTTCTATTCTGAGGGTTGTCTTTTCATCTTGTTTATGGTTTCCTTTGCTGTGCAAAAGCGTTAAGTTTCATTAGGTCCCATTTGTTTATTTTTGGTTTTATTTCCATTTCTGTAGGAGGTGGGTCAGAAAGGATCTTGCTGTGATTTATGTCATAGAGTGTTCTGCCTATGTTTTCCTCTAAGAGTTTGATAGTGTCTGGCCTTACATTTCGGTCTTTAATCCATTTTGAGTTTATTTTTGTGTGTGGTGTTAGGGGGTGTTCTAATTTTATTCTTTTACATGTAGCTGTCTAGTTTTCCCAGCACCACTTATTGAAGAGGCTGTCTTTGCTCCATTGTATATTCTTGCCTCCTTTATCAAAGATAAGGTGACCATATGTGCATGGATTCATCTCTGGGTTTTCTCTCCTGTCCCATTGATCTACATTTCTGTTTTTGGGCCAGTATCATACTGTGTTGATTACTGTAGCTTTGTAGTATAGTCTGAAGTCCAGGAGCCTGGTTCCTCCAGGTTTGTTTTTTTCCTTCAAGATTGCTTTGGCTATTTGGGGTCTTTTGTGTTTCCATACAAATTGTACAATTTTTTGTACTAGTTCTGTGAAAAATGCCATTGGTAGTTTGATAGGGATTGCACTGAATCTGTAGATTGCTTTGTCATTGTGAAAATGTACAGTAATTTTCACAATGTTGATTCTTCCAATCCAAGAACATGGTATATCTCTCCATCTGTTTGTATCATCTTTAATTTTTTTCATCAGTGTCTTATAGTTTTCTGCGTATGGGTCTTTTGTCTCCTTAGGTAGGTTTATTCCTAGGTATTTTATTCTTTTTGTTGCAATGGTAAATGGGAGTGTTTCCTGAATTTCTCTTTCAGATTTTTCATCATTAGTGTACAGGAGTGCAAGAGATTTCTGTACCTTAATTTTGTATACTGCTACTTTACCAAATTCACTGATTAGCTCTAGTAATTTTCTGGTAGCATCTTTAGGATTTTCTATGTATAGTATCATGTCATCTGCAAACAGTATAGCACATAATTCTATTGACACCTATGTTTGCCTGATGAGATGTTCCTAGGGCTACTTTCCAACTGCTTCTCTACCACCAGTTGGACCCACACAATTCTCCCTCCACCCTCCTGCCCTGCGTGTCTGATCACATGCAAAGCCCATTCCTGACACCATCACATACACTCTCCCTTTGCTTGGAATATTCTTTACTGACACCTCTCTGAACAATGTTGCTCAAAGTCATTTTGATTATTATCTAACACCCTTTTGAAAATAAAATAAACATGCATTCCAGACACTGAGCCTGTCAAATCCAGTGTAGTGGATATATGCCTACTTTAAACACATCCTATAAGACCAAAGACAGGCCTTGGAGTTGGTGAAGGCTTTGTGATCAGGAACCCATCTTTAGGATGGACAGGTCTCATGCAAAACTTTCAGTTCCGTCAGAGGTATGGTTAGTGCGATATGAACACAAGCATTGAGTGATGAAAGTTCATCTAAACTCTGACCAAATTAAAGTCACTGGGTGATGGAAACTTAAAAAATTTGTAAATAAGCTTTATTTCTACTAATATGGTTGCATAGAAGTCAAACAATATCAGACCAAGTACTTCTCCGACTTAAATGGTTAAAGACATGGTCGTTCAAATTAGTGCAAATTAAAAAACAATTAAAACTGCTCTGCTAAATGATCTAATCCATAACTTAAATAAAGTTGCTGCAGCTGTTTTGATTTTTTAAATTACTTGAATAAATAACAATAGTGTATACTTGTCACACACTGACACACAAAACCCATGGCTGATGCATTTCTCAAGCACGGATAGTTTTCTCTTAAGAGTGGTAACCGACCATTTCCGTGGTAACTAAACCTTCCACTTGGTGGCAGGCATCATTGGAGAAAGCAGACCACTAAACATATTCTTAGTATGGCGAGAACTGGTACAAGAGTGGACAGGGACCAAATCAGTAAAGAGGACTGCACATTGACTGAACAAAAATGTGTGTCCTACAGTCAGGAGTTTCCATTTCAGACAAATGTGGGGCTAAGATGAATTCAAGCAAAAGAGAGATTGGGTAGGAGTGAGTTGCTAGAAAACTGGGGAAATATGATAGAGATTTATGAGACAGAATATATGAATAGATGAATAGCTTCTGCAAGGAACTTGAAGGGAGATTTCTCAGAGACACCTGGTGAGGTGACATAAATCCATAAGCACTCCTTGACATGATACATCAGGCAGGGAATTCACCCCTGCTGGCATGGCTGTTGTTGCATCTCAGAGACCAATCTCGGGGGATTCAGCTCTGGTTCATTTCACAGCCATTCTTTTCAGAACTCAATTGCTTCACATTCCAATTATGAAATGATTTGGTCTATCAGTAGTGGTGTCATTTTTATTAAATATGGAAAAATAATAATTCCTGCCTTCAGCCTGTTATATCCCTTCTGGGATTGCCTCTTGAGAACTGATTAAGATTGGCGACCAAAATCTCATAAATACACCCTGGAGAAGGCAGACTTCATTATTCCTAATTTAAACTGGTAGGATTTTACACATTTGTAATTCTTATTCTACTAATCTCCACAAAAATTGGAAAGAGACTCAACTGTGGCATCCAAGAAATCTGAATGCGTGCGAATTCAATAGTTGTTGTGAATAAAAAAGCATAGTGGAGCCTTGCTGACACAGTAACAAGATGCATACTTAGGTCACATAAGCCAGTAACAGCAAGAAAGGTATTGAAGAAGCACTTGACTCTCATAACCTCAGAACTGTAATGTCTGATTAACAACTTTTCAGTAATCAGGTTGATGAATTAAAACTGATTCAGAAAAAAAGTTAAAAAAAAAAAGAAAACTGATTCAGCATTCTTCATTTATCAGCTATGTTTCAAGTCTATGAATGGGAGCTTCAAAATCCTTAGAAAAAAAAAAAGAAAGAATGGATGAAGGAAAGAAAAAGAAATCTGTTGTCTTCTAATAATTATCATCATTGGGGAAAAATTGTTAGCATTTGAGATTTAGATACAAGTACATTTAGATACAGAGGGGAAAAAAATGAGAGACATATAGAACGCAGTCTCTGGAAGGTCTGTGACCCTAAATCTAGGAGGAGTGTGAGAATCCCCGGTGAGGCTAGGAAACCTTTGGGACAGAAGTGGAAGAAGGATCCAGGTCCTCTAACCCAGCATCCAGGGCTCCATCTACTCTTCTGTTACTGACTATTGCAAAGAAGACAACTCTTCCTCTGCTATCAGAGAAGGAGAAGTCCCTTGAGGCTTTCTTGCTCTGTGTTCTGATGCTGCCCCCTACAAAAGAATGACTTCTTTTGAATCAAAGAGCAGGAAATGCAAATTCTACCGCTAAGAAATGTGATGATATACTTAAAATTTTGATCCTTCATTACCTCATTGGGAAAAGTAATGCCTTCCTTACAGAACTGCTGTGGGGACTGAATCAGGTAAGGATTAAGAGCATCTACCAAATTCCCTGGCTCACGGTCAACACTCAGTGCATGTGTTTCTTCCCCAAAAGTAATTTACTTGGACAGCAAATACATCTTATTAGCTATAACATTTTTTAGAGATATACGATATCTCAAATAAATAATATTTATAAATATATAAATCCAGGTCTTAAATTATGAGGGTGAATTTTCAAAAATTATTTGCATAAAAATATTAGATCATCTTGGAAAACAACCTTAACTGTGTTATACTTCCTGCTTAATTAAGATATCGCTGTTGTTGGATTCTAAGCTTGCTTTACTTCCAGGAATAAGACAATTTGGCCTAAACTTTGTTTTTATAATGTGAAAGATCCTGCCTGGCACACACACACAGACTCTGAATTTTTAAAAGTCATTCCAACAAACGTTTCATCCATCGAAGCAAATATGAAATTCCCCAGCCTATTATTATCTTAACTCTAGAACATATGAATTAACAGATTTGGGTTGGATGCAAATTGGATTTCTCATACTCCGTTACGTGCATCTGACTGTCATTTCTCCTGTTGACTTTAGTAGTCAACAGAAATGCCACTGGAACCAGTGCTCCCATTGCTTTTTTTTTTTTTTTTGTGGTACACGGGCCTCTCACTGTTGTGGCCTCTCCCGTTGTGGAGCACAGGCTCCAGACGCGCAGGCTCAGCGGCCACGGCTCACGGGCCCAGCCGCTCTGCAGCATGTGGGATCTTCCCGGACCGGGGCACGAACCCGCATCCCCTGCACCGGCAGGCGGACTCTCAACCACCGCGCCACCAGGGAAGCCCCCATTGCTTTTAATACAGGTTCTAGGACCTGATCTGACACAGAAATGCAAGTGAACTTCATGCATCTCACCAAATAGAGTCTATGACTATAGATTGTGCCTTGATATTTTTATTATGTCACAATGGCTACAAATTTTTAATAGCACCAACACTTAATGTTGGGTACATCTGAAGCTGTGCCTCCGTGTCCACACGAGGTCACTGGAATAAACACAGTGACCAAAATATTTGCCTGAGGGCACAGCATTTGTGATGCCTACCATCTCCACCCCAGTGATTCCTTGGTATATTGCCCAATTGGTGATCTTGCCTCAGTTTCTCTACTCACTGCTAATGTGAAATAAATTTAGAGAATTAGATGGGAGGAACCATGATGTCCTCAGAGGTCCATTCTCTTATGGACAGAGATTGAATACCTGTTTTGGCTGAGGTCACTCAGTGTCTCTCAGCACTCACTCTCCCAGGATTTCTGTGCCCATGAGTGAGTTGCCTGCTGTGCACTGGGGTCTTCCCAGTCTCCTGGGTGGATTCCTCTTCCTCTGTGGGCCTTCTGCAGAGTTCAACTATGAGCACATTTCTCTCTCTCCACACTCTCAGATATCTTCTCAATGCAAACATGCCCCAAGTACTCATTTCTAGCCCTGAACTTGACTAATCGTCTTTCAAGCTGGAAAACCACTCAGCCCTACCACTCCAGCTGTCTCACATCCCTCCCTGCGTCCTTGATGACTCCTGCACTGTTTCAGCCTCCTCAGCGTTGTCTGCACCTTCACTCTGATAGATTTTTCTCCATCTCCTACCTGTTGAAGTCTTACCTAGACCCCTGTCTGGATTAAGTCTTACTTTTTCCAGAAAGACTTCTCAGATGTCCCTCTTCCACCATTCCTTACCCCTCCTCCTGGGTTCTCTGTTCTATTATAGCAGCTTCTTTCTATATTAAATCTGTGGTGCAAGGCACTTGAATGGAGATGAGTCAAGCTTCTGCACAAATCTGGCATCAGGTACAAACATAAGCAACTGGTTGACTGAGGTATTTTCTCTGGATTATATGGAATTATAGAGAAATTGATTTCTCAAAGTTATATAGGAGTCCTCAAGGAAGAAAATGAGATTATTAACCAAAAGTCCATTCATGCCTAAGATATTCGTTGAGGAATACTGCTTCCAACAATTGATAACTTACTTGAAAACAAACCAAAGATAGTTCTTTGTTTATAGAATGCAGTCTAACTTGGTCATTGATATTGACCCAGATCTCTTCTCTTTTCTATTTAAATTTCTTTGAATTCACTGGCAATATGAACTTAGTGAATCCATCAGTACAGAGTCTCTGTTTCTATTGATTTGTCAGAGAACTGTTCTGGCAACTTATCAATCATTGTAATTGAAATAACTTTTAAAGAACAATTATTTTGTAGTGTATTTTTAAAGTTATTTTATGCTATGATAAGTAACATAAGCAGGATACTTATACTTCAACCAGTCCCAAATCAATAAATCCAAGGCTGGAGTTTGACATTAAATAAGTCCTTCTTATTTCTTCGTATTTAAAAAAGTATGCAATTAAATGTCCTAATAAAGGCAACTGTAACTTAGGTAACTTTGAGTCATGACAAAGTCCAGTCAATAACTGTGGAAGATCTGAAATTTTATCCTACTTGCCAGCCAACAAGTTTCATGGTTGCTGGTAGATGACACAAGATTCCTACTCACAGGCAAAAACAATGTATTACTCGTAGTAATAGCAGTTGACAATGTATCGGCATTTTCATCAGTTTCCCAGTTATGAAGAAGGCCAAATGATCCCGCACATGCAGTGGGGCGTATTATGGGAGAACAACTGCAAGCTTGGGAAAACTAAATCTTTTATAATATGGGCAATAAGCCTGTCTGAACTTTATCTTGGGAGGCAGACATTATTTTTCCTATGGTAAAGAAGCCAGCCATTTGCCTAGAAGAAGACACAATCTTGGTATTTTAAGGCTGTTCACTATAGAAACAATTTAGAAGATAGTCTGGAACCACTACAGTCAGTGTCTCTGCCTGTAAGTCATGGAGAAACACAAAAGACTCATGGAGAATTATCTCCCAATATGAAGACTGGAAGATATATATGAAGATATTTGAAAACAATTTTCTGAGTTCGACTCACTTTGAGTTAAGAAATATGATTGTGTTGGTGAGGATGAACACTTCAGTGAGGGAACATTTTTACCTTTTTTGAGAAAATACTTCCTATAAAGACAGATTTGCCATTTTTATCCTTTAACTGATAAAGAGGAAAGCCCAGCAGGTGCTATTTCATGACACATCTCAAAATGAGACCACTCAGGGCTTCCCTGGTGGCGCAGTGGTTGAGAGTCCGCCTGCCGATGCGGGGGACACAGGTTCGTGCCCCAGTCCGGGAAGATCCCACATGCCGCGGAGCGGCTGGGCCCGTGAGCCACGGCCACTGAGCCTGTGCGTCCGGAGCCTGTGCTCTGCAACGGGAGAGGCCACATCAGTGAGAGGCCCGTGTACCGCAAAAAAAATAATAATAATGAGACCACCCACGCCCTAAATTCTGGACCCAAAGACACAGAATCAGTTACTGGGAGATGGAATTGTTTGGGGGTCTTCTGGAATGGAATATTTCACCTCTTTCTTTCCCCACAAACCCTTCTCCATTCTCTACTCCCAGGTCCAATCTCTATAAAAACACACCCACACATACAAGCTGCCATAAGTTCAACTGTTCTGCATCAAGCTCTATTTTTATTTTTGCAACATACCCAGCCATGTCCACTCAACAATACCGCCAGATAGCTTGTCAGTAAATATTGGTCCACCACACACCTCTTTACAGCTATATGGTATTCTGTTGTAGAGATGCATTTAGCATTTAATCAATCTCCTGTTGATGGAAATTGAGGACGTTTCTACTCTTTTGTTATTATAAACAATGGTGCAATGAATATCCTACAACATATTTTTGCACACATTCCTATAATTTCCATAAAACTTAATACTGACATTTAAAACTGTGAACATAAATTATAGTTGTTAGTTATACTTATATAAACATAAACAATGAGTCAAAGCAACTACTTTTTTTTTTTTTTCGGTACACGGGCCTCTCACTGTTGTGGCCTCTCCCGTGGTGGAGCACAGGCTCCAGACGCGCAGGCTCAGCGGCCATGGCTCACGGGCCCAGCCGCTCCGCGGCATGTGGGATCCTCCCGGACTGGGGCACGAACCCGTGTCCCCTGCATCGGCAGGTGGACTCTCAACAACTGCACCACCAGGGAAGCCCCAAAGCAACTACTTTTTGAAAGAATTCAATATTATAATTTTCTGGTGATGAACATGCAAAGCTTTGTTTTGCGTATGTAAGGTTTTGACTGACTTTATCCTGAGGTAATTTGTTTTAAAATAGGTTTTTTTTCCTCAAGAGGAAATATGATAGGAAGAAAATGAACAGTTCAGTGATTAATTCAAATCACTTCTCTCCTTTCATCTGGAACTTTAAAAGTTAGACAGTAACTACTTGAATGACTATTGTTGCACTGGATTAAAAATAAATTAAAACGAATTAAGGGTCAACGCAGATACATACATGATAACACCTTTTCCTCTATACAAGTCCTTAGCTTAGAGCTTTCTTTGCCCATACTTATTGAGTTAATAATTCTTATACACTTCAGATAGACTTTGATTCAAAATGATGTCTCATTAACTAACAGGACTTTCCAGAAAAAGGACTGTTCATCAATAATCAATATCTCTTGATGCCGGTTATTTAGGGAAGAACTTTAGAATTCATTAACACCCATGAACAATCTTGCATCTTTTGCAGATACATTAAAACAACAAGAACAACAACAAAAAGAAGCCTTGATGATTGGTTCACTGAGAAATCAGGCGTTCGAATTACAGCTGCCGAGAGGGAACAGAATCTGATCCTTACCTATACCTACTCTGAGCAAGAGAATTCTATTATGTTACTACTCATCAAAGAACAACTGGCTTCCAAATTAGGAGCTTGACTCAAATTAGTCCAGGGTGAATCACAGTTTTTAAAGGACTACCAGAAATATATACACTTTAAACCAGAGGAAAAATAAGTAAGCCTTTTAGGGATATAGGCAGATGGCAAATACCCGGAAGATCCAAGCTCCAGAAAGACTCCTCCTGGCTATTCAAACAAAGATGAGAATTGTAGGGCTGCTCTTCTCACCCTCCATGAGATCTCTGCACAAAATTAACTTCCTAATCCACAGGTCGATTAGAGAGTCAGAGGTTAGAGGTGACTGGGGCTGCTGCCGGCGTGTCCTTCTGGGCAAGTGCAGGGAGTGTGGCTTCTCCTGCAGAACTTACACAGCTGTTTTTGTACAGTGGAAACGACTTCCACATATTGATAAAATTGTGTTATATGACGTGTTTGGGGTTTTTGTCGGTGCTGTTCAATTCCATCCACCTAAACATGATTGTAGGTTGTTAAACCTTGTTCATATATAAATTAATGTGTCCATGAGAAGTTGGGGGTCCTTGACACAAATGAAGGTAGAAAATGTCTAGACAAAAAGTCAAGAATAATTGGGAAAAACTTTCCCAGTCTCTTCATTGTGCCAATCAGTCCCCTGTTCCGTGTTGCGTTAACTTGATCATGCGCCCTGCAGCCTTGCCGCCGGTCCCCTGGGCTCCGCCTCCCTCAGCTTCCCTGTTACGTGACGAAAGCCTCAGCTCTGTCAGCCAGTGAGGGTGCTTCCATCGCTACGAGGCTCATCTAAGTGACAAAATCTTTCCAAAATGAAGCATTATGTATTTTATTACTTGCAACCCAATTATACAAAATTTTAAGTATATAGTGTGTACAAAAGAATGACTAAAAGACGAAGATTTAAAAAAATAAACTAAGCCTGGCACCTCCTTCCCACTTCCAAAAGTTATCTTGGGGCTTTCCTAGGACTGAGATTCTTTCTCTTACCCTTTCCTTTTCTTTCACGTTCTCCCTTTTCCATTCCATTTTTAAACGTTTAGTAGAATTTATTCTCAAAAGGTTATTTAAACACTGTTATAAAATATATCTGTGATATAAAAATCACACTGTGACACCTGAAACTAGTACGACATTGTAAATCAACTGTACTTCAGTATCAAATAGAAAGTAAAAAAATAATAGTAAAAATCACGCTATAGATTTAGCTTGCTTAACGCTACTGCCACTCCAGCCAACAGACACCTTTGCTCACTACTGTCAGATCTTTGAGATGACCTTTATAACTTCTAGCAATATTCTTATGCTTCTGTTTATTGTTTTAGCCTCTATAAATGGCATCTTTTAACAGCACACCGTGCAAACGGGAATTACCTTTGTTATACTTATTTTCACCTCTTCTCTCCCTCTTCTGCCTCTTTCCTCCGTCCTTTTGCTTCTTTTTAACTTTATTGAGGTATAATTGACAAATTTTAATATATGGAAAGTATACAACGTGATGATTTGATGTACATATGCACTGTGAAATTATTTCCATCATTAAGTGATTTACACTTCTATCACCTCACTTATTTACCTTTTAGTTTTTGGTGAGAACACCTACATTCATCTCTCAGCAAGTTTCAAATAAATGACATTACAGTGGTATTAACCATAGCTGCCATGTTATACATTAGATCCTCAGACATTATTCACCTTATAACAGCTAGTTTGTACCCTTTCACCAGCTTCTACCTATTTTTCCCACCACAACTACCCACATCACACCAGGAAACCACCACTCCACTTTGTTTCTATGAGGTCAAAAATAAATTATATTTTAGATTCCACACATAAGTGACACCATGTAGTATTTGTCTTTCTCTGTCTGGCTTATTTTACTTAGCATAACCCTACCCACCCCCATGCCAGTTTCATCCACGTTGTAAAAAGTGGCCAGATTTCCCTCATTTATAGGCTGCATAATAATCCATTAGAGAGAGACAGACAGAGAGAGAGAGAAAGAGAGATCACATTTCTTAATCCATTTATCCACTGATAGACACTGAGGTTATTTCCACATCATCGCTATTATGAATAACACTGCAATGGATGTGGGATTACAGATAACTCTTTCAAAAATAATTTCATTTCCTTTGGATATATACCCAGAAGCGAGATTGCTGAATCATACGGTAGCTCTATTTTTAATTTCTTGAAGAACATTCATACTGTTTTCCATGTGGCTAGACCAGTTTGCATTCCCACCAACAGTGTCGAAGGGTTCCATGTTCTCCACAGCCTTGCCAGCGTTTATTCTCTTGTCTTTTTGATAATAGACATCCCAACAGGTGTGAGGTGGTATCCCACCGTGGTTTTGATTTGCATTTCCCAGAGGATTAGTGTCACTGAGCGCTTTTAATGTACCTGGTGTCACTTTGTATGTCTTCTTTGGAAAAATGTCTATTTAGGTCTTTTGCCCATTTTTAAGTTGGATTATTTTATTTTATATTTTTTTGCTATTGAGTTGTATGAGTTTCTTGTACATTTTGGATATTAACTGTTTATCAGATACGTGGTTTGCAAATGTTTTCTCCCATTCTGTGGGTTGCCTTTTCATCGTGCTGATCACGCCTCTCTCTTCTAGCCTTCAAAGTTTTTGCTGAAAACTCTATTGATAGTCTTGTGGGGATTCCCTTGTACTTAGCAAGTTGCTTTTCTCTTGCTACTTTTAAGATTCTCTCCTTGTCCTTAGCTTTTAACGATTTAATTATAATATGTCTCTATGTGGGTTTCTTTAAAGTCATCTTATTTGGTATTCTTTGTGCTTCCTGGATCTGGTTTTTTTTTTTTACACTTTAGGAAAATTTGCCGCTCTTTTTTCTTTGAATGAGCTTTCTTCCCCTTTCTCTCTCTATCCTCCTGCTGGGACCCCTATAGTGCATATTTGGCTCCATTTAACGGCGTCCCATAAGTTTCTTAAGCTGTCTTTACTGTTTTTCATTCTTTTTCCTTTTTGCGCCCCTGCTTGGATGAATGTCACTGCTCAGTCTTTGAGTTTCCTGGTGCTTTGTTCCACTTGATCTAATCTGCTTTTAAATCTTCAACTGAATTTTTTAGTTCAATATTGTACCCTTCAACTCTATTATTTCTCTTTCATACTTTTTAATATTTTATCTTTGTTGAAATCCTCACTTTGTTAGGCCCTGTTCTCTTGGCTTCTATGAGCGTGTTTATGAGTGTTGCTTTGAACTTTCTTTGGGTAAATCACTTTGTCTCCATTTTGTTAAGATTCGTTTCTAGAAACATACCTTTTTCTTTTGATTGGAAAGTATTCTTTGGTTTCTTCATTTTCCTTTACTCTCTGAGTTGCTTTCTACACATTAGATAAAACAGCCCCCTCTCCCAGTGTTTACAGACTGGCCCTAGGAGATGAACCTCATCAATCAGTTTGGCCTGAGCTCCCGGTTGTCTCTCAAACATTTGTGATTGTCTGTGCCACCACCTTTGTTCTGGCTGGCTCCCAAGATCCACCTATGTCTCTGAGGGAAGATGGAAGTTAGCACCTAGATGCAGGCTGATTAGAAGCCAGAGCCTTCGGCAGCAGCTGGGAAAATATGTAGTTAAGTCCTTTCCAGGGAGAAACTGGGAGATGGGCTTTTTGCATCATTGTTTGATGGTGTCTCATGGGACTTGTGAATGCAAGCTTCATTGGATATCAGACCTAGGTGACTGGGGGACTCGTCTCTTGGATGGCAGCTGTTAAATTTGGGGTACTGAATGTGTTGATAAGCTCTTTCAAGGGGCATGCTGGTGACAAGTTTTTATTGTTGGAGCAAGTTAGAGGGAGAAGATGGGGAAAGTGCCCACTGGCTATTTTGAGTCTGGGGAGAATCACAGTCAGCACCTATGCATGCTATTTAGAAGCTGGACCTTCAGACAGCAACCTATAAAGTATGCAGTCATAAACAACAAGGTCCTACAGTACAGCACAGGGAACTCTATTCAATATCCTGTAACGAACCACAATGGAGAAGAATATGAAAAGGAATGTACATATGCATAACTGAATCACTTTGCTGTACAGCAGAAATTAACACAACATTGTAAATCAACTATACTTCAATAAAATATTTTTAAAAAAGAAAATTCACAAGCAAGGAAATGTAAAAAAAAAAACCTAAAGTATACAGTCAAACCCTTTCCAGTGAAAGAATGGAAGATAGGTGGTTTTGCCTCTGCATTGAGCCCTGGGGGGATGTGACTATGGTGAGCGCTCCTGCATGTGCCCATTTAGAACTGTTTCTTTGTTTGCTACAGCCCTGTGGGTCTCATGAATGCAAGCCCATTGGCTCTCAGAGCCAGGACACCCGGGGACCCACCCTTCAGGTGGCAGTCACAAATGCTGGGGTAATAGAAGAGTGTACATGCTCCTTCTGCAACGATGCTGGCAACCTGGTTTTATCATTCAAGAGAGCCAGAAGAAGAAGGTGGGAGAAATGCCCACCAGCTCCCCTGGGCTCCAGGAAGGATCACGGCTGGCCCCTCGATACATGCTAATTAGAAGTTGGACCTTCTGACAACAGCTTGTAAAGTATGCAGTCAAACCCCTTCCAGGGGAAGAGACTGGGAGACCAGCATTTTTGCTCCCTCTGCACTGCACCCTGGGGCAATAGCCATGCTGAGTGCTTGCACTTGTGCCCATTAGAACTGCTTCTTTGTTGGCAAGGGTCCACAGGTCTCAAGGGCACAAGCTCCATTTGCTGTCAGAGCTGGGTGTTTTGGGGGCCTGTCCCTTGCGTGGGACCTTTCTCTCCTCAGGGAGAAGCTGGGAGTGGGAGAATCCCTGGCAATTCTCTGTCTGTGTAATGTGGGAGGAGTTTATGCAGGAATGTGTCTCAGCATTTCCTACCCATTTCCATGTGGGCCTTTTCTCATTTGCCCCAAATGTAGAAGTCACTCAGCTGGTTTCTGGATTTCTCTCAGAGGGAGTTGCTCCATATTTAGCTGTATATTCAGTGCATCCTTGTGAGGAGGGAAGTTCAGGAGCCTCTGTCACCATCTTGGTCCCTCTTCTCTTTTTCTCCTTTTATTTCTAACCCTAAACTAGTTTCTAAAGTCTGCCCTCTCCAAAAAAAATCTCTTTGAAACTTCTCCCTCCTCATTCTCTAGCAGGCTGTTCCCCAAACCCTTGTCACCTCCATTACACAGACATATTTGCCTCACTACTAGTGTATATGGAGAAAGCTTGACTTACGGCCTGTTTCAGAGTCTGAATCATTTTTAGCTTATTGCCTTGTCAAAATCCCATTGAGGCAGTGAGCATTAAATCCACCTCTTACCATCTCTGGAGACTTTAGCAAGGGAAGCCACCTGGGTAATATTTTCTCTCCAATTAAATTCATTTTCTTTATCCAGCATGAAATCTTTTTATTATAAGTAGTCAGAGAATTAAACCCTATCAAGACACCCCAGAGGCTTATAAAAGTTGTCAAGAAAAAAATGTCTACTTTGAAAACAATTGGTCTGGGAAGCTTTATGACCCTCTTACACTTTGCCAGCCAGAAGTTTTGGCAGATTTCCCAATAGCTTATGGAGTCCAAGGCAAGGGGAGTCTGGAGTTGCCTTGATCTAATTACTGCAGGATTTCAATTTGTGCCCAATTAAAATGAACAGTGTTAAAGGGTGGCCCTCAGCTGCACCAAAGTTGCAGTGGAACAGCATTTACCAGAAGTGTACCAACCCCCCAGAGGGAAGCATGGTTAGCCATGTGTGAATGTAACTCTGTTTCTGGGTACGATTATACCTAGTTCCCGTGTTTTCATTGTGAAAATGGAATTGGATAATGACAGTGGTCCTTGTAGAAAGGGTAGTTTCTAAAATTGGGCTTTAATTTCAATTTTCCAGGTAACTGAAGCAAAAGTAGATGTGATTTATCTAGTTACAATGGAGTAGACGGAGTGAAATTATCTAAGGAAAGTGAATCAGTATCCTGTTTTGAAAAGATTTCCAGGGAAGGAAATCCAACCATCTTTCTCCCTGGGAGTTGGCACTGCCTCATATAAACAGTCAAACTTTCTTCTGCCTATTCATTAAATTTCTAGTAACAAACACACAGTAGTGACACGTTTATGACATTAACATAGGTACATTCCAGCATTACATGGTAGGCGTTCTATAAACGTCCCCCCAAATAAGTGAAATGTTAAATGCATTACCATTGGGTAGAAGTAATCTGCGCTCAGAGGCAAATGCAGCCCCGCCTGTATCACTTATACTTTTTGGACCTAACCATCCTTTACATGACTGTGTCCAATACTACTATACTAAAAGGTTGTTATTTTCTTATGAATCTCTGGTGAAGAGTTCTTCTTCCCTGCCTAGCTCAGTCTTGCACAAGTCTGGAAAAGCATGTTCATTAATTTAATCAATAAATATCCACCCTATGCAGACGGTGTGCTGGATTCTGCGGACAGATCATGAGCAGTATTGAAATGACTGCTGCACTCAGGCAGTAGAGAGTCTTATGGAATAACAGCTGTCGATGACTAAGCACCTGTTAGGTGCCACATTGGGCATCATGTTTGCATCCCAGGCATTGATGAAAGCTATCTGTCATCATCCCCATTTCATAGATGAACAAACTGAGGCTCTGAGCTTACGTGACATTTCTAAAATTTCCCAGGTATTTTTTTGCTCCTCTTTCTCTAATTGCTTTAGGTTTAAGATTAGGTTGTTTATTTGAGATGTTTCTTGTTTCTTGAGGTAGGATTGTATTGCTATATACTTCCCTCTTATAACTGTTTTTGCTGCATCCCATAGGTTTTGGGTCACCATGTTTTCATTGTCATTTGTTTCTAGGTATTTTTTTTAACGTCTTTATTGGAGTATAATTGCTTTACAATGGTGTGTTAGTTTCTGCTTTATAACAAAGTAAATCAGCTATACGTATACATATATCCCCATATCTCCTCCCTCTTGCATCTCCCTCCCACCCTCCCTATCCCACCCCTCTAGGTGGTCACAAAGCACTGAGCTGATCTCCCTGTGCCTGTGTGGCTGCTTCCCACTAGCTATCTATTTTACATTTGTTAATGTATGTATGTCCATGCCACTCTCTCACTTCATCCCAGCTTACCCTTCCCCCTCCCTGTGTTCTAGGTATTTTTTGATTTCCTCTTTGATTTCTTCAGTGATCTTTGTTTATTTAGTAGTGTATTGTTTAGCCTCCATGTGTTTGTATTTTTTACAGTTTTTTTCCTGTACTTGATATCTAGTCTCATAGTGTTGTGGTCGGAAAAGATACTTGATATGATTTCAATTTTCTTAAAGTTACCAAGGCTTGATTTGTGACCCAAGATATGATCTATCCTGGAGAATGTTCCATGAGCACTTGAGAAGAAAGTGTATTCCGTTGTTTTTGGATGGAATGTCCTATAAATATCAATTAAGTCCATCTTGTTTAATGTGTCATTTAAAGCTTGTTTTTCCTTATTTTTTTCTTCCTTTTTGGCTGCACTGGGTCTTTGTTGCTATGCACGGGCTTTCTCTAGTTGCAGCGAGCGGGGGCTACTCTTCATTGCAGTGCGCGGGCTTCTCACTGCGGTGGCTTCTCTTGTTGCAGAGCATGGGCTCTAGGTGCATGGGTTTCAGTAGTTGTGGCACATGGGCTCAGTAGTTGTGGCTCGCAGGCTCTGGAGCGCAGACTCACTAGTTGTGGTGCACAGGCTTAGTTGCTCCACGGCATGTGGAATCTTCCTGGATCAGGGCTCGAACCAGTGTTCCCTGCGTTGGCAGGTGGACTCTTAACCACTGTGCCACCAGGGAAGTCCTCCTTATTTATTTTCATTTTGGATGATCTGTCCATTGGTGAAAGTGGGGTGTTAAAGTCCCCTACTATTATTGTGTTACTGTCGATTTCCCCTTTTATGGCTGTTAGCATTTGCCTTTTGTATTGAGGTGCTCCTATGTTGGGTGCATAAATATTTACAATTGTTTTATCCTCTTCTTGGTTTGATACCTTGATCATTATGTAGTGTCCTTCTTTGTCTCTTGTAATAAACTTTGTTTTAAAGTCTATTTTGTCTGATATGAGAACTGCTACTCCAGCTTTCTTTTGATTTCCATTTGCATAGGATATCTTTTTCCATCCCCTCACTTTCAGTCTGTATGTGTCCCTAGGCCTGAAGTGGGTCTCTTGTAGACAGCATATATATGGGTTTTGTTTTTGTATCCATTCAGTCAGTCTATGTCTTTTGGTTGGAGCATTTAATCCATTTACATTTAAGGTAATTATTGATTACCTTAATGTAATCCTATTACCTTACCTTATGTTCCTATTACCATTTTCTTAATTGTTTTGGGTTTGTTATTGTAGGTCTTTTCCTTCTCTTGTGTTTCCTGCCTAGAGAAGTTCCTTTAGCATTTGTTGTAAAGCTGGCTTGGTGGTGCTCAATTCTCTTAGCTTTTGCTTGTCTGTAAAGGTTTTAATTTCTCCATCAAATCTGAATGAGATCTTTGGTGGGTAGAGTAATCTTGGTTGTAGGTTGTTCCCTTTCATCACTTTAAATATGTCCTGCCACTCCCTTCTGACTTGCAGAGTTTCTGCTGAAAGATCAGCTGTTAACCTTGGGGATTTCCTTGTATGTTATTTTTTGCTTTTCCCTTGCTGCTTTTAATATTTTTTCTTTGTATTTAATTTTTCATAGTTTGGTTAATATGTGTCTTGGCATGTTTCTCCTTGGATTTATCCTGTATGGGACTCTCTGTGCTTCCTGGACTTGGGTGGCTATTTCCTTTCCCATATTAGGGAAGTTTTCAAATACAATCTCTTCAAACATTTTCTCAGTCCCTTTCTTTTTCTCTTCTTCTTCTGGGACCCCTGTAATTAGAATGTTGGTGCATTTAATGTCCCAGAGGTCTCTGAGACTGTCCTCAATTCTTTTCATTCTTTTTTCTTTATTCTGCTCTGTGGTAGTTATTTCCACTATTTATCTTCCAGATCACTTATCCGTTCTTCTGCCTCAATTCTTCTGCTATTGATCCCTTCTAGAGAATTTTAAATTTCATTTATTGTGTTGTTCATCACTGTTTGTTTGCTCTTTAGTTCTTCCAGGTCCCTGTTAAACATTTCTTGTATTTTCTCTATTCTATATCCAAGAGTTTGGATCATCTTTACTATCATTACTCTGAATTCTTTTTCAGGTAGACTGCCTATTTCCTCTTCATTTGTTAGGTCTGGTGGGTTTTTATCTTGCTCCTTCATCTGCTGCGTATTTCTCTGTGTTTTCATTTTGCTTAACTTACTGTGTTTGGGGTCTCCTTTTTGCAGGCTGCAGGTTCGTAGTTCCCGTTGTTTTTGGTGTCTGCCCCCAGTGGGTAAGGTTGGTTCAGTGGGTTGTGTAGGCTTCCTGGTGGAGGGGACTGGTGCCTGTGTTTTGGTGGATGAGGCTGGATCTTGTCTTTCTGGTGGGCAGAACTGTCTCTGGTGGTGTGTTTTGGGGTGTCTGTGACCTTATTATGATTCTAGGCAGCCTCTCTGCTAATGGGTCGGGTTGTGTTCCTGTCTTGCTAGTTGTTTAGCAGGGGGTGTCCAGCACTGGGTCTAGCTGGTCATTCAATGGAAATGGGTCTTAGCTTTGAGACAGAGATCTCTGGGAGAGCTCTTGCCGTTTGATATTACATAGAGCGGGGAGGTCTCTGGTGGACTAATGTCCTGAACTCAGCTCTGCCATCTCAGAGGCTCAGGCCTGACACCCGGCCAGAACACCAAGACCCTGTCAGCCGCACGGCAGGGAATGTGGCAGTCTCCATTACGAAGTCAGGTTATGAGGGTCTACCATAGCTGTTCAGCTAGAACAGGATGACTTGGGAGCAGCTTGTCTACGAGGCTGTCTCCAGCAGCTGGTGGCTGAAAGAGTAGGCCTCCGCATGCACTGCCAGAACCTTAAACGTTTATATTGAGGTCTTCCCTGGGTTCGGTCATGGATTCGGTGCAGGTGATCTCAAGAACACCTTACTCCCTCAAGGTTGTGTGCTTGAAACAGCTCCTACGCCTGAGGGTCTACAAGCCACAGGAAGACGAGACCGCCCAGGGTGGCCTGCAAACCGTGATTCTTGCCGCAAACCCTGCTGCTGCCGTCATGGGATCTGGGTTCCCCCCCGCCACTCTGCAGTGCCTTTTCAGGGAAGCTTTTTCTCTGTGCTGAGGAGATTCATGCTACCTGAGTTGCCCAAAGCCATAGAGCACGTAAATGTTGGGGCGGGGGTACAAACCCAGCCAATGTGGCTCCGAAGTCGGTGGTAACCTCACCCTAAACGCCTCACCCCCGCGAGCGTAACCTCCTCAAGCCCGCTCCGCCGCAGGAAGAGTCCTAAAACACTATTATTTTTATCGTGTTGCATTTGTGGCATTGGAATTTGCAGGAAGCTTTACACCACATGCTTCTAGATAAAAAAGTAACCATAACTAATACAGAGTAAGAATTTTTCTGCGATAAAGATTTTTGAAAGCAATTAATATTCATCAGACTCGGATTTAATTTTTAATATATTTCTTTCAATCAAGCATCATTTTCTTCAATATTTAGCCAAGTTTATTTTCTCATTTAGTTCATGAACATATTCTCTCACCTGTCACAGAATTCTTCTTTTCTTCAAATCTATTTTTTCCCAAACAATAATATTATTTTGTTGGTGATGCCACTTTAGGTTATTATTTACTGAAGAGTCCATGACTTCATTGGTAGTGATGAGTCCAACAATGTATTCCACAGACATTTAATAAATGATATCTTCTCCTAATGATTAAGTAATGATGATGGTTGATGATTGATTTAAATGTCAACTTTGCTAGTCCATGGAGTGCCCAGATATTTGATTAAATAGTGTTCTGAGTGTTTCTGTGAGGGTATTTTGCCATAAAGGTAATATTTCAATCAGTAGACTGAGTAAAGTAGGTTGCTCTCCCTAACAAGGATGGGCCTCGTCCAATCAGTTGAAGGCCTGAATAGAATAGAAAGGTTGACTCTCCTCCAAGTGAGAGAGAATTTCTCCTCTCTGACTGCCTTTTGACTTAACTGAAATATGAATGAGCTCTTCCTGGGTCTCACGCCTGTTGGCTTTCAGAACTGGATTAAATCGTCAGTTCTCCTGGTTCTCGGGCCTTTGGACTCAGACTGGAGCTACACCATCTTATATAGAGCTGGAGACCCAGGAACCCTAATGATGTAGTTCCATTCTGAGTGCACAGGCCTGAGAAATAGGACAACTGAGACCTAGGAAGAGCTAGTGTTTCAGTTCGAGTCCAAAAGCAGGACTGTTAATGTGTATATGAATATATCCTATTGGTTCTGTTTTTTTTGACTAATACAATGATGATGCTGATGGGGATAAGACAAGCAAGGTAAGAATGTCTTGGTGCTGGTGTGGTGGCAGCGATAGTTGATTTAAGCTCATTAGACAAGTCGATTTTTAACTCAAAATTCCAGTTTTTGAATCTTATGCCTCCTGGGAAAAAAGTGATTAAGATGTGTACTTTTGAGTTTTTGTAACTATCTTTCATTCATTCAACCATATTTGTTACTAATCTACCCTGTAAAAGATATTTGCAAGATCTATATATATGAGGATCTGCCTATAGGCAATATGCCCTCAACAGAAAAAAGTAACACATTATACAAGGAAGCAATATAAAATAAGTAGTAACTGAATTAAAAGGTGAGGAAAGAAAAAGAAGCAAGTGGTTATACGTAAAGAACCAGGAAAGTTGTAGTAGTGTGGACATCACTTGAGAAGTGATGTAGGGATGAGTGGCTGAATGGCTGTCATGGGCTAAGTGAAGGGCTATGAACATATCTGCAGAATGTACACAAGATATGATAGACTTCTCAGTGACTCTAGCTCTTTTAAGAGGAGGCTATAAAGCTCATAGTGAAGTCTTTACAAGTGTGTGCCTTCTGAAACGGCGTGTTATAAATCCGAAGACAAGGCAGCTTGCTTTTACCCTAGAAAATAAGAAGAGTGTTGACCCAATTGTAACACATTTCATGGTCACAGAGGTTGTGCTCTTTTTAAACTGTCAGAATTTTTATCATCTAATTCAAAGAATCCAAGGAGGTGTCTGAGGTGTGTGCATCTTCATTTCGAGCTTGCGTAGCCATGTGTCTGGTCGATACAACTAAAAATGCACAACATCTCATTTAATAAACACCTTGCCAGAATTTCCAGGAACTTGCCCAGTGACAAAATTAAGTTTTTACCATTGCCCCCTTGGCACTTCTTTTTTTTTTTTTTTTTTTGGTACGCGGACCTCTCACTGCTGTGGCCTCTCCCGTTGCGGAGCACAGGCTCCGGACGCGTAGGCTCAGCGGCCATGGCTCACGGGCCCAGCCGCTCCGCGGCATGTGGGATCTTCCCGGACCGGGGCACGAACCCGCGTCCCCTGCATCGGCAGGCGGACTCTCAACCACTGCGCCACCAGGGAAGCCCTGGCACTTCTTGAAATATACCACCAAGTTAATTGTGTGCAAGAGGCAATTTGAGGTAGAGCCTCTGGATCATTCAAAGTCCTTGTAAGAAGCTTCCTTCCAGTTTTTAAAACCCTCACAAGCAAATGATTTTTGAGGGACTCCTCCTTCCTTTGAAAATTCTCTGCAATTTGTAGAATTGACCATAACCTTTGGAATGCACGTGCTCCCACAATAGTTGATTAAACCAGCATGGCGTAGAATGCACCCTAATGGCAATTCTTAAGTCTCCCTTAATTTGATCCTAGTGTTTACTCAATAAAGATGTTTTTAAGCCACTAGATTTAAGGAACTTTTTTTTAATGGTCTGGAGTGTTCAGAAAAGAACAGAACAAAGTCTTTACCCTCAAAAGATGAAGTGGCAGAGAAAATTGTTAATAATATGCAGTGTGATAAATACTAAAATAAATATATGCACGGAGAGATTTGTGCTCTGGGAGACCAAAGAAAGAGCAAAGAGAATGATCACTTAATAGCCACTTGGGGACACACAGGGAAGGCTTCTAGGAAGGGTTAGTGCTTAAGAAAAGATTCAGGAGATAGCCAAGAAGTGAAGAAAGTAACAGCATTCCAGGCAGGGGCAAGAGAAGTTAAATATATGAGCAAACTTTGTCCATCCAGCATAACCTGTCTCCCCTCATAACATCCTGGTGTGTCACTGTGGTCTTTTTTGTTTTCCATCTCTTCACAAGCTCTCACGCAGCTATCATTTACATACCTCACAAGAAGCACGCAGTAGAGGTCACCCAATGACATCCAAGCAATTGGAACATTGTGTACACATCAAGTAAGTCAAACTTTCTCCATCATTTAGGCACATTGGAAGCTATCTACTGAGGAGCCCAGAAAACTGGAAACACTGGTGATAAAAGCACAGCTTTTGAGGGAGAAGGGGTGAAAGTGTGAAGATGTAGATTGTCTGACGGATGAAGAGTAAGCAGCCATGGGGGTGGATATGACTCAAAGAGCGGGAGCTGGGAATACTTCATTCTTGCACATAGAAGTCTCTCAATAATATTTGTTCAATGAATGAAGAAAATCGATACATAAAATATAAATGATTTGTGATTTTGGATGGAGCTCTTTCTAATGACCAGAAACTACTCATTTCATTCTTCCCTTTGACAAAGGCCAACCCTCAGTAATAGGAAAGCCAGAGGAAAATATTTCAAAGAAAACTTTCAAATTCCATCTAAATTTTTGTCTTATTTTGTGACAGTGTTTTTAAAAAGCCAAAGAGAAAAGGCAGGAGACGCAAGAGGGAAGAGATATGGGAACATATGTATATGTATAACTGATTCAGTTTGTTATAAAGCAGAAACTAACACACCATTGTAAAGCAATTATACCCCAATAAAGATGTTAAAAAAATTAGAAAAAAAAAAAGAGAGAAAAGGCATCTAAAAATAAAAAGAAAATAGGCTATACAGTAAAAATTTAATGAGAACAAGAATAATTCTGGACAAAAAATTTTCAGAGAAGGATTTGACTCATAAGAAAAACTTATATACATAAGACAATGGTAATATTAAATAACTTAAGGGGCCTCTGATTCAAGGGGCAGATCAACTTTGTAGGTGTTAAAGAAGCCCCACGTCCCCACTCCTTGGGAAGAAAGTTGAGGGTGCACCTGCAGCAGGGGACATCCGGGCCACACTAGCATCTTCCTGAAATCCCTTCGACTGGGACAGAGCAATAGGTGGCACCAAGGAGAGCAGAATTCTGGACTTTAGTTTGTTTTCACAACAATTTAAGGGAGTTAATTTCATATCTTGGACTTGAATTTTTATTTGGAAATGTAACAATAGGAGGTACCTATGTGTACTTTGGGTAATAAAACCAAAAACTGGGGAGTGTTTTTGTGACGCCCTTTATTCCCTCATCCCCACAATTTTGTAAGAAGTGGCTAAGCTTCCCCACTGCTGGGTAGGAGGGGAGAGTGAGTGAAGGTTTAAGGTTAATGGGTTTTTTTCTTCTCTTTCCACTCACCATTCACCCCTTCATAAGGGAAAAGAAGTAACTAAGGAGATTGATGATGTACTGACATACATTGTTCCACGTCTGTGTATTTATTTGTTTGCTTGTGGTACCAAGGCCACACATGGTCCCCATCCATCATCTTCTAATGGAGGAGCTGTTCTTAATTCTCTACCTTCTACATCCGAAACTGGTGGGTAACTTTGGGTAACCTTGATGCATTCAATAAGAGATGACAGGCCCTACAGAGCTCTTTAATCTGGTTGCCATGAGAGAATCTTGCTTGGGGATTATTAAGAAAAGAATTTCAATTTCAATTAACTGTGATAATAAGAGCACTGAACCGGAGGTCACGCAGCCTGGGGTCCCTTCTGGCTTCTTGTGAAGTTTCTGTTGCAACTCATCTCATCTTCTTAGATGTGCCACACACTCAATGTCTCATTTGTAGACTTGAGCTTATGTGAGACTGTTGAGGTTTCCTCTAATGTTTTCAGTCAAGAGTTATGTATCGAGAGCCTATTATATGCCAAGCCCTAGGTTAGGCATGAAGGAAACCGCCGTCGCAATTGCTGATTGAATACAACAATCCAATCCGCTCCTGGGTAGAACAGTCTAGTGGTGGGGCCAGACATTAACAAATAATGACCAGAAAAGCTATAATTATACTTTCGAGAATGCCTTTTCATTGTAAACCTTTCTACGATGTTTTGATTTATTCTCAACACCTGCTTTATCTGCACAAGTAAATGCAGTTTGGAGAAAAGGCATCTGCAAGGTGAGCCACACAAGCCTTAGCTGTTCCCAACTTATTCCTCAGGGTACAGGTTTAAGTTCTTGGCAAGAGAAAGAAAAGCGGGTTTAGCGACCAAGCTAAGGTCTGGAAACTTTAAAATTTGTATTACAAACTCTGTGTTTGCAGGAGTTAATGGATGAAGCCAGCCCAACATTTCCTGGAAGAGAAACTTCAGGAAGCCCACTTAAATATTAGTACCACTGAGTGTCATTGGTGAGAAGTAATGTGCACGTGTCTGTAGCTTTCCTCCCGGTGCCTGACAGCGTTTCCACAGGAAACAGAATTGCTCTGTCAGCGCTGTTACGATATGACCGTCAATATTGTCTTTAAAAATCAATCTTTGGCATCTGTATCGTTCCAACATTCATGTTCTATTTAGCAAATGTACAGAAAGTGGATGTCACAGATTCTCCCCAAGCTCACAATTCAAAGTTGTTAGTTTTTTTTCTCCTATAATCTATGAATTTGGGGGGTGGGGGGAATCTACTCTCTCCTCTTCAGTAACAATGAAGCTTTATTTTCCTCACTCTCCTTAAGTTCCAAATTATCAGAAAAAAATTTTCTTAAGAGTTTCCTTTCATCTTTTTCTTCTTAATAGCTGGATTTGGAAGAAAATTGCTTATAGGTTTAATGTAAAATATCTTCTTATTAGGAGTTATGTTAAGTAAGCAAAGCTTCTTCTCACTTAAGGTTTACAAGAGGAGAAAAGCAGTAACAAAAGTGTGAGATAATTGTGAGTGTTACCAGCAGTCCAGCCAAATTCCTCCAGGGGCTTTTTGGTGCCCCTGTGGCTCCTGCCTGAACTGTTCTGCTTAGGAAGGATTCCTGAGGTGCCCAGACAACCCCCAGCATGTTGCTGTATTGATACATTGTGTTCAATGTGATAAACTAAGGACTCAAGCCTTTGCTTCCCAGTAGCCCAATTAACTGGAAAAAAGTATTGTTAGGTTGAGGGATATGTACCTAGTTTGCTTAAACTTCATGCCCCCAGAGTGGATGCAACAATTTATCCACATCACTGCGCTAGTGTATCAAAAGCAGTGTAACCTTAATCAATGTAGAACGCCCCAATAACCAGCCTTTGTAGAAGGAGTTTTTAAAGACATACAATTTAATAGTCATAAGTGATTTTAGAACAACCCCATCTTAGATTTTTGTCTTACAGAAAAACATTAAAGTAGATCCAGTTCATAACCCTCGGTCACATCTGTCAGAAGTCCTTAAGCCATGCTTCGGTACCCGTATGCCTTTCAGGTGCTCTGTGTTCCTTAGAGAGCTAAAACTTTCTCTCCTGGTCCAATTTCTTGTCTTTCTTTCCTCTCACTACTTTTAGTGTGTGGATCATCTTAACTTCTTCCAAAGAGAAAAATATTCTGAAACTCTTTTCAGATTTAATAGACAGTAAAGTTTAATTTCCTCCAGAATTGTAGCTCTCATCTCCTTGACAATTTGGTCTGTATTTAAAACAAAATAAAGGAAAAGGTTATCATTTAAACCTTTAAAGATTTATGGGAAGCATACTGTCTACTTGGAAAAATTGAAACCCCAGAAGTTGGAAAATCAGATGAACTGAGGAAGGTGTTTTCATACCTCTTATTTGTACTTTCCAAACCCCCTGGGGTTGCCAGCTTGGGTGGAACACCTCCTAACAAGCTTTGTGGTGAGAATTTTGACACTTCCACTTCTGGTTCCTATTGGAAATATCACAAAATAAGCCTTCTGTGCAATATTTCAGCAATTGTCATGCCAATTCAGGAATTACAGATAAGAAGAAGTTAGCCAAAACCTTCAGAACTTTAAAAGGCTTTAGTCTGAAAGTAATAGTCAAGTTGTAAACGTACTCCAAAATCCCTGAGTTGAAGATAAATATATCTGGAAAGAATGCCTTTAGCTGAAATTAACAGAAAACTGAACTAACCCAGGCTTTAACAGGAGACATTGGCTGTTTACTTAAAATCCAAATTAGGAGATAAACCATCCAGAGCTGGGCCAGCCACTCCTCAACACTGATGCTGTCATTCTTTCCTCTCTATCGGCTTGAGCATCTGAAGCTTCTTCCAAGACTAACCATAAATTTGTTGTCTAATTCAGGACACTTCTGAGTGTGAAAGGGGGTGTTATCAATAATTACGGTGTGACAGCAGGATTCACCTGGGACTCTCTTAGGCAAACTAGTACCTATGGTTACATAAGTTTTTTTCTCACGTCATTTGCCGCATTGCCCCAGAATGGCTGCAGCAGTTCCAAAGATTGGTCCTATCACCATATGCAAAGGCAAGAAGCAAGGGGAAGAGGACATAATAACAAGCTTGCTTCCCAGGCCTGCTCCTTTATCAGAAAGAAGCTTTCTCAGAAGCCCTCAGTAGATATCTACTTACTTCTCATTGTCACCATTAGATACAGAGGTCGGGGCCCAGAGGGAGCCTCACCCAGAGGGTCCAGGAGAGGCCAGGGAGGGGATGCGCTTTCAGATGCAATGCTGTTTCTATGCGGTTTTAGCAAAAGGATTCACACTCCCAAACCCCATCCTGGTTGTATGTTGGATTCCTTCCGGTCAAGCGCCACTCATGAAGGTGCTATTTCGCTGCACTAAGTTGCACCTAGAAGGCCGGCCTGTCTCTAACACAGTTCCGTGATGCCAAGCCCTTGCAAAGAGTGCAGAGGCAGCAAGTGACCACACACCTCTCTCCTTAAAAGAACTAAAAACAGAAGAAGAAGAACGGCAATATCAAAAGGAGAAGTTCTAAGCACCAGGCCCCAGGCCACATGCTGTGTGCTGGTATGTCCAGGGCCATAAAAACTGAGGGAGTGCCAGGGGCTGTGTGTGCTTCTTTCTCGGCATCTCTGTGCTCCTGGTGGCAGGGCTGGTGGTGCAGGTGTTACAGAACCACACAGGCAGTGCCTGCAAGCCTGTCTTCCCTGGTCCCCCGCACACTGGCGATTCCCTCAGTTCCGGAGATGGACCAGGCCCGCAGCAGTGCTGACCACAGCAGAGCAACGGCAGGAAGGGCATCTCCCACGGCGTGACGAGGATCTTGTGAAAAGTCGTGCCAGGGCCCCGGTGGACAGACCTCTGCAGCCCGCGGGAGAAAAAAGAGAGCTTCCAAGATGGGTTGCTCCAGCAAAATGGGTGTCCTGGAGCCAGCGTGCGCCAATGTCCACAGCTCCAAACCCATCGCCGAGGATTTCTCAGAAGTGGAGAGCATTGGCTGACTTCACGTTCTGTGAATCACTGCATGTAGCGCCCCATCCAATAGGGCAGCCAGCTGCTTTCCTAAATCTGCAGCAGAGGGACTTGGATTGCCCTGCTGCAAAATCCAGAAAGAAAGTACTGGACGCTGGGGTTGACAAAATTCATAGGCTTAGCCCAGTAAGAAAATTAATAATTAATTTAAATGATCAGTTAATTAATTAAATGGAAGCCAAATTAAGAGGCTGTTAGATTTTCCAGTCTGGTTATAGCATTCTATGTTAAAATTATCAAATTCAAGTGTGACAATCTTATATTTTTAACTTATGATACTTAGCTCATTAACTAATAAAAAAACTCAATAATAAAAATACTCAATAATAAGCTGTTATGAGGTGTACTTGCAGCAACATGGATGGACCTAGAGATTGTCATTCCGAGTGAAGTAAGTCAGACAGAGAAAGACAGACATCATATGATATCACTTATATGCGGAATCTAAAAAGAAATGATACAAATAAACTTATTTACAAAGCAGAAACAGACTCACAGACTTAGAGAGTGAACTTCTGGTTACCAGGGGAGAAGGGAGAGGGGGGAGGGATAGTTAGGGAGTTTGGGATTGACATGTACGCACGGCTATATTTAAAATGGATACCCAACAAGGACCTGCTGTAGAGCACAGGGAACTCTGCTCAATGTTATGTAACAACCTAAATGGGAAAAGAATTTGAAAAAGAATAAATACATGTGTATGTCTAACTGAATCACTTTGCTGTACACCTGAAACTAACACAACATTGTTAATCATCTATACTCCAATATAAAATAACAAGTTAAAAAAAAATGAGGTGCTGTGCTTATTCTGCAGGGAACAAAATATTTACTAGACATTTATTTAGGAATTGGGAACCCCACTCTGTACTTTACATGTTGTCTCATCTCATTATAACACTCACTATTCTTTAGGGTTTACTAGGTTCCAAACCCTGTACGAAAGTCTCTATATGTATTATTAATTCATTTAATTATTATAATAACCCAATAAGACTGTTAGTATCCTAATTTTTCAAAGTGGGCTCATGGGGCACAGAGAAGGTAAGTAACTTGCCCGAGGTCACACAGTAAGCTCGGAGCTAGGACATTCACAGGAATCTGGCTCCAGGGTGTGTTTGCTCCAAACACAACTGCCTTCCAAAAAACCCCCGATGAATTGTCCTCTGAGAAAGTGACAACCGTCAGACCTTCCCACCAAAAGGATGTGCTGCTTCCTTTGCCCACTTATTCTATTCCACACATCTGAAGACCAGAGACAGCTTTTAGTAAATGTTGGCTGAGCAAATAAAGATATAAGTATTATTATTTTAGTTTTACAGGAAAAGTGGGAGCTCTGAAGAGCTAAGTCAGGCAGAACCACTCAAGATGCAGTCTACTGTGTCTGCTTCTAAAGCCCTGATGTTTGCCCGTCTCTCACTGTTGGCAACATGGGATCCATACCCGCGCTATGGATTCTCCCGGCATGCATTGTCATGCATGTGTTTGCAAGACATTCTCCTCAATTCACCTAAGAACTTCTTCAGGGGAAGGGGGTGGGTGTGGGGGGGAGAATGAACGCGAGTGGGGAGTCATTTTATTCTCCTTGGCATCCCCAGCTGCCCACTCACTCTTTATAACAAACGAAGAACATGCAGCACAGTTCGCTGGAGGTATTATAATAGAAATTCCATGTTACTTTTTTTACAGAAAGTAACCAAAAGGAGATCATTTTTATTCTATCACTGTAACTTTTGCTTGAGAAAAACATTAACAAGTGTCCCCTTCCAGAAATCTTGCAAATCAATTTGTGTAGTCACTGAGGTCCTGCAGCCATCTGTTACTCAGCTGTGAAAGTTGTTTATTCATACTTTTGCCCATTCATCTGTTTTGTGTTTCCTTTTGTCCATTTCTCACTTAAGATAAACAAAAAACTGTCAGCGTGTGACGGATGCCAAGACCCGAATCTGCCTCTGCCCAGAAGAAGGGTGTTTGTCAAGGGAGGGAGACCAGAGGGTGGAGGGAGGAAAACCCCCTTCTTACTCTTCCAAGACAGAAGGTCATTTAAAATTTCTGATTATGTAGTCCTGCATGTCTGACCTTTGAAATGCCCCTTGGATTTCAAAAAACATGAGCAGTGTCAGATGGAACCATTCTAGTCATACAAACGTTTCCAACACTATTACTACTTTTTGAATTGTTTAAAGAATTGCCGATTCTTTTACCTAGGCAAAACGGTTTGTTTCTCTAATTCAGAGAACAAGTTCATAGAAATGTACAGGTTTTCTAACAAAGGAAATACTATTCTCTTATCAACCGAGAAACACTGGGAAATATATTATTAGTAATTCCTCACCACCTTTTCCTAATGATATTTTTGAATCAGTTTCCTCCAATTAAATGTTGTTAGTGACAGAATACCCAAACCAAATTGAGTTAATCAAAATGAAATTAATTATTCCACATACCTAAAAAGTCTAGAGGTAGGACTGAATTCAGGAAAGTCTTGATCAGAACTTAAGTAAAATTGCTATGTGCTGGTTTCTTCTGTCTTTCATGCTTGCTGCCCACTGTGCAGATCTCATTCTCATGTGCCTCATACATTAGCCAGATGGAGGAGAGAACTTCAGTGACAGTTTCCAGGTACTCTGCAGAGGGGAAGGATTATCTCTCTTAGTTCCAGAAGCCTCAGCAAATATCTGGCTATCATTCATTAACTTTGATGGTGATACATCCATTCTCCAACCAACCACTGAGGCCAGAGGAAGCCAAGGCTCTGATTGACCAAGCCTGAATCACTCACAACTTCTGGAGCTCGAACTGGGGATGGAGAGGTGAGTCTACCTGCTGGAACACTAATAGACCCTCAGAAGAAAGTCTGGAGCTATTAATCCGAAAAGGGCAAACAGATAACCAACAGGAAAGATACAAATTGCTAACTGTGTAACAGTACTTGCATACTATGGAAAATTAATCATAGATTTTTGTGTGTGTGTGTGTGGTATGCGGGCCTCTCACTGTTGTGGCTTCTCCCGTTGCGCAGGCTCAGCGGCCATGGCTCACGGGCCCAGCTGCTCCGCGCCATGTGGGATCTTCCCGGACCAGGGCACGAACCCGTGTCCCCTGCATCGGCAGGCAGACTCTCAACCACTGCGCCACCAGGGAAGCCCATTCATAGATATTTTTAAGTGATAACGTTAAAATCAGAACAAAATGTATCCACAGGAAAAGAAGCTATCAACAAAGTGAAAAAACAACCTATGGAATGGGAAAAATATTTACAAACCATTTTTATCATAAAGAGTTAATATCCAGAACATATGAAGAACTCTTGAAACAATAGCAAGAAAAAAAAAAAAGAAAAAAGAAAAAACCAACCCAAGTAAAAAGGAAAAGAAACTGAATAGACATCTGTCAAAAGAAGATATACAAAAGACCAACAAGTACATGAAAAGATGCTCAATATCACTAGTTATTAGGGAAATGCAAATTAAAAACACAATGAGGTGTCAGCTCACACCTGTTAGAATGGCCATCATCAAAAAAGCGAAAGATAACAAACGCTAGCATGGATGTAGAGGAGAGGGAACACTTGTGAACTGTTGGTGGGATTGTAAATTGGTGCAGCCACTATAGAAAACAGCATGAAGCATCCTCAAAAAATTAAAAATAGAACTACTATATGATCCAACAATTCTACTTCTGGGAATATAGACAAAGAAAATGAAGACACTAACTTGAAAAGATATCTGCACCCCCATGTTCATAGCAGCATTATTTGCAATAGCCAAGCCATGGAAACAACCTAAGTGTCCACCAATAGGTGAATGGATAAAGAAATTGTGGTATATATACACAATGGAATATTATTTAGTCATAAAAAATGGGGAAATCCTACCCTTTGTGAAAACATGGATGGACCCTGAAGGCATTATACTCAGTGAAATAAGTCAGACAGAGAAAAACATATGGCATGATCTCACTATTTATTTATAAATTATTTATTTATTTATAAATTCGTACGTCAAAGTCCTAACCCCTGATACCTCAGAACATGACTGTTTTGGAAATAGGACCTTTAAAGAGGTTAAATAATTAAACAAAGTCATGAGGGTGGGCCCTAATGCCACGTGACCAATGTCCTTATGAGAAGAGGGGATTAGGACCCAGACACACAGGAAAGAAAGACCATGTGAAGGCACAGGGAGAAGGCAACCATCTATGAGCTAAGCTGATGGGCTTGAAACAACCTTCTGACACCTTGACCTTGGACTTCCAGCCTCCAGAACTGTGAGAAAATAAATTTCTGTTATTTAAGCCTCCCAGTCTGTGGTTCTCTGTTACAGCAGCCCAACCAAACTAATACAGGGTCCAATCTCCCCATGTGAACATCTAAGACAAGAAAGAGAACATGCTGCAGGGGGCCCCCAGGCGCCCAGGCTGGCTGCCTGCTGATGTCTCAGAGCTGAGTCCCTCCCTAGGAACTGTCCTAGGCTAATGGGACATGCCTCCTTCTTTAGGGGCAGCTCACACTGCGAGATATAGAGGTCTAGCCCCCAGCCTCATCTCACAGTTCCTCCTGGCATCAGCTTGGCCTCTGTCACAACTGCATCACAGCTCAACAGCAGCTTCTACCCAATTCTGCTTTTCTCACTCCCTTCTCCCCTAGAAACACCGTCCCAGTAAGCATACCCCAATACATGTAAAATAAAACACACAAGTCTCCATCTCAGGGTCTGTTTCCAGAGGAGCCCAGCCTATGAAAAAGACTCTGCACATATGGACCAAAGCCATCCTTTTTTCCCAAAGTGCGGGTCCATCTACACCTGTTCAGAATTAAGGCCCCCATCTCATGCTGTGCCCTCCGTGGAACCCACCCAGTTGGAAGTAATCCAGCTTCCCCTGAACGGCCAGTGGTATCACTACCTCTTTTTCAAGATGTTTACCACTTCTACTTTGTTTAGTGTCTATTTATGCATATGTCTTATTTCTTTTATCACAATGAATATTCTTTGAGGTCAGTGTCTGCCTGCTTCATTCGTATGTTTCCAAAGCCCTGGCACAATGCTTATTGTTATGAAAAGTGGGAAAAAATCTAAATCCGAAGCTGACCATCTCTCTTTTATATAACAAGTGGTTGCCTTTAATCATTTACCTAGCCACCGTCATGTTCATCCATTTACATTTTTTAAGAAGGCCACAGTTATATGAGAGAAGAAAGCCAGAATTGGATTCTATTTATATTTATATTATAATTATAGTTAGGTTACAATAGCCAAGTAGGCCAAGCAGAATTCCATAATGTCAAGCCACCTGGTTGATTTGCCAGATGAAAATAATAATGGTGATACAACTGCTGTGTATGGTAACAACTATCACCCAGGAAGTGTTCACTACTTCCTATGTAATATACTGTAATATGCTCTGTGCCATAAGTACTATCAACCTCATCTTAAAAAAGAAGAAATTCATGGAAAGTAAACAACTTATCCATAATGAGTCTATATATATATACATACATATAGAGAGAGACAGAGAGAGAAAGAGAGAGAGAAATGATCACCACAGTAAGTCTAGTAAACACCTGTCACCATACATAGTTATAGATTTTTTTTCTTGTGATGGGAACTTTCAAATATACAATACAGTATTATTAACAAGCGTTGCCATGCTGTACATTAGATCCCCAGGACTTAATAATACTTATTTTATAACTGCAAGTTTATGCCTTTTGACTCCCTTCTCTCATTTTACCCACCTCTGGCAACCACCAGTCTCTTCTCTGTATCTATGAGCCTGGGGTTTGTTGCTTGTTTGTTTGTTTGTTGTTTTACATTCCACGTATAAGTGAGATCATATGGTATTTCAGTACAGGGCAAATGCTAGTCTGCTTGAAGCCCCATAAATCCCTTATGCTAGCCTCACTGTTTTCTTTCTTTTCTTTTCTTTTCTTTTTTTCCTGCTCTGATTGGGTGAGTTTCTCTGCCTTGTCTTCAAGTTCACCGATCCTTTCTACTGCTCCATCCAGTCTGCTGAACCTCCTGCCCCTAACCCGGTGTACTGGCTTGTTCTAGGGTACTTTTAGTACTCTTCAGCTCTGTTACTTGTGTTTGGTACTTTCTTACATTTTCTATCTCTTTGTTGAAGTTCTTGCTGTGTTCATCAATTCTTCTCTCAAGTTTGTTGAGCATTTTTATGACCATTATTTTTGACTCTTTATCAGAAAAATTACTTATCTCCATTTTATTAAGGTTTTTCTGAGGTTTTTTCTTGTTCTTTCATTTGGAACATATTCTTCTATGTCTTTGTTTTGCTTGACTCTCTGTGCTGGTTTCTACGCATTAAATGAAATATCCACCTTGGCAGTCTTGAAGAGTTGGCCTCATGGAGGCCTCATGAGTCTTGTCATTCAACCGTGCCTTATCCTTTGGCTGTCTCTCAAACCTCTGTATTGTCCAATCAGCCTATCTTGTTTTTAATAGCGCCCCGTAGTTGGGTGTGTCATAATCTGTCAGTGACACAATGGAGAGGATCTCAGTCAGCACCTAGATTCTGGCTGACTGGAAGCCAGACTGTCTAACAGCAGCTTTTTTTTTTTTTTTTTTTTTGCAGTACGCGGGCCTCTCACTGCCGTGGCCTCTCCCGTTGCGGAGCACAGGCTCCGGACGCGCAGGCTCAGCGGCCATGGCTCACGGGCCCAGCCGCTCTGCAGCATGTGGGATCTTCCCGGACCGGAGCACGAACCCGTGTCCCCTGCATTGGCAGGCGGACTCTCAACCACTGCGCCACCAGGGAAGCCCCTAGCAGCAGCTTTTGAAGAATGCAAATATATACAGTCCTGCAGGACAGCAAGCATAAGTCTTGCTGGTCACCAGGGTCAGGCAATCTGGAGGTGTCCCCTGGCCAGCATCTGCAAAAGCTGGGGATCTAGACCAGTGTTTAAGCTCCTTGCTGGGGGTTACCAGCTGTAGTCAGGTAGACAGAGAGTGAAGAGATGGCACCCCCCCAAGAAAGCAGCCCCACTATTCTCAGATGTGCCAAATCTGAATGCTGCCCCTGAAGGTGAAGCTCCGGGACCAGGAAGTAGGCCTTCTGGAGAGGCTGCGGGAGTGTTTGAGTCTGCTGTCCATGCAGTGCCCTGGGGATGGCAGCCTGCCATTCATGGGACCTAGGACTGCAAACCCCTCCCTTTGGGTACCGGAGTCAGGCGATCAAGGGGTATTCATTCCCTGGGTGGCAGCCTCAAAACCCGGTGCACCGGAGGTATAAACCAGGGCAGCGGATGTGCACAGAGGCTCCCGTCCGGGAGGTTCTGGTGCCCTGGAAAGCAATAGAGGGAGAGTATGCGGGTGGTGCCCACGGGCTGGAGTGAGACAGAGGGAGAGTGGGCAGATAGGGCCCTCCAGCCTCTCCCCCAGAAAGCAGCCCAGCCCCTGCCCCTCAGACCAATGCTTTAAAATCAGCGGATGGGTCTCTCACATAAAGTCTGGGTGCTTTTCCAAGAGCCGTTCCTCTGTTCCCACAGCCCGCAGGTCTCGTGGGCGCAAAGCCCTGGAACTTCAGATATTTGTGGGGTTGGTCTCTCAGGTGTGGAGCTGAAAAGTCTGAATGCCTGATGCGGGCCACAAAGCCTTCAGTTCTCAGGGAGAAGCTCCAGGTTCTGAGTTTCCTCCCAAATGTGGGTAGCTGTGCTGGCGATGGGGTTTACAGTGAGGTCGTGTCCCAGCCTCTCCTCCCCTCTTTGACGCGGTTTGCCTCTTGTTTGCTCAATGTGAAGCGGTCGCTCTGCCAGTTTTTAGTTTTTTTCCAGAGGAACTTGTTCCCTGTAAAACAGCTACAGATTCCATGTGTCTGTGGGAGGAGGTGGGTTCAGGATCTAAGTCGCCATCTTGAACTGGAACCTGGAGAAAAAGATTCTAAAAGGCGAAACAAATTTGGGGAACCCTGGGGAAAAGTCACACAGCTTTAGTCTTTAACATCAAAGTGTGTTTTTTGAATCTCCAGGAAAGGGATACATTATTCAGCGTTTCCCGCATTTGACTAAAGCATCCTGACATGTGTACCTGTGTGCATGCACACACATCCGTCGAGAGCGTCTCTCGGGACTGGTGATCCAACTGTGGTAGGCAGAATGCCCCCCAACAATGCGCATGCCTGTATCCCCATGGCAAAAGGACTTTGCAGGTGTGATTAAGCGAAGGACCTTGAGGATGGGGGGGTGGGTGGATTGTTTGGGGTTATCTGGGTGGGTTCAGTCAACTCACATGAGCACATGAAGCAGAACGCTGCCCCAGCCTGGAAGCAGAAGAGGAAGTCGGAGGGGGAAGTTAGAGAGATTCAAAGTAGGGAAAGGGTTTGATGCTCCATGGTTGGTTGTGAGATGTAGAGGGTCATCTGGAAGGAGAGGAACTAAGGTGGTCACAGCTGACACCCAGCAAGGAAATGGGGTTCCAGTCCTACACAGAAGAAACTGGGCTCTGCCAACAACCTGGAGAAGCTTGCAAGTAGCTTATTCCCCAGAGCCTTCGGAAAGGGACTCAGCCCTGCCAGCTATCAGCCTTGTGAAGCTCTAAGCAGACAATGCCGCTGGGATGCTCCGTGTCAGACTTTTGACTTAACTGGGAGATAAGAGCTAGATGTTTGAAAACGTTATGTTGGGGGTAATTTGTTATGGCAGCAATAAAAGTTACTTTCCCTTCATCTCTCATCACTGCCTGCTTTTCCTCTGCACACCATTCACACTGCCCTGCCTGTGACTCCCTAGAAACAGATGTTCTCTCAAGTGTCTTGGGTTTGATCACTATGCCTGGAATGCTCTTTCCTTTATTTCTGTTCTTTCCAAGATGCAGCCTCTAATCCTCACCTCTTACCCCACACGCTCAGCAAGTCCTGACTGCTAAATCCATCAGGGCTCCGTCTAAGCAACATCGGCTCCAGCACTGCCTGGTCTTCACATGGGAGCTTATGGTCCCCCATTTTCTGGTCCAGCTCTCCCAGGGGCCTTGAGAACAAGGGGGTGAACTTAATTAAACAAAGAGGCCATCAGGCTGAAGTGGCTCGAATGCTGTGGCAGCCTATGTAAGTAACTCAAAACCGAAGCCTGCACTGGCCTCAAGGTTACAAACTCAAAACCCAAGGACATCCAATCACAAGCAGCCCAGTAGGATTTTAGCTGTAACCAACCAGCCATTTCCTTACTCTGCTTCTGCCTTTTCTCTGTACGGTGTCTCCCCAGCTCCTGTGGGTGGAGGGCCCCTAAGCACTTCCTGTTTGTCGCTGCCTGATTCAAACGGATTCTTACTCAAACTGTTAAAAATTTGAATATGCCTCAGTTTATCTTTTAACAAAGGACACTATCTTATTCATGTTTTCGTCTCCACTATCGGGCTGGTATACAGAAGGCGATCAGTAAATGTGTACAACTGTTGAATCTAGACAAACACAGCCAGTCAACTGCTTACATTGCAGGACTGAACTTCAAAAGAGATGAAGCCTGGAAACAGAGCTCTGGGGCCCCCTGAAGTGTGCAGACAGCAGAGCCCACCCAGCACAGAGGATGGGATAATACTTCGAAAAATATTTTCCGAAGTATTTTCAATCCTTGCACCTTCTGTTGCCCTGAGGTTCCCTCCGCAATAACTAAAAGTCATTCATTTCTTCAGAGAGGGAAAGTACAGCCGAGAACAAAGGTGCCCTGACTTGGCTCTGAGTTTCTTATTAGGCTTCTTTTTTTTTTTCCTCCAATGAGGCAATAAACTTGAAATCTGGGCTCCAGAGAGAGAAAAAGGGATTTTCTAAATTCCAAAGGCTTTTCATATCAAGAGCAATGCTTTAAGTCTGAGCATATAGTTTTAACATAAACCACACTGTATCCAATAGAGACATGTTAGTAACTTGTTTAATGTCTAAATCCAGGGATATAAAAGAAGGGAAGTTCAACCCACGGGTGGGGGGCCCCCAAACCCATGCTTTCTCCCACTAGAACACGTTGCATCAAAAGAATTTACTGCTTTTGAAAATACTGATTTCCCTGTAATTGGCCATATACCAACGAGGCTTAATGACCTCTGGGCTTCTGTGACGTAGAGCAGATTCTCACATAAATAGGTGGCTTTTCAGGTGACCTTTCAAGTGAGGGCCAATCCTTAGACTCCAGAAGGCTATGAAAATTTTGGTTTCCTTATTTAAAAATTGGTTTCAAATGTTATAACTGTCTCGGGACTTCCCTGGTGGGGCAGTGAAGAAGTCTCTGTGCTCCCGACGCAGGGGGCCTGGGTTCCATCCTTAGTCAGGGAACTAGATCCCACATGCATGCCGCAACTAAGAGTTCACACGCCACAACTAAGGAGCCGGCGAGCCACAGCTAGGGAGCCCACCTGCCTCAACTAAAGGAGCCCAGGTGCTGCAACTAAGGAGCCGACGCAACCAAATAAATAAATATTTTTAAAAATGTTATAACTGTCTCATAGTTAAATTAAACCCTAATACTGAACCGCTCTGAATAATTCAATCATCCATCCAACTAACTGGGAAAATTAGATTAGGCACATGAATTGTTTGACTGAAGAGGAGCAACTTAGTCCAAAGCAAGAAATGTCTTATGTTATTACTCCCTCCTCAATAGAGAAAATGGAATTTGGGCATGGGAATACCCATATGCATTGGTACCCTATATAGATATTTAAATAATAAATATAGTATAAATATTTACATGGTGAAATATCCATGATCATTATGACAAAAGCAAGTTGAAAAGTAGTGTGTGAGGCATGATTCTGCTTCTATGTAAAGTTATTTCTCATTACATAGAATATCAGCAGAAAGCTTGGAAGTATATGCATACATGCCTGAAACAAGTGCTTAGCTAGTTATTTTAGGAAAGGGGGAAATGGAGAAAATAATTATATATATGTATGTGTATTAAATATATCACCGAACTGTTGAGTTTTTAACCATGAGCTATTGATACCCTACTTTTTGAATATAAATGCATGTCCTCCAGCCACATGTAAATCAAGGAAGTTAGAACACACCAAGACATGGAAACAACTTAAATGTCCATCAACAGATGAATGGATAAAGAAGATGTGGTATATATCTACAATGGAATACTACTCAGACATAAAAAAGAGTGAAATAATGCCATTTGCAGCAACATGGATGGACCTAGAGATTATCATACTAAGTGAAGTCAGAAAGAGAAAGACAAACGCCATATGATATCACTCATAAGTGGAGTCTAAAATATGGTACAAATGAACCTATCTACAAAACAGAAACAGACTCACAGACATAGAGAACAGACTTGTGGTTGCCAAGGGGGAGGGGGAGGGTGGGGGAGGGGTGGATTGGGAGTTTGGGATTAGCAGATGCAAACTATTATATACAGGATGGATAAACAACAAGGTCCTACTGTAGAGCACAGGGAACTATATTCAATATCCTGTGATAAGGATAAACAACGAGGTCCTACTATATAGGACAGGGAGCTATATTCAGTATCCTATGATAAACAATAGTAGAAAAGAATATGAAAAAGAATTTATATATATATATGTATAACTGAATCACTTTGCTGTACAGCAGAAATTAACACAACATCGTAAATCAACTATACTTGAATAAAATAAAATTTTTTAAAAATGCATAACCTCAGCCTATGTACTAGCTGACTTCTAGGAGAAGCAAAGTCATGGTAAATATCTCCCGTAGTCTAGAGATGCAGCCTCTGATTATTGCTTCTGTGGTCTCTCCCCAGGCCATCTCCAAGGCCACTCAGATCTCTAATCTTTCTTGTCAACGATCCTCCAAGTTTCACAGGGAGAGGATCCTTGTGATTCCTGGGCTATGTCTTTGGTCTCAGCTCAGTGGGGCCCTGCTTACACCAGATCTCAGCAGACACCTTCCATGAAAATGAAAACCCAAAGTATGGCAGGAAGGCCTGGGTGACAGCTGTCCACAGGACCCCAGGACAGCCACGGGGATGCAGACATGGACATGAGGGTTTGTTTCTGTCCATCGTGGGTGTGCTCATGACCTCAGGGCAGGCTACTTGAACACAGGTGATGCAGACTGCAGCCAACAGGCTTGGAGACAAGGGGAGACAGCACACAGGCTGATGGAGGAGAGGGTAAGCGGTCCAGCAGGTGGTGGTGTTTTTCCCCCTTTCAGGCAAGAACACCTGGAGGGTGTCCAAACTCAGTAAGGAAACTTCAGGAGGAAAGCAAAGAACCAGAAGCTGCGCAGAAAGAGACTGCAGTAAAGAGAAACAGTCCCGGAAGAGCAGGGAGTACTTCCGGGCAGTGATACTCACAATCCACTAGGCGGCGCGAGCGGAGGTGGGCAGAGGGATGTCAGAGAGGAAAAGACGGGAGAACGCTAAGCTTCAGTCTTCTCGAAAGATGTGAATAGGGAGCTTGACAGCTCTAGAAACACACTTATCAATACTAACACGGAAAGCTATTTCAAATGATCTCCAGGAAGTCACAAATAAAATGATCAAAGGCAATCCAATATACGACCATAACATTCGGTTAACCTATTATGTCCTTAAAGACGTCGGTGCTGTCCCCTAATGGACATTATTCTCATGTTCTATATTTTCTATCCCAGAAAAATACTTCTCAGTGTATTGAAGGCAAGGGGGAGACCCGTAATAGTGCTTCCCTTTGTCCTGGCTGAAACTGCTTTCAATCTGCTCCCTGCTCTTCCGTGATTGATCTCAGAGATAAAGGGGCCATTTCGCCGTGACATCGGGAAGCATTCAGTGTGGTTATCTGTTTGGGGTCACCTGAGAGTAGACAGAACCTGATGAAATGCGGTTTGACAGAGCACCTGAGCTTACCTGGGGGCCCCTGGCTGCAGACAGCAGAGGGGACCCACGTGGTCATAACACGGTTTGTCCGGAGAACTCTAGAGAGATGTCGCACTTGTGAGTCATTTTCAAAGATGACGCATAAAACTACCCATCTATTCCAGGACTGTCAGAAAAGAGCTCCCTTACTTCTTCACCCAAACCACCTTCCTCTCTTCTCTGACAAGTCTCTAAAAAATGTGAAATCAAAAAAATTACTTCAAACAGGTATATGTGTTGTTTTTAAATTTAGATTTATTTTTTATAAAGAAAACTACTTACAGCTCCTTGACCAGTCTCTGCAATGGATTCACCCACAATATTTCTGAAATTGGGCGTCTGAAAAGCTGCTGTGGGAAGAGCTCCCGGAAGAGGGAAGGAATAGGGTAAATGGGAAAGAAACACGGGCAGGAAGGTGAAGAGGGGAAGGGTTTTGTGCCCATGAAGGCAGGCAGGACTAATGATAATAAAAAACCGGACATGGCAAACCTTGCCTTTGGTAACCCCACCTCCCTTTCTATCTCCCCCTCTCCTTTTCCTGGCACCTGCCTCTCAGGGTTCCATTCCCGTGATCTAGGCCAGTGGGCCTCAAACTGGGTCTGCTTGCCCAGTTTACGTGGGAATCAGACATTGTACACAAAATTTAAATTCCCTTTTTTCTTCCATTCCTGTTCTTTTTCTTCCCTCCCTAAAGGTCAGCTTCTACTCTGAATTTTTATGGTATGATCGTATATGGATTTCTTTTTTTTTTTTGAAATTTACTTTTTCGTTCAACATTTTGTCTTTGAGGGAAATATAGATCTATTTCATTCATTTTAACTGTAGTCTGAAAACGCGTTGCATGAATATAAAACAGTATCTAACGATGGGTTACTATTCATCTCCTTCATGAGAGATGCTTAGATTATTTCCCATTTCTCACTCTCATGAACAGTGCTACTATGAATATTCATTTTCCTGTTTCCTATGCACACATTTGACGGTTTCTCCGGGATATGTACCTAGGAGTAGAACAACATAAGGATGTACATTTTCAGTTTTACTGGGTATTGCCAAATCGCTCCACAAGCATTTGGACCAATTTTCACTCCCTCCAGCATCATATGAGAATTCTATTCCCAGGCATCTTCTCATTCACTTGATATTGTCTTCCTTTTCATTTTTGTCCACCTGATGTGCGTGAAATGATAGCCTCTTGTTTTAAATTGCATTTCCCTGAGTCAGAAGGCATCCTTCCCTGCTGCTTAACCTTAAAAATGCATTCATTTCTTTCAAAAATCTTTTTCCCCCATTGCTGCCCCGTCTTCACTCACTTCCCACAGTAATTTCCAGTGTCGCTGCTCCAGCAGTTGTCACTTTACACTCAAGTGCTTCTTGATCTGTCTGCCTCTCCCACTGCCCTGAGAACCTCCAGGATAACAGCTATATAACACTCATTCTCTCTAGATCCTGGCTGAAGCTCAGCGAATGTGTATGGAACTTAAATGCATACTAAATATTTTCTTTTGCTTTTACAACTGTATGCAATTTTGATTATTTTCATTACTTATTTACAAGTTGCATCTGCTGTTTTCCCATATAATTTTTCTATTTTTTAAATAAAATAAGTTAACACCTCTTTTGCTATAATACCAAATTTTGTATGTCTGCTTATTGGAATTATCTTCTGCAATGGACATGGGCACTTAATATAAGGAAAGTAATGGGCCTTGAGAAGTCATCATTTAAGCGGAAATCAATAACATATAAATGCATACTATGGTTAAAAAGAAAATGCAACTTTTCAGAATTGTAACACTACCTATTCAGCAGCCTATTTTCACAACTTGAATTATCTTAAGGTGAAATCGGAAATGGTATCTTTGAAATGCATGTATAGCAATAGTAGTTAATGCTCATGAAGAGTATACTGACCACAGCGCCCTTCTTATGTGTTTTACATGCATTTCATCCTTACAACAACCTGGGATGTTAGTACTGTTGTCAGCACCATCCCAACGTCATACGTTGGGGATCGAGGCACAGGGTGGTGAAGTAACTTGCCCAAGGCTATAGAGCTGGGATTTTTCACCCAGATGCCCCTTCTCCAGGAAGAGCTGAGTGGTGAGTGATGAACCAAGGCCACCATGGACATGGACCGTAAAGGAGAGAAAACCCCTGCGCTGCTCTGGCTTACCACACACCTGTCTTGTCTTTTGCTTGATTTTGATTATGATGGATTATACATAGTGATGCTCTATCTGCAGAGAAAAAAGTAGGTAGAAAGTGGTAAGGAATATTCATAAATTCAGGGGTTTGGAGAAAGACTGAGATATTTTAACAGAATCTTCCAGTGGTTTCTTCTGAATTGCATCCTGAGAACACCATGTGCCTTTATGGAATACATTTCAAGCTTAAAATCTACTTTTGAGCTAGAACTGTTCTCTAATTTTTTTTTTTTTGCGGTACGTGGGCCTCTCACTGTTGTGGCCTCTCCCGTTGCGGAGCCCAGGCTCCAGACGTGCAGGCTCAGCGGCCATGGCTCACGGGCCCAGCCGCTCTGCGGCCTGTGGGATCCTCCCAGACCTGGGCACGAACCCGTGTCCCCTGCATCGGCAGGCGGACTCTCAACCACTGCGTCACCAGGGAAGCCCTGTTACAGGTTTTTAAAGTGACATAATCAGACCAAGATTTAAGGTCTGGAGTGAAAAGGGATGCACCAGAAAAGGAGAGATCAGACACTTTGAGATCACCTTGCCTACGGCAAAGGTACAAGATAAATACAATGAAATCATGATATAAGCAAGTGGTATAGGAAGCATAGGAGGAAATGAACTTGAATATATAATAGTTAGAATTATCATGACTAAAAGACCTATGAGACACTAAGGAAAGGGGAGATTCTGAGGTCTGAGGCTCAAGTGACTCCATAACTATTGAAGCCATTAATTATAATACAGAATTTATAATTAGGACTACTTTGAAAGGAAAGGTTAAAGTTTGAAAACAATGTGCAGATGTATGGTAAACAATAAAGCTGGAGGTATGGATAAAGATTCACCAGCTTTGGGGTGGTAAGTACCACAGCCTGGGTGGCTTAAACAACAGAAATTTGTGTTGTCACAGGTCTGGAGCCTGGAAGTCCAAGGTCAAGGCGTAGGGAGTGCCGGTTCTTTGTGAGGCCTCTGTCCTCAGCTTGTAGATGCCCGCCTTCTCTGTGTCCCCACGTGGCCTTTCCTCTGTGCCTCTATAAGGACACCGGTCATATTGGATTAGAGCCCCTCCCTTATAACCTCGTTTAACCTTAATTACCTTCTTTAAGGCCCTTTCTCCAAATAGAGGGACCTTGAGGGGTTAATGCTTCAACATATGAATTTGGGGGAACACAACTCAGTCCATAAAAGGGTGCTAGTTGGTGCTTAAAAAATCGTGAAGCTGCCCAGACTATGATGGAGAACGAGCCCCGGGAACCTCCAACCTTTGAAAGCGGTGGGGGATAATGCAGAGCCGGCCCTATAGAGTACCAGAACTAGAAGATTTGAGCAAGACCCTCACTGCTCTGTGCCTCTGTTGCTTCCCCTATTAAAAAAAAAAAAAAGAGGGCTTCCCTGGTGGCGCAGTGGTTGAGAGTCCACCTGCCGGATTCTCTGCACTCTGCACGAACACGGGTTCGTGCCCCGGTCTGGGAAGATCCCACATGCCGCGGAGCGGCTGGACCCGTGAGCCATGGCCGCTGAGTCTGCGCGTCCGGAGCCTGTGCTGCGCGACGGGAGAGGCCACAGCAGTGAGAGGCCCGCGTACGGCAAAAAAAAAAAAAAGAAAGAAAAAAGTGCAATGATTGCCTTTGTTTATGAAGATTTTATAAAAATATCATGTTTTATTAGTCAGGGTCCAGCCAGGAGACAGAAACCACACAATGTTTGCAAACACAATGTTGAACCTAAAGAATGATTCGCAGAAGATTGGGGACAAGGATAGCTGGCTGCTGAGCATAAGGAGAATGTTGAGAACTTGGGTGCAGCAGATGTGAGGTTAACCCCAACTTGTGGGCTCAAGAAAGATCTTCCCCAGACCTCCCTGCCGGAACCCAGACCTGGTGTGGGCGGCACGGCTGTGACTCGCTGATGGCAGACAAGGCACTCGGGTGTCTCACTGTTGGGACTTGCTGGAAATCTCCTCTCTGGGAGGCGGGGGAGACATTCCACAGGGAGGTGCAGAGCCAAGGGACTCACCAGATGCTGGGGATACTGCTGTCCACTGAGCACTGCTGTATTAGTCCAACACGGTTCTCTGGGCAACTCAGTCCTGCCAGGCCCCAGGCAGGCATCTGGGATAAAGATCAGGCGCTGATGTGTAGAAAGTACCCTGTAAATGTTAGTTATTTACTACTATCACCACTATGACAACTACTGGCACTCCTGCTACTGCTACTGTTGTGCAGTGTTTAAGAGCTAGCCCTCCAGAGACAGGCAGTCCTGGGTTCACATCCATCTGCCACTCATCAGCTGTGGGATATTGGTCACATGACTTAACCACCTCAAGCCTCAGTTTTATCATCTGTGAAGTGGACATGATAATAGTATTCACCTTTAGGATTTGTGGTGAGCACAAATAGGAACATAAAGGTACACTGCCTTACACAGTACATAGTAATGGATCTTACAAGTGGATTTGCAAATTTTTATTTTCTGTAAATAGTAGACCACTTTCCTTCTACTGAATGGTCTTTGGCAATTCGTATAAAATTGAAGGATAGAATATAGTGAGACAGTAATAAATAAGTTGAGTGCATAAAAGCCCAGTGGCTTTTAACGTGGTTAATCCCCCTTATTTCTTGGGGGTTTCTTGGGTCTGAATTTACAAGATAAATTTTAATCTGATGCCTCACTTATTCAGTGTATACAGTTGATAAGAGTTCTAATTCGATTCAGAACTTCTGAGATGGTGAATTTGTCAGGTGCCTTACAAGCCAATAGCAAATGTATTGATCATCGTGCCCTCCAGACTCCCTCATCAAATTCCATTATAGAAGCTTCCGCTGCTCCATGTGGGAGAACTGAAAAGACTGAATCACCAAGTCACGCTAAAGAAACTGTCTGGTTTGTGTGCAAACTTGTATATTGGCATCTTCTACATAATCCAATGAAGATCTGAACTGGAAACATAATCTCTACTCTCTAGCCTTAGTGATTATATTTTCAATTACCACTTATTTTCAGGCACATCATGAAATGTGAGGATTGAAGGACCTGGTAAATGCATCCAGTTCACTACTTCTTGGTTGATCTGTTATAGATCTCTACTACACCTGCTAATCTCAGCTCTGCTCAACAGAGAGCAGACAAGTCCAAAAGCAGAAACTTGTCATTATCAAAAACATGTGATGACCTAGAAGGGTGGGATGCGGAGGGTGGGAGGGGGGCCCAAGAGGGAGGGGATATAGGGATACATAGAGCTGATTCACTTTGTTGTACAGCAGAAACTAACACAACATTGTAACGCAATTATAATCTAATAAAGATGAAAAAAACAAAAGAACAATGAGTTTGGGCGAATCCTATGACTAGTCACAGAGGCTCTTTTCTTCCAGGGGACAGTCCAGCACTTTTGATGACGGTGTTAAATTGGTCGAACTCAGTTGCTGTTCTCTAGCTTAGTGACGAAACTAACATATTTCAGAATCACAACATATTATTACCTAGAGACAGCAGTTCATAGAATTCCTTATTCCCTTGTTTTAATTTTTTTCTCTGTTTTTAGTACTCATAAATTATTGATTTCAATATAAATGAGAGTTCATCTGACCTATCCAAATATCTGGAAAGCTTTTTTACAAAGGGAAATAAGTCCCTATGTTTCTCTTTTTTCTTGTAATTGCTATAGTCACCACTTTCATATTTGCAGGTGGTTATTTGAAAACAAATAACAATCTCCAGTTTGTTAAATATTCATCCAAACAAGGTTTAAAATCGTTGGCAGAACAATGATTACTCAGAACATTAGAGTCCATGGCAGAACAATTATTAAAATAAAAGTCCATAGAGAAATAAGATAAAGAATTATAATGATTTGTCATAACTGTAGAATTAAAATGGGCACCCCTCGCTTCTGAATGTGGTATAGTGGTAGCTATACCACATTGTCCATTGGTATTGTCCAATGGTATTGTCCATTATTGGACAATTGTCCAATTGTCCATTGTCCAATGGTATTGTCCATTATTGGACAATAATGGAAGAAGAAAAATGCTTTTTATTTTCCTGTAGGAACAATGTTGATATTAGGTATTGTGTTATTTAATCAAGAATCTAATATGAAATAAATCACATATGACAAATTGTCCTTTCTAAAAGTGTATATATGACTCAACATCTATAATCAATTCATATATTACTATAACTCCAGGTCTACAAAATATGTATAACTATTTCTTCACTTCCATTATACACTGTATTTCAGTATCCTAAAAAGTATGTAAAGAGTTTTTAAAATATGCAACTTTACTGTTTCATACTTTGAGATAAACTAATAAATGTTCTCCTGGCATATTAAAGATAGCTGTAAATTCGTTGATCAGCCTTCCTTTGAGAGGTGGGGCAGTTTTCCTTCCCCTTGAATCTGGGCTGGCCTGTGACTGCTTTGTTATAGCCAGTACAGAGGAAACGATGCTATGCTAGTTTAGGACTCACCCTTTAAAAGGACTGACAGCTTCTACCTCTATCTCTTGGAAATTGAGCTGCCTTGTAAGAAGACTGACTACCCACAGCAGAAACCACATGGTAAATCCTGAGAATATTCAGAGAAGGAGAGAAGTTCAGTGAGCCCAGCCTTCCAGCCAACTCCAGCAGGGCGGGTACGCATGAGAGTAGAGATATCGTGGAGTCTCTAGCAACCTGCGCAATCCAATATGGCAGCCACACATGGCTACTGGGCCCTCAAAGCCCAAACTGAGATGTGCCATAAGAGTGAAATGCACATTGGATTTCAAAAATCACACCAAAAATATCTCATTAAAATTCGTATATTAATTATATGTTTAAATGATAATATTTTAGATGTATTGGGTGAAAATAAAATATGCTATTAAAGTTAATTCTACTTATTTAAACTTTTTAAATGTGGCTATTAGAAAATTTAAAACTCTATGCATATATGTGATTGGACAGCACCGCTTGAAGTTGCCCCAAACATCAGCTTACAACTGCTGGGTGACCCCAGGCGATGTCACATGAAGCAGAAGACGCAGCCAGCTGAGCTATTTCTGAATTCTTAACCCACAAAATTTGTGACGTATAATACAGTAGTTGTTGTATTAAACTACTAAATTTTAGAGTAGTTTGTTCCATAGCAATAGGTAACTGGAGTTATACATAAAAAATATTAAGTAACTGATAGCTATTATACTCAATCTTTTAGAATTTAGAAGGGAGAAACGTGGTTGATTCAAGTGTCATTTTCACCATTATTTTCCATGCATTTTAACCTAATGCCTTACTTTTGCTTTGAATTATTTGTAACAAGTATGGAGCCTCATATTTATTGAATGTTTTATGATTTTTCTCCTTGAAAAAACAGCTCACATCTCCCTTTTGTTAACTACTAAAGAGATCATGTAGGTAGAGAAATAAAGTGCAGAAAAACAATATTTTAATGAAACATCTTCAAATGAACAAAGTAGGGGATCTCACTGCTTTATTTATTAGTTTCATTATCCATGTTAGTACTTACAGTTATGAACTGAAATATCAGAAAAATCATTGTTCAGGATTCTTAAGCCAGGAAGCCTTAGATTTAGAGATCAGTTATACTATTTTATAGCAAGTCACGTAGCTCCTATATGAACCTCAGTTTTCTCAACTATACAATAAGAATGATAACACTAATTACCTATTGGGATTATTGTGACGATTAAATGCGCTAATGTGTGTAAAGCACTTATCTCAGGGTCTGGCACAAAGTAACACTCTAAATGTGGGGCTTCTAGTAATGATAATGTAAAAATTATATACAAATAAAATATTACATATTGGGGTATGGTGTAACTATGATAACTCCAGGTATTATGAAAATGTCATCAACTCGATTACCTCTTATTTATCTCTTAAGTAAACAAGTGAGCATCAGGCCTGATTCCCACAGTGATCAATAGATGTCCAGCAATGAAGAGTCATCAGACCTCTTGGAAACAGGAAGCAGAGCATTCCAGGGGGCTGTGAAGATTAAGTTACTTACCCGTGGAGATCTCGTGCGTGCATGCTTCTCTCTCTCTCTCTCTCTCTCTCTCTCTCTCTCTCTCTCTCTCAAAACCCAGATGTTTGGAATCTCACCAACATCATCGAAGACCTTCTGGACTGGAAACAAAATGAGTGTAGAGAAAGAGGAAGCAGTTTTAGTGAAAGCACCACGGGGAACAAACCAATAAAAAAGCAGGAAGCTCAGCACAAGCCTGATTTATGTCGCTGCATTTTTCTAGCTCTCAGCTATTCCCCCAACACACACACACACACACACACACCAGCACCTCCTCCCATGAGCTTTCTTTCCTGCTCTCACTCTCACTTTTCTTTTTGAAGTGGAGCATTTGGTAAAACCCTCTTTTTATGTCATTCTCCCCCCATCTCTCGGGAAGAGCCTCAGAAGGTGTGTTAGAAGGAGTGCGCTGAGGGCTCGTGGACGTGAATCATGAAGTACTGTCCCCTCATCATTTCCTTGATATTCCCTTTCTCTGTTTAACAGTCAAGAAAACATGGATTTAGCCACTATTGTAGTTTTTGTTTCTAGACAGGAAAAAAAGAAAAAAAAGGAGAGAAAGAAAGAGAGATAGAGAGAGGGAGGGAAGGAAGAAAATCAGCCTATAAACATTATGGTGACCTTCCCTTTTTCACAGCTGGGGGCCTTCAGAGCGTTTTTGTTTTGCTTTGCTTCGTTTCTGTCAAGAGGCAAATCCATGTAGAAGTGATGGTGGGAAAACAAGAGAAGCAAGTTGAGAATGGATGCTTTGGGACATGAAAGCACAGGCAAGTTGGTAGACAAAAGCAGGTTTTGATTAGAAACAGAAGAATTTTTCTAAGAAATTACTTCCTCATTGTAGTTTCCTGTCAATCCCAAAGTAAACCAAAGGGTGTGCTGAAAACTGCCTTTTGAAAAGAAAGAACAGATTGTTCACATCGCATCTTTTCCCAAAGCAGATTATTGAAGGCTGCACATGGGCCATCGGGGGCGGCCACCCCTCCACCCTCCCGGGGCCTGGGTACAAGGAGCACATACATCAGTCAGCAACTTCCATGGGTGCCTGCGTGTCCTGGTGCTGTGTGATGACAGCTGATGTCAGCAGCGTCAGCGTCTGTCCCCAAAGAGCATGTGATTCCATCAGCAGTGAACACGGGACAGTGGAACCATCAACACAAGTTAACTCACGTTAACAAGGACACCGCGATGCCACAAAGCCATACACGCAAAGTGAGTACAAAGGACTCACTCCAATAAGCTCTCACTGTAGAATGTGGCCAAGAAGGATCTCGTGGAAGAGGGGACATTTTTTAAGTTTTAAAAAAAATACTGAAAAGTAAATCTCTGTGGGCAGCTGTTCAGCTCCACAGACCTAAAATCTGTGCTTTTTAAAGGAAACTATGGAGGAGGAAACCAAATCTGAGGGTCACAGCTAACTAGCTTTGCATCATGTGTTTTGTTGCCCCTTGAGATTTTAGTTACGTCACCACAAAACTACAACGGTAAATTCTAATAATTACTATCGTTAAAGTATTTGTTTTCTTTTTTAAATAAGGTCTGGTCAGAGATGCACAGGACCTGAGAGTTCTTCCAACCCTGTGTCAGGAGAAGCACTTTCCAATTTATGGAAAATAAAATGAATAACTCAATTAATCGTCTGCCTAACTGGACTCTGAGTAAATAATGGGTTCTTAACAGAGTTATTGAATAAATGGCTAATGCGAATGCATTTATGTTATAGGAGCTACTGCACTCTACTGAAGACAGGATGCGTTTTTCTCTGGAAGGTATGACCATTTCTCCCTCGATGAGAAATGCTCTGCTTCCAGGTTCTGGGAAGAAAGCAGCATCAGTTGGGATCTCCTAAGTGCTAAGAGCTCAGCTTCTGAGAATCACTCTACAAACCCAATGCAAAGTAATAGAGATAAAATGCACAGCCACTTGAAGAGGAAGACTGGCCACGTACAATGTGAATTTCCCGTATGTTTCTTGTTGTGTTTCTGGTCAAAAAAGGCTGAAATCCACTTGCCTAACTGGTAGTGTGAACATATTTAAGCCAAATGTCATCATTTGGGTCTTGGGAATGGTTGCCCAGAAATAGAATTCTGGAAAGGAAGAGTGTCATGGACGAACCGTGGTGGGGCTCAGGGTCAAGGGGGCCCTGACCTAAGGATTTAGTCTGTCTGGTCTGAGTAGGAGGCTTACCCATAGCGTAACAGTCATTTTGTAAAAACCTGATGCCAGCTACTATTCAAATCACATGAGCCCCCCTGCACTGATCCAGGCCCACTGGTCATATTTCTGGTTAAACTTTGGGGTCCCCTCGAGTCCACATACCGCTGGAGAAGGTGCCAAGCAGAGAAACCAACCATCCAATCTCCCTGGTAATTAGCTTCACCATCTCATGAGCTGGTGATGTGAATTGTTTGATTGATGTGAATCTGTTTGGCGAAATGGATCCCCCATCTGTGCCGACAAAAATCACTCAGCAAAACTGAACATCACACCCCAGGGAACCCACACCTGGGTTCCCCAGGGCACACAGCACCTGGCGTGGCTTATTGGTGGGCAGGGAACATCCTCTTGGATTCAAACAGGTCCACACTTACAGCCAAATTAAAACACAAATTAAGACAATAGTTAATCATTCAAAAATTTTTATTGACATGGAGCTACTGGGCCCAGCCTACTGTAGGTTAAAAGCAAGAACTTTAGCTGTTAGACTGCCTGAAAAATGTGCCTCAGTTTCTTTATCTCTAAAATGGGGTTCCACAAAGTGTTGAGCTAATTGGACTGAGAGGATAAATGATATTTTTTAGTAAATTTTTATTGATTATCTTCATCCAGTTCCCCCTCCTCCACCTCCCACCTATGGTAACCACAAATCTGATCTCTTTTTCTGTGACTTTGTTTTTTTGTTTGTTTTCAAGCTATAATTGACCTACAACACTATGTGAGTTCCTGGTGCACTACAGAGTGATTCACTATTTCCACACATTACAAAATGACCACCATGATAAGTCTAGTTACCAGCCGTCACCATACAAAATTATTACGTAATTGTTGACTCTATTCCCCACACTGTACATTTTTACCCATGACTCATTTTTCTTGTAGCTAGAAGTTTGTACCTCTTTATCTCCCTCTCCTTTTTTTCTCATACACCCACCCCATGCCCCTCTGGCAACCACCTGTTTTCTCTTTGTATCTATGACTCTGTTTCTGTTTAGTTATATTTGTTCATTTGTTTTGTTTTTAGATTCCACATATAAGTGAATTCATATTTTCTTTCTCTGTCTGACTTGCTTAACTTAGCAAAATACCTTCTAGGTCCATCCATGTTGTTGCAAATTAAAAGAACTCATTTTTTATGGTTGAGTAATATTCCAGTGTGTACGTGTCTGTGTGTATATATATATATCGTATCTTCTTTATCCATTCATCTATTGATGGGCACTTAGATTGTGCCCATATCTTGGTTATGTAAGTAATCCTGCAATGAACATAAGGTGCATGTATGTTTCCAAATTAGTGTTTTGTTTTCTTTAGATAAATAAATAATAAATGATTTACTCTCTATAAAGTACCTAGAATAATAAGCATTATGTAAATGTTTTCCATTATCATTGTTTTCCTTTAGTCAATTTTAGAAGAGAAAGTAACTTATAAATAAAAGGATTTAAAGAAAACTTTGTGTGATATATGATTCAGAGACAGTGTTGATTTAAATTCCTGAAAAAACAGAATAAGGAGGAAAAAAAACAACAAAGAGCTAAGTTGCTGAAGTATTCTACTGTCTTTGGAATTCTAAAATCCATTTCAAGAATAATTCGCCAAAATCTGTGACAGGTAAAGGAGCACATACTTAATAATAAGTTTGCCAAAATACAGGTTTCTCGGGTTAGTTGTTTAATTATATATTAATTTCAAACCTATTAATTTCAAATATATTTAAGATTTAAGGTATTAGTACCTTTTCATAACAATCAGACTTATTTTTCGAGTAGGAAAATATCTTTTATCTTGAACTTATCTGATATCGATTCCAAAACAATTTTTTTTAACTCATATTTAATTGCAAGTTGTGCTACTTTGTTGTTCTTCCATTTGAAGAGTATAGAAAGGGGACTTCCGGGCTTCCCTGGTGGCACAGTGGCTGAGAGTCCGCCTGCCGATGCAGGGGCCACGGGTTCGTGCCCCGGTCCGGGAAGATCCCTCGTGCCGCGGAGCGGCTGGGCCCGTGAGCCATGGCCGCTGAGGCTGCACGTCCGGAAGGGGCCACAACAGTGAGAGGCCCGCGTAAAAAAAAAAAAAAAAAAAAGAAAGGGGACTTCCCTGGAGGTCCAGTGGTTAAGACTCCACAATTCCACTGCAGGGGGTGTGGGTTCGATCCCTGGTCATGGAACTAAGATTCCCACAAGCCCTGTAGTGCAGCCAAAAAAAAAAAAACAAAGAGTCTAGAAAGTTCTGATGCAGACAATGAAGTCAAAATAACCTAAAAGGAAAGTTCCTAATTAGATTATTTTCCTCACATTGAGATTCCGGAGAAAAATCACTTTTACAGTGGAGTGGTTTATTGATAGAAATAATGTATAAGAGAAAAAACCTGCATTATCACATGGTAATGAAGTGAAATGAAGGAAACTGAAGTTTCATGGAAGTTCTCACTGATGAGAATCTAATAGGTATGTTTTTAGGGTGAAAGGAAACGGGAAAGACAGAGCCACACAAGATCTGTAGAAGCTGTACAGCAGTAACAGCCAGAAAAATAAGATAAAAGGGCTCATAAAACAGGGGTCAACCAAATTTTATCAGGAAAAATCCCAGCGTACCACACAGTGGAGGGAGAACTCAAACGCTTTGCATCCACCTCCCATAACACCTACCGGCATGTGTTTAGGAATATTGGATAATTAGGGATGTAGGTACAGTCAACTTTAAAAACAACAAGTGAAAGAAGTAGACTTTCTTTGAAACTGTTACCCATTCTTCACTGCCGGCAACCATTTTTTATTGCACAGAAGTCTGGGTCCTGCCCCAGAGTGTAAATAAATAATGATAAAGTGGGGGCTTCCCTGGTGGCGCAGTGGTTAAGAATCCGCCTGCCAATGCAGGGACACGGGTTCAAGCCCTGGCCCGGGAAGATCCCACACACCATGGAGCAACTAAGTCTGTGCACCACAACTACTGAGGCTGCGTGCCACAACTACTGAAGCCCACGTGCCTAGAGCCCGTGCTCCGCAACAAGAGAAGCCACTGCAATGAGAAGCCTGTGCACCACAACGAAGAGTAGCCCCCGCTCGCCGCAACTAGAGAAAGCCGGCCCGCAGCAACGAAGACCCAGTGCAGCCACAAATAAAAAAAGAAAGAAAGAAAGAATAAATTAATTATTTTTTTTAAAAAAAGAAAGGATCCTATCTCATGACTGGACTATAAGAAATATGACTGGAATCTTTCTTTTTATACAATCCTAGAATTCTTAAACAGTGAACCTGGGACTTCGCTGGTGACGCAGTAGTTAGGAATCCACCTGCCAGTGCAGGGGACATGGGTTTGATCCCTGGTCTGGGAGGATCCCACACGCTGCGGAGCAACTAAGCCCATGCGCCACAACTACTGAGCCCACGAGCCACAGCTACTGAAGCCCGCGTGCCTAGAGCCCGTGCTCCTCAACAAGACAAGCCACTGCAATGAGAAGGCCGCGCACAGCAACAAAGACCCAACTCAGCCAAAAATAGAATTAATTAATTAAAAAAAATAAAGTTCACAGGTCTAAATATAGTAACTTCATTTCATAATAAAAGAAGAGAGAAATTTTTCATCTTAAATTATTTTTCTTTGTGAACTTTATATTAATTTAGGGTTTAGGCCAACAATATATCCAATTGTAGTTTTTCGTGTTTCTGTAAACGACAACACTCACCTCCGTAATATATTGTAAATATCTGAGCATCATTCAGGGGATGGGGAAAAACGCTTTTTACCATAACTACAGAAGACAGTTAGGTGTCCCTGAAACCACAAAAGTTCTCTATTAAAAGCTGTCACCATGTGGCAGTGAGTCTTAACAATCAATGCATCCCTACTGCACCCTCTTATCGGGTTGACCCGCTCTCTGCTTTTGTCTGGGGAGGTCTCCTTGTGACCTGGGAGATTTTCCCTCTACATGTTAATCTCTCTCTAGCCCACATTTCCTGCTTTCACTAGTGCAGTCAGAATTGCCTGGGAAAAACTGGCAAACCACTCATCTGCTGCTTAGAGAACATCTCCCCACTGCATAGGTGCTGGAAGGGGGGCACTCAGGTGAGGTCGCAAGTGCTCCTGGGAACATCCTCACCTTGCTATTTCAACCTGGGAAGCCTTGAGCATAAACCTCAGCACAGCACCAGATACGCAGGAAAAGGTTGAGAAGCCACAGCACCAAACAAGCGTGAGGTCATCCTCACAACATTTTTTCTACGAGAGGAAGTACCTCTTTTCCTTTCTTTAAACTCGCTGTGCAAAAAGTGCTATTATCTACTGCACTTTACTATGTGTTTTTAACCACACGTACAAAAGTACGTCCCATATCTAAATATACATCCTGCCCAAACACACAAGAAATTGAGCTAAAATTTCTTCTTAGAAAATTACAGACTCTGGCTTTGTATGACTAAGTCTGGGGAGATCATACTGCCATCTCACAGGGCAGCTTTCTGCCCTTTGCGTGCCAACATATGGGGTGGTATGTGTTACGCGTCCAGGAGGAAATCCTTTGATGCTGTGAATACTAATCTCCATGCGCTGGCGTCAGCGCTGCTCTTCTGGCCTTGGTAGAACCCGTGCCGTATGGAGTGTTTCTCCCCTGGGTTCTGAGCACAGGGGTACGTTTGTGACAAGGGAAAATGGTAGCAGGCATTGCAGGGTGATGACAAAGTCACAGAGGCATAGGGTTTTGAAAGTGGTGATGACAGATGGTTCTCTAAAGGACCCTGAAGGAAACAAAAGATATCCATATCTCCCGGCTCCCTGAAGCCTTCCCCTGAGGGTCTTTGTAAACACCTATCTTTCTCCCTCCTTCATTACCCACTTTTAATCTGACATCATTCTTTTGCCAATTTCCTTTTTTAGGAAAAGGAAACAATTGCACTGTTCAATACAGTAACCACCGGCTCCATGTGGCTATTTCAATTTCAACGAAAATCAAATAAAATTTAAGTTCACCTCCATCATGCTAACCATATTTCAAGTGTTTAATAGCCACATGTGGCCAGTAGCTACTGTATGGGACAGGAGAAATTAATGCTATTGTGGAATATGACTCTGCATTCCCACAATTTCATTCATAATCCACACCGGAAACATTGGAATCATTGGACCCGGCGTCTTATAATGGCATTCTTGCTCTTCAGCTTATAGCCTCTGTCTTTATTTCCACTCACATCCCCCATTGACTAATCCAGTCCAGACACATTTTCTTTAAGTTTTGAATTGTCAGTATTCAAAGCATTTCCTTTTTCAACATACTGCAGTGTCCCTCAAGACCAAGTTCTTAGGCAATGGTTCAAACAGCTTTACCTATTGCTTCAAAGACCATGTATTGAGCCAGATAACTCAAGAATTCAAGAGATGCTTTTATGCCAAAAAGAGTGATCATAGTGATTCATTATTTAATGAAGGACCTACTACCTTTATATTCTGCATCACCAAATTATTTAAGGCTAATGTCCCTTTAATTTCCCTTGAGAAGTGATGAAGCTTTTGGAGCACGGCCATTCCAGAAAGGAGCAAATATCACATGAATAACAGCCAGGGTTTGTTGAATACATAAGAGAGGTCAGGCGTTGGGTAAGCACTAAGTGTGCCATCAGATTATCTCATTTAAATCCACAGCAATCTTTTGATGTAGGCATTACCTCCACTTGACAGTTTAAGAAACGAATACACAGATGCTTTAGGTAACATGCTCAAAAATAACAGCATGAAATGACAAGATTTGAACCCTCTTTCTCACTCCAGAGCCCAAGTCCTTAAGTTCTATGCACGTTTCCTGCTTCAATAGAGTATGCTTTGGCCAATCTAGCTATTTCACATACTGTCTCCTTTGATTGTCCCAGCCATCTGGAGAACTAGTCTGGGCCTCATATTAGTGCCTGACACACAGTGTCTGCTGAATAAAAGTGTATTCATGTTATTTTTTCCAACTTGCAAATGAGGAAACTGAAACGCAAAGAAGTGCAAGGCCCAGAGAAGCATAGGGATTAACTGGTGGTGTTGACATTGAACGTCAGTAAATCTCTGCACCTCACTATGCTAACACTGCGGTCATTATTCTCAAAAATAAATCAATGAATATATAGAACAAGAGGTGCTATCTCAGGAACGTTCTCCTAAAGTCACCAGGGTTTCTAGTTCTAGAGAAGATGGTAAGCTTGCAGGAGCTGCTGACTTCTTCTGAACCCAGTCAGGAGAGAACACAGAAGTGAGGGGCTTAATTCATCTCTGAACATAACATAAAGCCATGAGGAATGCTTTGAGAGAGAATTTTATTCCTGTTTGGAAGAGAAACAGTAGCTTAGAGACCCCGTTGTCCAAGGCAGGAGACAGGCTGGGAAGGGCCACTCCAGCTGCGCCCTTTCCTCTTTTGCTCCCTTTTTCCACACATAAGGGTGGCCACGGTCTGCCCAGTGCCTTCTGTGGAAAAGGAGAGCCATACACTGCCCTGTGCCAGCAGGAGACAAGGTCCTGGGGCCGGCACAGGGCAAGAGCTGCATGAGCGATGGTCACCTCTGGGGAACCTCTCTTCTCTCCATCTCCCTAACCGCACCCTGTGGATTAAGAAATTATCAGAGGATGGCATCATGCAGAAGAACAGGACATGGCAGAGCTACAGGGGTTTCTCTAGGAGGAAGGCTCTTCAGAGGAGGAAGAGAGGAAATGCAGATTTGTGGATTGCAGGTCTGGGGCACCTCTGTCCTGAGACTCCACGCTCACCCCAAATCCAAACCTCCTAGGAGAAAGAGCAAACTGGGATTTCAGATTTTTTCCCTGTTCCCAGACCCATATCACCAGCCCCAGGTAACAGAGAATTCCAAGGGGAATAAGAACTCAAAGGGGAAAAAAGTAATAATAATTGAGAAGCGTCAGCACTTTGAAGAGCAAGAAAGTAAACCTAACAAGGGTCACAGAATGAATTGACAGAGGCTGGAACAGGAATTTCACGTTAAGCACAAATAAATATCTTCAGGGATCTAAGAAGAACACTGGAAACAGAAGGCCAGTGCTTGAAGTAACAGAATGTTTAGTTCGGGTTATTGATGAGAAAACGGTAACTGTTGAAATAAAGAACACAATCAACAGGTTGAATGATAAACTATGCAGAGAAAGCAACATGTTTCCATGCTGGGGGGTACAGCTGAGGGAGTCTTAGTCATCAGAAAAGGATAAAGTGATAGAAAGTATGAGGGAAACCTCAAGAGATAAGGATAGAGGGACAAGTGTCAGTACGGACCTAACAGGAGTCCCAGAAGAAAAGAATTAACAAGTCAGGTGGGTGGGGGACAGGGGATACATGAGAAAACATTTCCTTAAAATTTTCCAGATTCAAACAAAGAATGCTGAATAGCGGAGATAAGAAAACCTCAACTGCCAGACCCATTAGGGTAATGTTCAGTGAAACCAATGAACGAGACCATTCTAAAATCTTCTGGAAAGAAATAGGAGAGCACTTCAAAGAGACACCGGATTTCACAACAGTAACAGTGGATGGAAGAAAGCAACGGAGTAATAGTTTCAAAGCACAAAAGACAAAGAGCTAAACTCTTATCTAAAGTGAGGACAAAATGAAGATATTATCGTGCACACTAAGCCTGCAGAGTTGATCGTACAAAGGCTCTCGGGGGACTCTTGACAGAGCTCTTCAGAAAGAACAGGAAGCAGGTGCAAAAATATATGAGTGACTAGAAGCTCAATAATGTCACTATTATCTAAGTTAGAAATGGCTAACATATATGTCTGTTTAAAACTCTAAAAGTATTTTTATGTGACAAGTATGGGGGAGACACTAGGAGAAAGATACTAACCAAGAGCTCCGTTGAGAGGAAGACTTGGTTATTGAAAAGCTTTAGAAAATGTCAAGAAAAATAAACAAAAGTTTGGTAATTGGGAAATTGCCATGGTAATGATGACAACATGTTGACCTTTTCTTAAAAATAAGAAAGAAACTTACTAGATCCAATTGAAGGTTGGAAATTACAAGAAAGACAGAAAGATACGAGGTAAATAAAGATATGAATTAAAATGGTTTAAATTATTTTTAAATGACAGGAATTACCAAATAAAGCCTAAATTAACCAAGAGGAAAACCCACATTGAATAAAAATGAAAACAGTCAGTATATTACTTAAAAGAAACACACTTAAACAGAAGCCCAGAGAAAGTTTGAAAAGAAAAGTAAAGGAAAAGATATACTCATGAAACATGAACCAAATATGACCTTTTTCCATATATTCAGGGAAAAAGCTTTAACATGACAAAATAAAATTTAAAGTGTAAACAAAATCAGAAAAGATAAAGATTGTTAAATGTTAGCAAGAGAACAAATAATCCAGAAGACCTCAAAACTGTAAGCCCATACGCACCTAGAAATATAGTTTCAACAACGGACAGAATTACAGGGGAAAAGATAGCTGAATTGACAACTGACGGGATTTTAAATAAATTCCTCCTGAGAATTAATTGGCCAACAGTCAAAATAGTTGAAAAAGACACAGAAGGGAACAAATTGATGTGCTTGTGCTAATAGATGAGCAGAACATTTTACATCCTCAAAGCACAGAATACATATTCTTCTTCTTTTTTTTTTTTTTTCAATACGCGGGCCTCACTGTTGTGGCCTCTCCCGTTGCGGAGCACAGGCTCCGGACGCGCAAGCTCAGCGGCCGTGGCTCACGGGCCCAGCCGCTCCGCGGCATGTGGGATCCTCCCGGACCAGGGCACGAACCCGCGTCCCCTGCATCAGCAGGCGGACTCTCAACCACTGCGCCACCAGGGAAGCCCCATATTCTTCTTGAGCACACAAAACAATCACAAAAGTTGACTATATGCACTCACAAGGTAGAGAGAAATACTCAATAAATGAAAAGAATCAATAACATATAGATTATGTTTTTTGATAATCAGGCAATAGGGCAACAAAAATCATTAGTAATGGCTAGTTAAATAACTTTATATGCACCTGAAATTTTAAAATAAACTGAAACCATCATTAAAATAACCATTGAGTTAATGAGACATCATAGGAAAGATTTAAAAATATTAACCACTGAATGATAATGAAAATATTACATTATTTATGAGAAATAGTTTAAAAATACTTAGAGGGAAATTTATAGCTTAAACTGCAAAATAAGAAAGGATGGTGGGGGGGAAAAGGGCAGAAAAGGCCAACTGAATGAAGATAAATAAGAAAAAATGAATAAAAATCATGGCAAAAATTGAGACAGAGAACAAAAATACAACAGTAGAAATAGTTAACAAAACACAAATTGGATTCTTTAAAAAAGATTAATAATTTTAAAACACTTCTGTCCAAACATTATCAGGAAAAAAAAATAGAAAAAATATATACAAGCAAAATAATCATGAAAGAAGGTTTTTAACTAGATTTGTTATAGAAATGTTAAAATTATAAGGAAATAAATGGAACAATAGCCATTAAATAAATTGAAATGCTGGTCAGAAACCACACTCTCACGTCTTCCCCCAACCTCAAAATAACTGGCAATACTACGGGGATTTATAGCTGAATTGTACCAAACTTTCCAGGAACAGATTATCTTACACTAGATTCAAAAAATAGAAAAAAGATAAAGCTTCCAAACTTATTTTATGATGCTACTATAAGGACAGTACAAAGAAAAAAAATTGTAAGACAATTTCACATAATTGCAAACATTTAAGTAATATACTGAATTATCTATCTAATAGTTTATAGGGAAAAAATGCATCATACTAAGTTATGTCTTATCCCAGGAATTCAAGAATAGTTTAACATCAGAAAAAGCATCTAGGGCTTCCCTGGTGGCGCAGTGGTTGAGAGTCCGCCTGCCGATGCAGGGGACACGGGTTCATGCCCCCGTCTGGGAGGATCCCACATGCCGCAGAGTGGCTGGGCCCGTGAGCCATGGCCGCTGAGCCTGCGCGTCCGGAGCCTGTGCTCCGCAACGGGAGAGGCCACAGCAATGAGAGGCCCGCGTACCGCAAAAAAAAAAAGAAAAGCATCTAGAGGAGAAAAACCGCATGGTGATCCCAACAGATGTAGAAAAAAGTACGTAAAAAATTCAACACCTATTTGGGCTAAAAACCCTTAAACTAAGAATCTAACAACTAAAAGCCATATCAAATCTTAGTTTTTAGTGAAGAAACTTTAGAAGCATTTCCTGTAAGTGTAAATATAGTACTGATAGCCAAAGAGAAAAGATATGGAAAAGGAATAGGTGGAATAAGGATCAGAAGAGAATAATAAAATAGTCAAATAATTAAAGGCCACCATGGATGCAGTATAAAGGATCAGTAGTAATTCTCTATAACCAGTAACAGTCAACTAGAAATTATAAAAGAAAATGATACCACTCACAAGTAAGAAAAACTATGAAGAATGGGAAATACCCTAACACAGAAGACTTACAACCTTTATGGAGAAAAGCATTCAAACTCTATATTAAAGAACATAAAAGAAAACCTAAACAAATAGAATATATACTTGGTTCATAGATGGGATACCTAAAATTATAAAGGTGTCAATCTCCATAAATTATTCAATTAAACCAATTAGAATAAATAGAAGAATTTTGGAGGGAAATTTTCTATTGGTTCTAAAAATTATATAAATTATATTTAAAAATTATACAAACTAGTAAATGTCCTCAAATAATTAATTAAGAAACCTTTTCAGAAATAAGAGTAATAAGGTTAGTCCAGCACAAGTACATATAGAATAATGAAACAAGATCATGATCCCAGAAACAGACTTGGAGACGTGGTACATGTTAGATGTGTCATCATAAATTATTAGGGAAAATATAGATTATTAAGTAGATGGTGTTGGTAACAATGGTTGATATATAATATCAAAATAAAGCTAGATTCCTACCTCAAAAATCATCCACAAATTTCAAATTTGTAAAATATCTACATATGAAAGGTAAAACTTCCGAAGCTAAATAATAAGAGACTAGGAAAAACAGAAATTTAAATTACTTTAGGATATATGAAATATTTTGTAACTTCTAATTTGAGAGATACTTTAAATTGAGGTTTAAAAACTATATTGATCAACATATTCATATATCTATGTATTACAATGATATATTTTTGAATCAGTACAATGATTTGACACTTTCTTAGTTTAAGACTTTTGAAAAATATTGAGTTTTTTCCCTCCGAGCAGCCACCACGTCACACCATCAGCTATGGTCTCCCCGTGCTGGGCAACAGGTATCTCCAGAGAAGGAAGTGTGGGCAGGCTCTCCCCGCATGACCTGCCTGGGTGCTGCCCGCAGCTACCACACTCCCAGCTCTCTCCCAGAAAATAATGGTAGAAATGTGTGGAGTGAGAGTTCTATGTCTGATGTTCAATGAGCTGGGCATCTTATCATAAACATGTCAGCCTTTGTATCGCTCACATTGGCAAAATTTAAACCTTTGAATAATAGCAAATGCTGGTCAGGATGTGGAGAAAGAAAATACTATGAATTGTGGGTGGAAGTATTAAGTGGTATAGCTCAGCTAAAGAGAAATCTAAAAATACTTGGAGAAACTAAGTATGAATGGAATCTAGCAATTCCATCCCTAGGTCTATCTTAGAGAAATCCCTGCTTGGATCCATCATGACATGCATAGAAGAATATTCATCATAGCATTGGCAATGGTAAGGAGTTGGAAGCAACACAGGGGTTCATTACTGGAGGAAAATATAATTAGTGTACGCTGTGCACATTCAGTGGAATACCCTGTGACAGTCAGAAGTAACGAACTCCTTTTACTTACAGCACCACGGCTAGATCAGAAGGATTTGAAGTTCAAAAGAAAAGGAAACACAGCAGAAGGAGATCCATGCACAGTAAAATGCACATAATTTTTTAAAACACACACACAAATATCCTGACAGTTTTGGAGGATATACAGTTACATGCATTGACATAAACACACGGAGAATGAACTGGAGAGAGGCATGTTAAATATTACATTAAGGTGGAGACGAGAAGGAAGAAAACAACATATGATCAAACAGAAGAAGTGCTTGCAGAAACGTATGACAAAAATCTGCCGTATGGTTAAGTCAGTTCCGTGCCCTTGAGGTCCAAAAATAAATATATAAAATTAAGTCAGAGGCAGGGCTCCCAAAAAGGAAAAGGCATCCATCTTTAAGATGGAACCAAGGCAGCACCGACCAGCACTCAGGGCAGGGAGTCTGGACCCAGACTTCCGTGGTTGAAGGCCAGCTCTGCAAGGGAAAGTCTAGGAGACTTACTTCTGGTTTTCACATCTTTGTCTCCTCATCTGTGAAAGATGGATGATAGTAGTACCTACCCCAGAGGACTGATCTAAGGACAAAATGAGTTCATATTCGTAAGGCAGTTGGAGGAGTACCAGAGTAGCGTAAGCAATTAAAAAGTGCATAGTACTTTTACAGCTTTTTTTAGTAGTGTTTCACAGTGTTTTAAAGCAGATATACAAAGAGCTTACTGGAAACTGACTACATTTCAGGGCAGTAAAAAGCATATATGTTGAAAAAGTGATTTACATGATGCCCTTCTGAACCTTCAGAATAAAGAGAACTCAATTGGAGAAGGGAATTGCCAGTGTGTTTCAGTGAATCATCATGCTAAATGCTTTTGTTCTCTTTTTTGTTTGTTTTTGACAGTCTCTAAGGAAAATATGTCAAAAAATATTACCTAATGAATCGCTAACTGAGGTGTTTATAATTTATTATAGCTACTTCTGAAAGAGCAAGTCTGGTCTAACAACTTGTCATTAAATTCTAGGTTTACTAACAACAGCCCTCAACTACCAATGTTTAATTTTTTATTTAAAGACCTCTTGCTTCAGGTCTTTCTATATAAGTTTGCGTAGCTGGTTAAACACTTACTTTTCAATAGATAGTTGACTGTCTTCTTACATTTCTAATGAATCTGAAAATCTTATATAGTTGTATTGTCTTCTCCTGTTTGCTTCCCAGCTGATAGAAGGAGCTCAGAGGGATTTAACTATTTCCCTGCAAAACAGCAACTGGGATAAAAGGAATTTCTGGTTCTGGAAAGTATTTGGCAGACTTGGAATGGCTGATTTGTTTCACAGTGCAAAAGCCAACGCAATGCTGATGGCATAATAAGCTTGCCTTATGGTTTGATGGACTCAGGAAACCCTTCTGGGCCACAAAACATTGTGTTTTTATCTTCCAACTTCATTATTATTTGCATTATGTAAAAAGTAGATTTCAGTTACTGTTGATCTTATCTTTTTTATGGTATAATTCTATACCAAGTAACCTTTTAACAGAGTCTTTTGGTTGGGGCACTTAATACATTTACATTCAAGGTTATTATTGACATGTATGTTACTATTACCATTTTCTTAATTGTTTTGTGTTTGTTTTTGTGGGTCTTTTTCTTCTCTTGTGTTTCCTGCTTAGAGAAGTTTCTTTAGCATTTGTTGTAAAGCTGGTTTTGTGGTGCTGAATTCTCTTAGCTTTTGTCTGTCTGAAAAGCTTTTGACTTCTCCATCAAATGTGAATGAGATCCTTGCTGGGTAGAGTAATCTTGGTTGTAGGTTTTTCTCTTCCATCACTTTAAGTATATCCTGCCACTCCCTTCTGGCCTGCAGAGTTTCCACTAAAAAACCAGCTGATAACCATATGAGGATTCCTTTGTATGTTATTTTTTGGTTTTCCCTTCCTGCTTTTAATATTTTTTCTTTGAATTTAATTTTTGTTAGTTTGATTAATGTGTGTCTTGGTGTGTTTTTGCTAGGGTTTATCCTGTATGGGACTCTCTGTGCTTCCTGGACTTGGGTGACTATTTCTTTTCCCATGTTAGTGAAGTTTTCAACTATAATCTCTTCAGATATTTTCTCAGACCCTTTATTTTTCTCTTCTTCTGCTGGCACCCCTATAATTCAAATGGTGTGTTTAGTGTTGTCCCAGAGTCTCTGAGATTGTCTTCAATTCTTTTCATTCTTTTTTCTTTCTTCTGCTCCTCCGCAGTTATTTCCACCATTTTGTCTTCCAGCTCATTTATTCGTTCTTCTGCCTCCGTTATTCTGTTATTGATCCCTTCTAGTGCATTTTTAATTTCAATTATTGTGTTGTTCATCTCTGTTTGTTTGTTCTTTAGTTCTTCTAGATCTTTGTTAAACGTTTCTTGTATTTTCTCAATCTGTGCTTCCATTCTATTTCTAAGATTCTGGATCATCTTTACTAACATTACCCTGAATTATTTTTCAGGTAGATTGCCTGTTTCCTCTTCATTTATTTGGTCTTGTAGGTTTTTACGTTGCTCCTTCATCTGTGACATACTTTTTTGCCATCTCATTTTTTTTTTTTTTTTTTTTAATGAGTGGGATTGTGTTCCTGTCTTACTGGTTGTTTGGCCTGAGGTTTCCAACACTGGAGTTTGTAGGCTATTGGGTGGAGCTGGTTCATGGTGCTGAGATAAGGAACTCTGTGAGACCTCACTCCAATGAATATTCCCTGGGGTCTGAGGTTCTCTGTTAGTCCAGTGGTTCAGACTCAGAAACTAACAGATATGTTAGAAAGAATGTAAAACTGCAAATATAGATGAATCAACAACCAGAAAGTACATCAGTACCACAATAGTAAAAAAAAAAGGAGGGAAAAGAAAAAAAAAATGGCGAGGTGGGGGGAAGGCCTTGGCTGTGGAGGGCAGGGCCTAAGCAAGGGCAAGGTTTGGGGGGTGGGTGGGGCCAGTGCTCAGGACCCACAGGGCTGGAAAAGGCCCTGGGGGCCATAGGGGGTGGTGGGGCTTAGGCTCAAGGAACAGAAGGGGCCCAGGCGTGCCCCGCACCCCTGGTCTCAGAGGGCACGGACCTCACCTGGGAGCCCAGCAGGCTTCCTGGGCTCGAATGGGCGGGGCAAACGCCCTCCTCTCCTCTTCTGCCCCTCCGGTCTGAGAGGGCCCCTCCTGCCTGCCTCTCCTGATCTCCCCGGCCTCCCTCCTATGCCCCCAGGACCAATGTGGGGAGGGGGGGAGGGGGGTTCTTGGAGTGCAGGGGACCTGCCTGGGAGCTCAGCAGGTTCCCCATTCCCAGTGGGCCAGGCAGTCACCCTCCACTCCTCTCCCGCTCCTCCCAAGGGCCCCTCCCCCTTGCTTCTCCTGATCTTCCCGGCCTCAGGGGCCCCGATCTTGTCTGGCCTCCACTTCTCCTCCCCAGTAGGTCCCCCTACTTCCTACTGGCTCACTCTGGGGTTCCTCCCATCTCCTTGGGGGTCAGAGCCACACCCCAGCAGCAGGCGCCCTAGTTGTGGGGAGGTGCTAATTCCGTGTCTTCCCACACCGCCGTCTTGACTCCTTGATGCCATCTTGACTCCCCTCTACCCACCTATTCTAATCAAGAACCCTCACAGCTCAGTACTCCCGCCAGTATTTCCTGAGAAAGCACTGCTGGTGTGGTAGCTGTGGGCAGCGTCTAGGCGGAGTGAAGGCCAGGAAGGGTGCAGAAAGCAAGTACGCCCTCTCTATCCCCCCAGACCACTGATGCCCACCTTGGGGGATGGAGCAGGGATGCAGACGGCTGATCACATGATGTGGTAGCCGCTCTGAAAGAAGAAATTCAAGTTATTTTTTCAGTCTTAAGAAAGTGTTATATCATCGTACCAGTTCACAAATATCGGTTTTGAAACTCAATTTAAAATATTTCTTACATTAGAAGTGATGAAATGCTTCTGACCCCCATCCTTCTCTGTAGGCTTTGCTACCCCAGGTGTAGAGTGTGTGGGAAAAGCAGATCTCAGGCTCCCTGCCAGAGCTAAGGAATCAGAATCTGTATTTTTTCAACAAGATCCCCAGGTGATTAGTGTATATATTAAACTTGGAGAAATGCTGTTCTATTCCTTTATTCCTTCTCAAGAGAGGTTTCAATTTAAACATTAACTTCAAGCCTAGGCACGTAGGAATCTAGAATATGTTTCCACCATAACAGAAAGGATTTCACATTCACAAATGATGTTTGTGTGTTGGAGATAAAATGTGTTTGGGTGTGTGTGCTCTCTGCCTCAACCATCCAGCCCACACTCCCTCTGATAGCATTTTATGCTAAGGCTCAGCTGCCCTGGTCCCCCACCTTCTAAGGGAATTGCTAGTCTGCTTCATTGCCTTTGAGATGTCGAATTGGAGGAATCAGCCTTGGCAGATAGAAATAAAGCCCGGGAAAGAAAAGAGCAGAATAGCCTCCCAGGTGGGGGATTTAAGGAGAGCTAAGGGTGTTGAGACATCCATCCTAGGCTGCATCTGGACCAGACAAGAGCTACAGAGGTCAACCTCATGGGAGTTGGCAGGTCATGGCAGCGGTCGCAGGGCCAGAGAGAGGAATGACAGTGCGCTTTCAGAGAGACCCACAAGAGCAGCAAAGAGGAGGAAGGTGTGAGATCTGCACGGCAAACACACACATGTAAGAGGGAGGTTGCTGAGAGGGCCCAGAGCTCACACCGAGTAGTAAGCTGTGCCATAGACCGTATGTAGAATGAATTCTGTGGGCGCAAATATTATCTGTGGGTTGGGAGACCGTTAAATAAATTGTATTGTGATTCTGTAATTTTGATGCTACTTTTACTCCAGGTTGGGAATAATCTAACCACAATTACAAAAAAACAACGCTTAAAGTGCTTCAGTACTGGTCAATGAAGTTGACCAAAATTTGATAATTCTTATAATACCTATTTTCATACACATACATTATATATAATATTTATATGTAACATAATACCTATATATAAGCATATAATATATGTGTATATGAGTATTTATGTGGGTATATATATATATATATGAGCGTGAATGTATGTGTGTATATGCATATATTCCTTCAATTTTTACTACCTTTTATTCCTCAAGAGGTCCCAAGACTTAGAAAATGGCAGAGCCCATCTATCTCATAATATGCCTCCTATAATATGCCTAAATCTTAGGGTGAAGCCCTCTCAGGTTCTAGAGTGAATGCCCTCACTACGTTAGAATATTTCCAATCCAACAATCAGAAAAGTTTTTTCAGATAAATGATACTCAGAATTATTACCTTCCAGTTACAGATAAACAAAAATACTAAGGTAATAAGATGTAACATAACTAGAGGGCCATGTATAGAATGATCTCCGAGACAATTACATTTAACTGACCTGTTAAAAAGTTACGTTTCACTCACTCTGATTTGTGACCAGTTTCAATCCAGCCTGTCTTTGTTATTGAAGGAAACAAGCTTTCCTCTTGCTGGCCTTCACTGCAACTGCAGACTCACAGGTAGGCAGACTGGCATGTGGTTGCTAGGGGTGACTGCAGGTGTTTTCTTCTTAAAGCCACGTGGGCTTAATGGCTTCTGTTTTAAATGTTTACAGGATTGTCTTAAATTGGAATTCTTCAGTCTGATCCTTCCCTCAGCACCACGTTCCCTCTTTTGTCTTAAACTTCAAGAAGATTAATTTCCAGGTGATGAGGAAATTGACCCAGCACCTCTAAGTCTGTATTTCCCACCTTCACACAGGACCTGGCATGGAAAACACACTGAAGCAGTTGTCATTTTGCTGTTATTCTGTGAGAACCTGTTATTTGGCTGTCACCAAATAACGGGTAATGGGTTTGATTTGTAATGGGTTTCTTATGTAACCTTAGTGGATTACATAATATACAGAAACTTATTACTGCCCCCAGAGAGATGAAATGGTTGTGTCTTTCATCACCACGTATAAGTCAGACCTGAGAGTTCACGATGTTCCTCTCTCAGTTTTCTGTGAAATATCTACAAATAGGATCTCTACTGTTGCAGCTCGATTCGTGCATAATTTTAAATTCAATTCTCTAGGCTTTTCGTTTCATAGAATTTGTCTTCATCATGATTCCTATGAATACTTAGAATGTCAAAAAATATAATTAAAAATTTAAATAAATGAAATACTTAAAAACACAAAAATATTAAGTAGGTTACACTGAGAATCAAGTTTATCAAGCTTTCAGTCTTCCCACTTTCCCTGGGACACAGTTCACGCTCCGCTTCTCATCCACCATCCTCCCCAGATCGACACGGGCACATCTTGCTTGGCCTGAGTGATGCCCAGGGAACCCTTGCATGCGATGCATCTAGACTTTTGAAGATGAACACGAAATCCTCTCAGATCCAACCTCACAGAATTGCTCTCTCCCTCCCTGTCTCTCTCTCTTCCCCACCTTCCCAGTATCAATAAGCCACATTTTGTTGCAAGTTGCCCATCCTGGCTACACATCGTGGAGTCCATGCTAGGGCAGAGGCAGATTTGAGAAATATTTCTAATAATTAACACATCTCTTCTGTCTCTATCCCTTTGTAAGCATCTACAACTTCCCTCTTTTCATATTTATCCCCAAAGATTTACTTCTCATCTTCAGTAGACCACAGTGTCTCACTAATTATCCTGGACCACGTTGTAAGGCAGGTATGACTGGCCGGCATGAACAGTCTATTATCACTGGGTGCCAACCTTGGAACAGAACTCCATTCTTCTTCTCCTCCTTCTTTCCCCTCTTCTCCTCCTCCTCCTTCTTCTTCTTCTTCCACCTCCTCCTCTTCTTTTTTTGTTCTTTTTTTTCCAATTTCCAAAATAGAATTCCTTCCACTTGGAACAATACATGCACTTATTAGACATCCTCACCCCTTGGTCTTTCTTCTTGGCTTTCAGCAGTCGAGTCCTCCCCATTCACTCCAGACTGTTTTCACTGAGCCTCCCAGCAGGCTCTCTCTATTACCCAGGTGCCAAAGAGCAAATTTAGCTTTTGCCCTTTCTCTCCACTCTGCACACACAGGTGCAATTATTATCTTCCAATGAGTATGTGCTCTGTACAAGGTATGACCTGGGTTCTCAAACCATTTCCTCTTTTCCTTCTTGAAACTACTCCAAAGCAAGAAGAAAAATAAAAAACAATAATAAAAACTTTATTGAAAACCAAATTATATTCTTCTTATAATAAATGCATTTTAAGTATAAGGATAGGAAGTTTTAAAGTACAAGGATGATAAAAAATGTATACCATAAAAACCCTAATCAAAAGAAAACTGATTTAACTCTCGTAATATCAGATAGGCTAGAAAATGTTCTCAAGGTAAAAAGGAGTATTTCAAAACAATAACAGTGTCAATTGAGTAGGAAAATATAATGATCCTAAATTTGTGTGCATAGAATAGCAGGACTTCAAAATATACGAAGTTAAAAATTTAAAACTATGAAAGTAGAAATAAACAATCATAATGAAAAATTTTATCATACCTCAAAAATGAAAAAGAGAAACAATTACTTAATAATAGGGAGACTTGAAAAGTATGCTTAACAAATGAAACCCTATTCCATTTTTAAAATATTGGGACCAATAACTACAGAGCATATATTTTTTCAAGTGGACAAGACATGTTTACCAAAATTGACTATACGCTGGCTCATAAAACAAATGACAACAAATGTCAAAGAACTGAAATCCAGTCGACTATTATCTCTGGCCACAGTGGAATTCATCTAGAAATCATTGTGTAAAATGATAAAAATCCACCTTCCCCCCATCTAAAAATAAGCAGTACTCTTCTATATAACCCAAGGGTCCAAATCCATGTAGAAATTATAATGGAATAAAACATATATTCAACCAAATGATAATGAAAATAAAACATATCAAAATTTGTGAGATACAAACAAATCCATATCATAGGGAAATTAATAGCCATCAGATAAGAAGAAAGCATGAAAATCAAATATCTAAGACATTCATGGATGAGCAGCTAATTCAATGAAAAGAAAGTGGAAGGAAACACTTTGCTGTACACCCAAAACTAACACAACATTGTAAGTCAACTATACTTTGATTTAAAAAGAAGAATGCATACTAAAGTTATGTCAAGATATGAAAATAGTGGCAGGACAAAGTTATTCACTACAGCATTTTTGTAAAAACAAAACATTGGAAACAATTAAGGGTCCATCTACAGGTAAATGATTATCTGCGTGACGGTGCTGCCATAAGATACAATACTATACAAACTAAAAAAAAAAAGAATGAGAGAACTCATTACATATCATCAGAGAAGGATCCTCAGGATAATGATGCTATTGTTAAGTTAAAAAAAAAACAATTCCAGAATAAGGTATATAGGGTGCTGCCATTTGAGGAAGGAAAAGGAATGTTGAGTCGACTTTTATATGCATGAAATAGCTCGGTAAAGAAGAAGAAAAAATTACTAAGATGGAGGAGAAAAGCAGGACGGATAGATGAGAAACAGAGATGGGAAGGAGTCATTTCACCATGTTCCTTTCTATCCTTTTTCATATTTCTACTGTGACTTCTTTATCTGTGTATCTGCATAAAATGTAAATCATTCAGAAGGGCATTATATGGAAGACGATGAATATGTCCGTATTCAGAAAATAAGAGACCCTGTGGTTACCAGGATGTACTCTCCCAATAGGACTGCCTGGAAATGATAACAAATGGTCATTTTTATCTCATTAGCATATTAGATGTCTGTACCATTGAGTACAGGAGACAAGAAACATGCACAGAGAGCACAAAGCACCAACTAATTATTGTCATCTGTGAAACGCTGGGAGTTGGCAAAAGCAGAGGCGCAGGAACACGAAACAAAGAGAACACTGACTATCTGGGTGTTTCTAGGACACGTGAAGAGTGGGTATTATAGGCCTGAAAGGGTGGATGAAAGCAGGTCATGGGGGACTTTCAATGAAAAACTTGGCGTGCACTGCATGGTCTTCTGTGGGGTAACGAATACGTAGCAGGACACGTTTCCAGGGCAAACTTAAACTTGGCCTCCTTATTCTGTCATTATTTTTACATAAATGCAATGTTTCCATCCTTTTGATAGAAACACCTTAGGATATCATAAAAGAGCTGCATAGGTAGCAAAGTACTTTGAATAAACTGCCTGTACTTTTCAAGAGCATTGCTAAAGAGTAAGACTCCAGGAAGCGTTGTCTGACTAAACTATTTTGAAGTCGAATTGGTATGAAGTCTGGGGCATAAGCAAGCTTGAAGAATTGCTATAAGCAAAAGTCATGGTCCTACTTAGATACTGTATTTCCTGGTGCCGAGCAATAGTTGGATAAATAAACAAGCACTTTAATAGGCAGAAGGTCATCATAGAGTGTTTTTCTTTGCATTTCTGTAGAGAAGAGCATTGGACTCTCTTCTCTTGCAGATGGAGAAGTAAAGATGCAAGGGGCTCAGCGGCATCCTCTCAGGCCAGCTTACCCATCACCTTCAGTGTCCAACCGTTCACATGATTTTGATAGATACGGCCAAACACAAGAAACAGCAAAACCATAGCCAAACACTGTGAGCTCTGCCATCGGGAAGGAGTTTGCGGAGGAAAGAGGAGAAGGAGAGACAGACCATCAGGAAGCGCTTGGTCACGGCCGTTTGCGCCAAGGCCAGCCTGGGCCCTCTGTCCAAAGGCCGGGGTGCTCACCCACTCCAGCCCTGGGCTCCGTACCTTGGAGCGAGGGAGGCAAGAATATGCCAGCTGGGGATATTCCAAGAAGCTAAGTCCCAGGGAAAATTCACATGCTGACTTGGTATTGCGAGTATATGAGTTTTCTCAACAGCAAAGTAAGGACCATCACGCAATGTTTGGTAGACATCTCTGACTTTCTACATGCCTAGCACCAGGCTAAGTTCTACCCTGAGGCATTGTGAGGACTGAGACTACATTTTCTAAATGTTGTGGGTCAGTATGCCATAACTCCCGGATACACACACACACACACACACACACACACACACACACACTGGGGTACTGGGGGCTGGTTGCCACAGTATGTAAGACTCTCTTCTCCTCTCACCATACCGTCTGCACTCTAGTCACCAAATGGACATATTGTGCCTAAAAACGTGGAAAAAGAAATTAGTGAAAAATTACTCTGATTAGAGAACATATTTACAGTTACACAGCTGAACGAAAATGACTTCCTTTCCTAGTTCTCAATCTGTAATGAAGATAATAACCGCAACAGCGATACAGTCTAGGCTTCTGCGGGGTCCTCAGGTCTGCCGAGTCACTGTGTCACATGCTGAGCGCCTCACCCCGTGGGCTCAAGGGCCACAGCTCTGTCGATGGAGGAGTTCGTGTGTGTAATTCATCCTTCCCAAGAAGCAAGGACCTCGTGCTGTCTGTCTATGGCAGCCCCTGGCCCTCAGATGCGCCCTTGTTGTCCCACAGAGAAACCAGCAAAATACCGCCATGTGCTGATCACGCAAGGGGATAAATGCTGTGTCTCTCGGGGAGAAGCCGACTTAGCACCTCTCATAATTTGGTGGGAGAGAGGAAAAGGCTGAGAGCACTGGAAGGGTGCTAACTCATACCCTTCCTTGGAAAAGATGCAGAATTTCAGTGTCCTGGGATATTTTAATCTCAAGACTCACACTATGTGGATGATTTAGATTCCTGTCCTCTCAAGATAGGAATATAGTTTGATAGATTGTATTATGACAGAGTCACTTGTCTATTTGATTATTATTCTATGTGTTATCAGATACTACCAGGCATTAATAATCAGACATTATACTAAGTCTTCATATGTGTGTTTCCCTTATTCTTTTTCTTTTTTTTTTTTTTTTTTTAATTTTGCAGTATGTGGGCCTCTCACTGTCGCGGCCTCTCCCGTTGCGGAGCACAGGCTCCGGACGCGCAGGCTCAGCGGCCATGGCTCACGGGCCCAGCCGCTCCGCGGCATGTGGGATCTTCCCGGACCGGGTCACGAACCCGCGTCCCCTGCATCGGCAGGCGGACTCTCAACCACTGTGCCACCAGGGAAGCCCTCCCTTATTCTTTTGTCAGCCCTATGATTTAGGTACCATCATTAACCTCGTTTCTTGCAGAGAGGAAGAGAGGAATATCTTGCCAAATGTCACATAGCAAGTAAGTGGGAAAACTGGGATTCAAATGTGGGTCATCAGGTCACTATATGCACCACACATAGGCTGTCCTTGGACAGCTTGGAATCAATGAGGTATTCATTCTTGGGCTGTAGGCTCAGAGATCTGTGAAGATGCATCACACTGTAGGCAAATTCAAGGTCACGGCCTTCCAGACCTCAGAGAGGAAAAGCAGGCAGCAGTGTTGGATGGAGTTTCCTTTCTAGGAAGTGTAGGCATGGTAGCAGCACAGAGAGGAAAATTACAACCCCACCAGAGCACTTGCTTCAAGATACAGGTCAGATGATGGTAGATAGCAATGACCCATAAAGCTCTGAAGGTGGAAATGACCTTTGAACAGAGTCCACAGAGGGTTTTGTAACCAGCTTCTCGGACTCCCAGCCTGATAAACGGGTCCTTGTAATGGTGTCACTGCTCACTGAAATACGACCACCGTCACTGTCCTTTGGCTGGGACCCAGCTGGGGCCTTCTGGCAGCATCAGGGCCCAGACCAGCCTTCATGCATAGAAATGGATCAGGCGTTTGTTCACCTATAATAGTGGTCTGAGGAGTTAATCCTTACAAAAATGGGTCAACATCTTTTCTGTTGATCTTGGGATTAACTCCACAGCAACTCAACTGGGAAAAGCCAAAGCACTTTGTAGAACCAAATGCATCATTTTGGTCCCGCAGTCCTCTCTGTTAATGGACACAGTGGCCTGAGTATGTGTTTGGAGGGAAATTTGTCTCTTCATTTGGGTTTATTCTTTACAACAAAAGAACTATTTCCTTGGCCTTCTTCTTAGTCTGCACTGCTCAATTCAAACACTTAGTGGGAAAAACAAGCAGGAGGACAGTACAGGCAGCCGAGGGAACTTGTGGCCTCCCAGAGTCTGCTGACCAGAGATGGCCACAGAGCTGTCCCCACAAAGCCACCAGCAAAACCAGGGCTTCCTGTTGCCTTCCACTGACATAACCCCACTTCAGCAGCTCCTGACTTCAAAGGCTCCGTGGATACAGATCTCAGAGGCCCAGCAGCACAGTCAGCGATTTTGTCAGAAGGCTTTTATTTTACTTCTCTAAATCCTTTGGGTTGCAGACTTATATCTTCGTATTAGTTCTCTCTCCTCCACTTCTTCCCTCTGCACCAACCAAAAGTCATCAGCCCAGGACTTCCCTGGTGGTCCAGTGGTTAAGAATCTGCTTTCCAATGCAGGGGACACGGGTTTGATCCCTAGTCGGGGAACTAAGAACCGACATGCTGCGGGACAACTAAGCCCGCCTGCCGCAACTACTGAGCCTGCATATCACAACTAGAGAGAAGCCCACGGGCCGCAACGAAGAGCCTGGGTGCCACAACGAAAGACCCCACATGCCGCAACCAAGACCCAGCGCAGCCAAATAAATAAATAAATAAATATATTTTAAAAGTCATCAGCCCTGAAGAACAGTCCCCCCTTTGCTGGGAGGATGAGCAGAGAAGTGGCAGATGGGTCAACAGGAGAAAGGAAGGAGCCGTGAGAAGCATGGAAGGATGTTCAGCCCACGTACACCTTATAAGACAAGTGTAGGAGGCAAATGCGGGGGGCACATGGGGGTCTTTTCTACACAAGGCAGAGCTTGGTCCGCCATCCACAAATGTAAGCACAGGGCACAATAAGTGTCATAATTAATATCCTATGACCCTTGAAAGATCAAGTTAATTTTGTAAGTCCCGAGAAGAACAAATTTAAAGTAGAGAAGTCTTGAATTAGCACTTTCTGGATAAAATCTCTCTGTTGCAGTGATAAGACGTAAAGTTTTACAGAATTTAGAAACACATGAAGGACATCTTTCACTCTGGGACTACAGGATCTTTCCTGTTACAGACTCTTAGCCCTCTCTTAATCTGATGTTAATAGTAACCATTTCCTCAATGGTAAAAACGGGACTCTCACTGCACTTTAATTAAGGTAGCCATTAACTAGCTCTTACCTTGTGCTTCTCCAGAACCAGGTCATCTAAAGGCATAAAAGTTGAATACTTGGGGGCAGCAGAGGTGACTGTGGGCGCTTACAGGTGGTTATTAACTCTCCCTTCTCCAACAGCAGACCTGTTTCAAGATATGCTTTTCCTATGGTGCTAAGTACATTTCAAACGTTCGCTTATATCAACACTAAAAAAAATTGTTTTAAACTTTTTAGAAAATTCAAGTCACATTGCAATAACGACACCAAACAAATTCAGTAAATATGAAAATCAGGGAACTTGGATGCTACTCAAATTAATCCTATATTTAACAGTGATGACACAAGTTCTACCTGGGTGCCAAACTAATGAAAAATATTCAATGGTGTCATTTAAGAGACTTCAATGGTCCAACTTAGATTGGATATCTAGCAATTAGAAACCATAAGCTATTTTCATGCTTTCACACCATTTCCATTTTTCCTAAGTACTTGGTTATGGCCAGTTGCTGGGCAATCTCCATACACCGCTCTTTAGAGGGCAAGCAGGAGTCTTTCTTCCTACCAGCCTTCCAACTGTGCTGTGTTCAGTCTGCTGTCCCGGCCCTGGCTGTCCCTCAGGGAGATTCTGCAGCTGTTCTGTTTCAGATATTAACAGGATGAGGTAGTTCAGTTCCATCTAAAAAACTCACGAATTCAAACTCTTCCAATGTAAGGTTTCTCCCTTTGCCCGGCTCAGTCCTGGAGCAGAGAAAGGAAAATGGGTCACTATTTTCACCTTAATCTTCCATCACCCCTTCTCTGCTCTCCCTTCTGCCTCTGGCTCCTGCGGGACTGGAGTGGCAGGAGAAAGACGAGGTGAGGGGAGGATTTATTCTACAGAAGCTGTTGCACGATCCCTTGATCTTTATAGCAGGTGCATGGAGATGCGTGTTGGCGTCTTTAACGGTGTGACCCTGTTATGCGTTCTCCAGAGACCTCCTCCACGTGGACCTGCACAGGAACCATCGCTGGCGTGAACTCCACCTTCTGCCTGATGACTTCTCCACCTTCTCTGAGCCTCTCTCTCTGAGACACCTCCCCGCTTTTTCTGACTATGTCACCTTGCATGTGCGGGAACCCTGGGGATGATTCAAGCCTGCCTACATCCCTAGGGTCCCCTTGACCCACAGAGGCACTCAGCCTCCCTTATCCTCCCATGAGTCTCTCCTGCTCTACCCCCCAGATGATGCCAAAGCTTCTCAGCCACAAGCTTCTCTAGGAAAGGGGTGTGCCCCTCTTCCTGTTTCTCTCAAACTCGGGACTCATGGCTGCTTTTCCACTCCTCTCCCTGGCCCTTGGCAACAGCTCAGCTAATTGTGGCAGCTCAGAACACTTTTTTGGAAATCAAAAGTCCACACTTGTCCTCTGGAGCACCCTCACTGTGTGAGAGTGGTTTCTTCTGCCGTCGGACCGGGATCCAGGGCAAAGAGCATTCAGCAATGCTTCCCAAGGAAATCTTCTCTCTGCATCATCTTCCAGGTAATCTCCTTGACTCCTCTTCTAAACTCAAGATGGATCACGGCTAAGGGACCCAGATGAGGGGGTGTGCATGTGGTGGAGGGTGGTGGTCGCCCTTAGCATGTTCTGCACAGGGGGCCTGGTCCTTCTTTTTGTAATGTGAGGTCATTTAATATCCTTTGATCTCGATTTTCCTGTAGAGAAAAAGTCTCACTTGACATACACTAGATAAAAGGTCTAAATGGTGGAGGATCGTATCACGTAGCTCTTTACCATGTCCCCAGTTTCTTGCTCAGTGCATTCTGTACAATTCCTTGTGTACCATCCATCACATTACAAATGTGATTTATATAAGATAAACAAGAGTGAATCACTCTCTTATCTATAGTGATTTGAGTATCTCTTGTTAAAGCATGATTGGTTTTGTAATGATTCCCTGCTTTTAACCATCTCTTTAAGAATAATTAACAAATAGCTACTTCTAATTACACTGGAGAATAGTGTTTCTGCTAGATATTTTTTTAAATGTTCATGGAAATACAAACCTTTTCTCTTAGTCACTTTTTCAAACTCACTTTCTTTAGCAGCCTGCATTCTATCATTTTTCTTCATGGATGAACCTATTTCCATAAACTCAATAGTTAGACTAGTGTAACCCTAACCATTATGAAGATTATCATTACACTTGCAATAACAGCTACTGAAATTGACCTTTTCAACGATGACTCATGGTGGCATAAGTCTCCAGCAAATAGCACAGAACTCTAAACAATAGGAGTCCAATTATTGATTTTTGTTCAGGACGAGAACAATGACGGGGATAGTAATTGATGCTAATAATGAAATCACCCTTAATCTAGGCATCTTCCAACCTAAGCAAAGCCAACTTTCCAAGCCTGTTTTTGCAAATCTTCTCTCTAAGTTATCCTTCATACATGGAATGTAATACACTCTTCTCTTCACTAAACTCTATCCTCCACCCTTTCAATTCTCTTTTCAAGACAGTTGTAAGAGTTAGGCAGTAGTTATGGACATTTGGGAAGAGTTAGTTCTTCTCCCTTCTCTTCCCAAATGTCCATAACTAATAAACGATCACACCTAGTGATAGGAAAGCATGCATCAACTCAAAAAAAGCAGGAATGACCACTATCCATGTGACAAAAGCTTTAAGGATTTCAGTTAAATATAATGCTTAAGGGACCAGACTTTAAAAGCAATAGAGGGATGACAAAAGCCCTACTTGGGAGAGTGCAATCTATCTCAGAAGTCAACAGAAGCAGACATTGTCACTTACCAATATGATCTACAAGGGCTAAGGTGAAGATGATCCAAGGACTGTAGGAAAGACACAAGGTGACCTCTCTGCCTCTGAGAACCGGTAGCATGAAAGTCCTACCAGTGTATTCAAAACGCCCATGGGCTTTCCTAGTATAGCGATCACAGCAATTAGATGATCACCTAGTTGTATATGGGAAGAGACAGAGAGTTATTTCTGGTATGAATAATCATACCAACTGTTTAGGGGGGTGGAAAGAAGGTCTTCTCTAACCACAATCCCCAAATTATATCTACCTAACACTCTAGCTTCTTTGAATTTATAAAACACCTGGTATCTGTCAGAACAAGTTCAGAAACTAGGCTGAGGGTTACTATGGAGCCACTACAAATTTTTCATTGTAAATACAGGTTAAAAAAAAAAATCACAAGGTCCAAGTAAAGATTCCTTACTTCAAAGAAAGGAATTACAGCTTCCCTGGTGGTGCAGTGGTTGAGAGTCCGCCTGCCGATGCAGGGGACGCAGGTTCGTGCCCCGGTCCGGGAAGATCCCACATGCCGCGGAGCGGCTGGGCCCGTGAGCCGTGGCTGTTGAGCCTGTGCGTCTGGAGCCTGTGCTCCGCGACAGGAGAGGATGCGACAGTGAGAGGCCCGCGTACGGCAAAAAAAAGAAAAAAAAAGAAAGAAAGGAATTGACTTTGCACATTCATATTAGCTGCCTCCTTCTGAAATACTGATTTGTGTTCTCAACCAAATTTAAAAGGACCTACATTTATGACTTTGGAATAAACAGTTGGTAAGAGTAGAAAATGTGGACCAGAAATGATTCATTCTTGCTAAATTTATCAAGTCATTGGGAAGAGTAATACGTTTGTCGTGGGCGCTGTTGGTTGTCATGCCCACCTCCTTCTTCCTAACTGAATCCCACCCAACCCAGCTTTAAGCAATCTTATGCCAGGCAATGATAGGGGACACGGGGGTAGGACAGGGGACCAAGAGCTTCCGCGCGCGCACGTTCTCTTCTGCAAGGAAATAAAAACCTCAGCATTCTAACAGAAGCCTGCGTGACCTGGGCTATGTTAAGCCCAGTGAGCTTCGAACTGAAGATTTCCTATCAAGAATCACTACATCAAACTTCAAGTTTGTGTATTTTGTTATAAAGCTGTCAGTTCCTCCAAGTATGTATGAGAAAAAACAATCACAAAAAAAGGAAATATTTCTTTCCCTGTATTAAGCCAGTTTTACCCCATTTATGTTCTTTGATAGTATAAGCTCCACAAAAGCATGACCTATATTCAATTATCTGTCTTCAAAATGTCTAAAAAACGTTTTCTCCTTTTTTAGTTCTCGTGCTAGTTTCTTCTTTTCCTCTTTCTTTCTTCCATTCATTTGGGCCATCTCCAATCTGCATCAACTAAATAAAAATTAATTATGTTATTATAAAATTATAAAAACATAGCATACATCACTTGAAGATGTGGTTCTAGTGCAGTTTCAAGCCATAGTGGTTAGGTCTAAAAGTTCACCTTTTTATATGCTCATCTCACTCACCTTTTGGTTTTTCTGCGACTCATTTCTTGATTCCACTTCTAGTAAATGTCTCATAAACAAAGATCCTGCTGTCATTTTACAAATATGACCACTGTTCATGGCTCAAAATGCGACGAGTATCATATTTCTCAGGAATCTAATCTTATTTTGTATGCTCCCTGAATAGCCATAAGGAAGGAAGATATGCAGTGCACCCCATGGATCAAGGTCACTTTATTTTGTTATATGTTCCATGATGTCTGTGTTACATTGAGGGAAAGAGTAAACTTGGTCAATCAGCTTAGCACCTACTCAGTTCAAGGCAAAGCAACCTATACATGAGAAGTGTGATTTCTGTGCAACTTCAGGTAATCGTTAAGAATTGCACATCCACTTTTATCAAATTTCAAGGGAATACGTTAGAAAGATTTTCATAAATTGTTGAAGAAATTCCAGTTTCCAGCTCCTGACCAATTATAAGAATTGCAATCCCAGATAGAAATAATTTACCACCTCATTAGTCACAGAATTTTATTTTTAGCATTTTACAAAACGTTTGGGCTATAATCAAATATCACTTCCTATGTCTTTTGTTTTAAGGCATAGAAATATTTCGATCCATGAAATAAACCATTTCTTAGGATGCATTATTCTGCAATTTATACAAATGCACGGTTTTTCTTGAGTTTTAAAATCTCAATAAAAGGGTTAATATCATAGATCTCCTCTTTACATTTGCCCTCTGTGAATATCTTTTGTTAAAAACAAAGTGTGCTTTGATAACATGTGAATTGTTATTATATTAGATGATTTGACTCTTAGACTAGAAGATTAAGAAACTTAAGTCACTGGGAAAACATGATTTATTAACATCAAGTGTAAATAATAACGGCATTTAAAGCACATAAGCATATATTAAAAAGTATAAAATATCATTACAATAGTCCCCCCATCCAAGACCCTCAGTGAATGCTTGAAACCGTGGATAGTACCAAACCCTGTATATACCATGTTTTCTCCTCTGGTAAAAATAGGAAGCACAGACAAAAGGATGATTCATGTCCCAGGAAGGACAGAGCAGGACAGCGCAAAAACATTTCATCACACTACCCAAAACGACATGCAATATAAAACTTTCGAATTGTTTATTTCTGGAATTTTCCACTTAACATTGTTGGACCTTGGGTTACTGAAACCTCAGAAAGCAAAGCCAGGGATAATGGGGGTCTGCTGTACATTTCAAACTGAAACTGATGGCAATCCTAGAAAATCTTAGAAAAAGTGATGTGAGCGCACAACTATGTATATGATATGCTGCCTTTTATTAAAGAAAGAGGAAAATATAAATAATTGTGCGTGTATTCATTTATGTTTTGACAAATGATGAATAAACCAAAAGAAAATAGCTTCCGATAGGGGAATGAAGGATAGGGAAGGTCACCGATGGATGTTAGACGTCCTGCACTGTAACTTCTTTTCTAGAAGTTACATAATATAATTTATAATATGAAGCAAACAAGTAATTGTATTGATGCCATTTGGAAATGAAATTTTCATCCCGAGAGAGATAAATAATCAAAGATGCTAAATACGAAATCTATCACCTTACATTTGAAATTAAAATATCATTATGAGTATGTGAAGTGTTTTTATTTAAAAAAAAAAACTTTTCTTTGCTTCACATACTCAATACTCCAGAAGTAGTAATGAACCTACTAACAATGACAACAACTATAGCCCAAATTTTGGTCTCTAAAAACCATTTCCCATGAAAAGAAGCCAGTTCTAATTGGAGAAATGGTTGATTCCATATATAGAGGAAGAAGTATATTGAAGGCAGTTGGAATATCTTATAATATCAGGGTACCAGGAAGCTTTCAACGGTTACTGGATTCAGGTCCAAATAACAATGGAAGTAAACTTGAAAAGACTCTTACTGGCCAAGGATGAACAATAGAAACTTCAAAAATAATGAATTGATTGAAACATCAGATGTGTTTTTAAAAAAATAAATTTGTTATGATGGGGAAAAATTACTTTTTAGCTTTTGGGGCTGCTAGAGCAAGTCTTTTTCTGAAACTGATAATAAAGGAAAACAATCAGTAATACAACCTACCTATCTTTCTTGTACAAACTATATTTCAGGATAACCAAACAGTTGATGAGGAAAATTTTCTTCTTTGCTGAAGAATTACTGCTGATAAAAGCAGTTGGAGGGCTTCCCTGGTGGCGCAGTGGTTGAGAGTCCGCCTGCCGATGCAGGGAACGCGGGTTCGTGCCCCGGTCCGGGAAGATCCCACGTGCCGCGGAGCGGCTGGGCCCTTGAGCCGTGGCCGCTGAGCCTGCACGTCCGGAGCCCATGCTCCGCAACGGGAGAGGCCACAACAGTGAGAGGCCCGCGTACCGAAAAAAAAAAAAAAAAAAAAAGCAGTTGGAGGGATAGACTCTTGAGTACCACCATTCTACAAATATAATGAAGTAATGGACCTAGACATTACTATCAATGGCTACTAATACCACTGGGTGAAAGGATAATGGGAGACTTTATAAATGGATGTGTGAAGCCAACAGTACCTAAACTTGCCCATCAATCTTCTATGGCAAAAATAAGAATAACTCAACACTATGGGCCTCCTGATGTAATGTATTTAAGGACATAGCATCACCTAAGAAGTGTGCCTCCCCAAAAAACTAAACCTGATCAAGCCTCTGAATCCAATGATATGCGAAATACAGAGGAAAAGGGACTCGTTTAAAGACAGCAGAAGTCTGCAGTCTACCAAAGACAGAGAGTGAGAAATTTTACCAGGAAAATGACCTCTATTCTTGGACAAAGAAATTGGGTGTGGGGTTCAAGAACAGGGATAGACCTACAAAACCTATCAGCCAAATGCCTGTGCATCTCTGGAACTGATTTGAACAAAGTAACTGTTAAGAGGCTTTTAGGAGACAATTTAAAAAAATTTTTCACACTGAACTGACGTGAAAAGTTACTTTTTAAATTACTGTTATTTTTTAGATGTGATAATGGTATTGTTATGTTTTTTACAATCCTATCTTTTAGCAATATACATAGAAGCGTTTACAAATTTCTTCAATTTGTTTTAAATTATTAAATCTTTTAGATATCATAAAAGTATTGTGGTAATGTTAAAAAATCATTTTCTCTTAAAGATACATGCTTAAGTAGTTACAGAGAAGAGGATGATTCTAGAATTTGCTCTAAAATAATAGGAGTGTAGGGGGCTTCCCCGGTGGCGCAGTGGTTGAGAGTCCACCTGCCAATGCAGGGGACACGGGTTTGTGCCCCGGTCCGGGAAGATCCCACATGCCGCGGAGCGGCTGGGCCCTTGAGCCGTGGCCGCTGAGCCTGCACGTCCCAAGCCTGTGCTCCACAAAGGGAGAGGCCACAACAGTGAGAGGCCCACGTACAGCAAATAAAATAAATAAATTAATTAAAAAAAAAAAAAAAAGAATGTAGGAAAAAGTGTTGGAAGAAGAAATATGGATGAAAGAAAAGTTAGCAAATGTTGATCATTGTTGAATCTGGGTATTAAATTGATTATATTATTCACTCTATTTTTGTGTAGATACAAATCTTTTATAATAAAAAGAATGCAGAAATACTAAATGGCATAAAACAGAATGAAGATAAAGTTCTCTAAAAAGTATTCAACTTTCTTTTAAGAATGCAAATTAACTAAAATCATTCTTTAAATTAAAAAAAGTTGAAATCTAGAACCTGTCCTAAATTTATATTCCTCCTCTTTTAAGATACTAAATATATTTTTATCCTTTGAATCCAGTGTCATTCATATATATTTTTTCCATAAATAAATAAATATATATTATTTATATAAAATGACAGAAGAACATTTAGTAATAGGAATAAAAGCCAGATAAGCTATTAATGAAAGATATTTACTTTATCATCCTGCATAATAGTAATTGGAAATGCCTCCCTTTCTAAATGATAACATAAAGAGGGCAAATAAGGTAATATTGAGGATGACTTAAAGTCTTTCTGAAATTCCAATTTTGTAGTACTAATGAATTCTCAAGGCAAAGTAAAATTGCTCTTTAGTTGAACGAGAGATTAAAGCTGAGCTTCTGTCAGGGGTGGTTCAGGTCTGCCCAGTCCCTGCAGCATTTTAGTTCTTCAGCCTGTTCTCTCTTCAATTTGAGCACTAGTTAGCCCAGACCCTGAAGCAGGTTTAGAATACCGTAGCATACATCTTCATTTGTAAAGCTACTGGTCAAGCACGTCTCAAAATGTGAGTTGCCCAGAAAGTAGTCTCAGAGCCCGAGCAGCCTCAGGAAATAGTCATCTGCCTTTGACGCCTCCACTTCCAACCCCGTAAGTACCCCTCTGTCATCCCCACCCCGACTCGCTTTGCCTCTCTTGGACCCCAACCTTTCAGACTACATACCCTCCATCGCTGGCTCCATCCCAAGTTAACGTCCAGTCCCTAAGGGTTTATACTCTGCTTGGATGGAGAAAATGGAGAAGAAAGAAAGAAAGAAAGAAAGGAGGAAGGAAGGAAGAAGGGAGGGAAGGAGGGAGGGAGGGGGAGGGAAGAAAGAGAGAAAGAGAGAGAGGGGGCAAGGAAAGAAGGAAGGAAGGAAGGAAGAGGGAGAGGGAGGGAGGGAGGGAGGGAGGTGGGAAGTGTAACCCAAAGTGGGGTCCGGGTGCTCGCTGCTCAAAAGCCAATAAAGAGGCCAGGTTGGTGGAAAGGAAAGTTTGCTTTATTTCTTAGTTTGGATGTCAGCAATGGAGCGGGGGGGGGGGCGGATGTTGGACTCCCATCCAAAGGCCAACCCCCTCCCCTCAATCAGTGGGCAAGAGCTTTTACAGACAGACAGAGCGGGGCTCCATGCAGAAACAGCATAGTCAGCCCTGGCAGTCATCTTGAAATTAGTCATGCAGTCTGATCGGCGTCATCTTAATTGTTTTAAATACAATTAGTCTTCAGTTCCAGGGTCGGTTTGTTCCCATTTCTTTGAGGCCAATTCTCGGAATTGTGACAGCTTATGTCATGGCTACAGTCTGCTCATCATATAGTTAATTTCTTCCACCTGGTGGGGGTTTCAGTATCTACAAGACAGCTCACAGGATATGGCTCAGAATATTATCTATAGCCCTTGAGGAGGAACTAAAGGTCCTTGACTTTGCTCAGTGACTAAACTATCATTGTTTTGTCCTGTTTGATTGTTTTCCTTTGCTTCTGTATTTTCTCACTTCTCTGATTAAACTGATCCTTTGGCTAAAGTTTTTCCACAGACAAAAGACAGGCAGAGGACATGGGGGGCAAGGCCCACAGGGTCCCGCTCCATTTCAGAAGGAAGCAAAATATTACTTAGATGGAAACAGAATAGCATTTTAGCAAGATCTCCATAAGTAACGCATGAAACTGTAACTTTTGTACAGCAGGACACTTTTCCAAACAGAAACCCCCAGGAACTTGCAATATATAAAATGAGGGAAGCAGAACATCTGTGGCTAAAGAGGAATGAGGTGTTCAGATCGCACTACTTAACCTCCTCTTACCTTCTCTGGGGAGCACCTGAGAGACCGCCGCGTACCCCGAAGCTCTGAGACACGCAATTGAAACGTGTTCCCTTAATCACAGTAGCAGCGTTTCAGCGCAGGAAAGCGTTCAGTATCCTTTCAACTAGACCACATGGACATCTTATGTTTCCTTCTCGAAGGGGGCTGGCCGTGAGCCGAAGATAACTTTTTGTGTGGCTCATCTACTCTATGCAAAAAAGATTTCTTCAGATGCATCATTTCTCATTTGCTGAGTATTATTTTTGACATGCTTTCCATAGGAAAGCACTTCCTTTCTGTTAACCAAAAAAAATCTTGTTTTATTTGTTTCTCCTTTAAAATAGACAGATATTTCTTATTTTCTTAATTCTTCTTTGATTTCATATAGAACTAATAGAGAAGTGAGAAGTACTATTAAGTGAGAATATTGAAGAACTAAAAAAAAAAAAGTTTTTTTTTTTAATGAAAAGCGCCATGGGCAGGCCTGCATGTGTCTTGGCCACATTGCTGTAATGGAGAAGTAGAGTGAATGTCATAAGCAGAGATGATAACAGAACGATTCAAAATTGAAGGATAAAATGTCAAAGAATTGGGGAATGAGAAAAGAGACCGGTTTTCAAACAAGTCAAGGATGATAGAATAGAGGGTGAGGGACTGATGGGGACAGGTAAGCACGTGGCTCCCTTCACAGGCGCCGGTACCTGCGTGCTGATACGTTCCCCCAGGGCTGGACCAGGCTGCACAGCAAGCAGGTGCTGGGCACGGGAACAGCTACCTGCAGCGTGTTCTTTTAGGGGTATGGTGAGCACCTCTCCTGTGCCCTCTATCCCAAGAGCCCAAAGGAAGCTTCCAGAGAACCCCAATCTCAAGATAGAATATGGCAGACACAACAGAAGCAGCCGGGTCTTCATCATAACACTTGCCTGGCTATGTTAATTAAGTCATTTATCTTTAGACCAACTCGTTGGGGCTAGTGACCATAATTACCTTGTGTGCCATGAGGTGGAGAAACCTCTTCCACTCATCTACTTAGGAAATACAGTGAGCAGAGACAGAGGGCTCACAACAGGATAGAAAAGGAATGATGGGTCTGGCAGCCTCTGGCATGCCCCATCCTCTGCTCCTTACTCTTTGAGCATACTCAGTATCCAACCAACTGAAAATTCAAGGTTGGGCTTGGGCTTAATGCCTTAGCGAAAGGCAGATTGCAGTGGGATGGAAACTAGGGTTCCTTGAATGTGTCGTCTCTGATCACTGGCTGCAGCGCTCTGTGCGAGCATCCCAGGCTGGCGTGGGCTCAGCAGAAAGACAGGCGCCCCGCCCCAATCATGGGGCGTCTGTGCCCCGTGCTTGCCGTGCCTATTCACTGCATGTCCAGAGGAGGTGTTCAACATCACTCACCCCACACTGAGATCTGTCTTCTCATTGAAGATTATTCGGCCAAGAATGTTTCATTAAAAATAAAAAAGTAAGCATTTCTCTCAGGCCTTTCATGTCAGGGACAATATTTAATAAATCATTCTTCGCAAGTATATCTAAGTTTTGCTTCCTTCCAATAGGTAGGCTATTCTGTATTTTTCCTGTAAACATCCTCTTCATGGGAAAGAAGGATACTAAACTGAGACAAACTAACTCATTAATATTCGGTGTTTCCAAAGCCATACTATTTGGCATCCATCCTGGAACGTTTCGTGGAAACGATGGTGTGATTTTCATGATCTTTTGATTCTTTGGAAACTCACTTGCCCTCCTCCCGAGGGTTTCCTTTAGTGATTTATATTGGAAGGAACAGTACCTGATGCATATCTTTTATAACGGTCTCTAAAAAGCACATTTTGTACAGAGTGCTGAGTTTTAGACAAATACATTTTCCTTTTTTTCATTTTTCTCCTCCTTCCCCTTCATATTTGAGCCTGGATATCTAATTCACACCGATGTCAATGTGACCCCAAGCTGCACACAGTCAGCATTAAAATGAGATGATACCCGAAGTGCTTTCAGTGAGGCATCAGACCTTTCAGCGTGATTATCCAGTCCCTAAAGGAAAGCTCTTTAATCGTGCCAGACATTATCTTTATTAAGAAGTTCTGGGCACCATTACCTTCAAAGAAGCTCTGAGAAACAGGCTCTGACTCCTCATGTTGGTAAATATCAAATTCTTCCTTTTCTCCTAATCTTACCTGCGCAAGGACAATTTCACTAGGAAACATACCTTGGGAGAGAGGGAAGGACAGGCAGGAAGAAAAGAACGACAAAGGAAAAAAAGGTGATTCTGTCAGACAAGCACGTATACTATTGTATGTTATTTATGTAACAAACACAAAGAGGCTTACTCTGTGTACTTAAAAATATTAACCCATAGAATCCTCCTAAGAACTGTAGCAGGTAGAAACTATTATCCTCATTTTGTAGATGAGCAAACCGAGGCACATAGAGAATGAGTCTGAGTACCTTGTCCAAGGTCATAAGCTAGCCAACACTAGAACCTGTCCTTAAACACAGGCAGGTCATTAAAAAGTAAATCACTTTTTTATAATGTAAACAACAGTACTATATAGCTACATTTTTGAAGCTTATATAGAGAGCAACAACTATAATCAACAAAGACAGTATCCTTCTAATAAAAAGAAATTTTGTCAATTTGAGCAAATATTTTTGTCATGATCTGACATTAGAAAAAACATCAATAAATTTTTACCAATAGCACTTTTCCATCTACTTTAATGCCTAATCGGCATCGTGCTAACACTGTTTAATATTATCTACGGTAACCCTTAAATGCTTTAAATTACATTTAAATTCAGAAGAATAGCTTTCTATTATAGATAAAGAGGTAGAAATTGTGGAAAAAAATTAATAAAAAATATTTCCAGAAAATAATTGCATGTACGCTATCGCGTGTAATGACTACTTTAGGAAGTTTTCAGAAAGTTTTCATTTTTTAATTTTTACTATTTGATAATCTTAAGCCAAACAATGATTTCATTGCTACTGTATTTTATGGCTCCTATGCATTTATTCTAATGGTATTTTCATCCATTAAAATTGATTGGATCGGATCACAAAATCACTTCCACTGCTGTGTTCAGCCCTTGAAGTCTCACATCTCCCAAGTTAGTCTTTCAATTGCATGATGAAAAATGATACACTGTGCAAATTAGACTCTAATTGAAACAATTCCACTTACAACTGCCAAAGATCAGAGAACTCTCCAACTGGCTCTAAGTATGTTGACAAACTGCACTAAATAAAGCAAAAATACTCCTAAAGTTTGTTCAGTCCCACGAAAATGTTGGCCAAGATGGTTTCTTGATGTAAGAAACACGATCTGAAAATCAATTTGGATGCACTATATATTAATAGGAGATTCTAACAAAGATTTCCTCAGACATTTCAATGAGAAAGTAGCCCAATATCAAAGATCTATCAGACGGCGTAAGCTGACAAGGGTCTTATGAAAGAATCCTTTGGCTAAAAGGCTGGTAGACACCACAGGAAGTCCCAGCAAAGTAACAAATGAGTCACAGCATCCTTTGTGCATTAAGATATTTAGTGTGTCCTCTAGTCTACTCCAGTGTGGCCACCGACAATAAATGTGTGAAAAGTGTGATGGAATGAAACTGAGAGGCTAATTTGCACAGAGTAGCTTTCCGAAGTGTGGTGATGCTACCACACCACATCCTCTGTAAGAGATACAGTCAAATCCACCTTGATCTCGGATCTGCCTGGCCTACCAGGGATGCGTACTGAGACAAGATAATTTTCTCCATATAAATATGCTCAAGGATTTAAGAAATGTCATGCATCATTGCCCTGGAGGTTCAGTGTCAATTTACAATCAAAATTGAATTCGACCCTAAAGCAATCTTTTTCATTTACTAATGATGTCAGCTGGTCTTTAAATGTGTCTGGCTATTCAATGGTCATGAGCAATGCCTTTGACCACTAATTCATAAGGCCCTTAGAAAGAATGAGCTCTGTTACAAAGAGTCTACGGATGGTGTTTCTGCCTGAATCGGCCCAGGCCTTCATTAAACTGATCCATTTGTGCTTAAAGTTGATTCTTCTCCTTATGCACAAGATGTGAAGCAGAACTTGCTAGCCCTTGGTGCTCTGTACTTTGCAATCTATATTTATGATTATGTCCCTGAGACAAGTCTGGCTTTCGGCAACTTCCTCACAATAATCAAAAGAAAACCCAGGCTGCGTCTGCCAAATACTGGACCAATATTTTCAATAACCCTCGCCAGAATCATACCTTCCAGGGACTTCCCTGGCGATCCAGTGATTAAGACTTCGCCTTCCAACGCAGGGGTGCAGATTCGATTCCTGGTCGGGGAGCTAAGATCCCACATGCCTTACGGTCCAAAAACCAAACATAAAACAGAAGCAATATTGTAACAAATTCCATAAAGACTTTAAAAAGGGTCCACATCAAAAAAAAAATCTTAAAAAGAAAAAAGGATCATACCTTCCAGAAAGTGAGGGGCGTCGGGAGGCAAGTCATAGTCACACGAGAAAAATAAGAATCTTCCGCACAAGGCTGTATCATGAGAAGAAAACGGGGTTCTTTTCATTCCATCCCATAAAACATGAAGTGCATGATGTCAGCAAATTCAGAGACGTAATGAACAGTATATACTGTAGATGTGTTCCTATAAGCTTAATACGTGTTGGTTAAAACAGACAGATGAACTGTCAAGTTTTTCGTTATTTTTCATAGGACTATGATATATTCTTATATGTTTATGTAGCAGCAATAAAATCACTCGCTGAGGGAGAAAACAAAATCAGCACCTCCCACATCAGGTGTTATTTCCCTCAAAAGTTTCCTTGGAAGAATATTTGCCATAAATTGGCAGATTCCTAAAGCACAGCCCTCTCATTAGCAAGACACGGTTCCTCTTCTCTAAAAGTACCATTTCACGAACATCTTGGTAATATCATTTAATCCACGGTCACTAGTCAAAGTCCAGCCACAAATGTGAAGCATTTACGCTGGCCGAGAGGATACGTTTTGCAGAATTTTATAACAGAGCACTAAGATTAAATAAATAGGACATATTTTCAAGCAAAATTGCTTCTTTATTTGTAATTTTTCATATTTGTTGACATGTTAGGAGTTAACCTGACCTAAATACATGTTAGGATTCATAAACACCAAAGTCTGTGGCTGCATAAGAGATTTTTCCCTTCTTATGCATTTTCTCCTTTAAAAAATCGGAACAAATCATTTATTTATTTTCAAACCACTACTAAATTTTCAATATAGCTATTTAAACTTCAATAAATCTCTTGCCAAAAAGCAAAATCCCATCTACCATTAAATAATTAAATAAACAAAAGCAGAGAGCATGCTATAATTTTTCATCGCTACTAAAATCAACACAAAGGAAACAATACATTATTCTATAGTATCACTTTCTAGCCAAAACATTTTAGAACTACATTAAATTTCTTGGGAGAAAATGATACTAGGCAACAGCCTCCTGGATCTGCCTTTACGTCCATCTAAGGCACTGGAAAATTGACAGGATTTCTTAGCACCTTTTTAAACATTTTCGTCCTTCTAACATAAAAGTAGAAGTCCTGATATAGATCAGTAAAAAAAATAATTAGTATCATAGATATAAAGAGAACATTCAAAAAATGTATTAAAAAATGAGTGTTTTGGGTTAACATCAATCAGATTCATTTCGTTAGTTTTCAGCTTTGTTCATATCTTAGTACAAGCTTGCACTGAACGTGGAATTCTTTTAGGAAAAAAAGCCCAGGAATAGGCATGGACCCCCCCGATATTAACGAGAGCTCTGTGGTCTGAGGAAAAGTACCCCTGAGAGAGAGGGGATGAGACCATAGCAGTAGATCAGGTCAAAAAAGTTTAGCCAAAGATGTACGCAAAGAAATCTTACTTCAGGGTTGGCAGTAGTCTCTAGAAAATGCCAGAGCCTGTGCCTTTCTGTCACGGGGGCCGGAGGGGATGGGTGGTCTGGATTCTTTCAAACTACACAATCAGAGAAACCAACTTTCTTTCCAGTTTGGAAGGCACTAGCGCTCATATTGACAACGGGGACAAGATTTGGGTCCCAAGGTCATTTTAAATAAATGCATATGGTTAAACAAAATGATCTGACCTAAGTTAACAGACGGCTTACATGGCACCACAGAGGGTACAGAGCAGCACATGGGGGTGAGACAGCCCCCAGCTCGCTGAGATAGAGGGATGCTTGTGCACACAAAGCCCTGACGGCCCCTCAGCCCTGTTTCATAGTCCAGAATACAGCCGGCTTGGCGAAAGAAAAGACTGGTAATAAATAATGGCTTAGTAGTTCTGCAGTTAACAGAAGGGAGCATTTAATTAAATTGTAAATACTGCAAAATACAGACTTGGCTTAGCGTTAAACATAGATTAGGTAATAACTAATTGGGAACAAATGTGTGGCATTTTACATATTGGGCTCTTTAAAGCTTACGTTTTCCTTATACATTTTTCCTCCCTTGATGTAAAAGATATTAAATAAATCTGGAAATTGGAAAAATCCTATTTTACCATTCAGCTGTGAACTCGGAAACGTCCAGAGCATGGCCACCTATTCCACAAATGTCCCTCCATTTCCAAACTCCTGAGTCTTATAATGCCAACATTTCATGATTAGGAGGAAATAGTCACACTGCAGAGGCTAAGGAACTCCGGCACCCTCATTAAGTGTAGCAAGTTTTGGAAATGAGACATATCCTACCACATCAGCTCCAATTTCTTTTCTGGGATACTGCAACCCACTCAGCAAATCAGTTTTGCTTCTATACTGATACACTCAACCCTGTTACATTCACATCAAGGTTTGTTCCATGGTTCGCTGTGTTTGGGAGATGCATCAGTGTTTGCTGAGGCAAAACCTTTAGAAAGAGACTCAGCATATAGGGCACACTCTATAAAGCATTTAAGAATTGAGAGGACATCTAAAAAGAGATGTCAGTTTCCACCCTTCCCACACCTTGTCTTTTAATTCAAACTTCTTCTCACCACTGGCCCCAGCCCTGAGGGCAGTGGTCTTCAGCTGGAAAATGGTGGACATTGGCTGCTCTGGTGACAAATCCCCATCACCGGCTGGGGGAGGGGAACCACGAGTCCGAAAAACTTTGTTTTCTGGAAATTCCATTTTGCACACTCACCCCCATAAGTGCCACATTGAACCACTTTTCCTGATCGGAGGGTGCCATATCTCAGGTGGTATAATGCGTGAAAAAAAAAAAGTAGGGTGGGTGGAAAAATAGATTCAAGGGAAGGAGATAAGTTTTTAGGAAACCAACAAACAGTCATGTCTTAGGGGAGTGCAAGACTGGATCATGGGCTACATTGGCTATTCAACCGGGAAAATGGCACGGAGGTGGCAAGCTCTGAGCTGATTTTTTAAAAGCAAAAACCTAGTGCATGGTGGAAAATGAGGGTATGAATTGTGTGGGTTTTTTTTTTTTTGGTCTTTTTTTTTTTTGCGGTACGCGGGCCTCTCACTGCTGCGGCCTCTCCCGCTGCGGAGCACAGGCTCCGGACGCGCAGGCTCAGCGGCCATGGCTCACGGGCCCAGCCGCTCCGCGGCATGTGGGATCCTCCCGGACGAGGGCACGAACCCGTGTCCCCTGCACCGGCAGGCGGACTCTCAACCACTGCGCCACCAGGGAAGCCCCAATTGTGTGGTTTTTAAGTTAACCATTTTATTTTTCATGCTGCCCTGCTTCATGTAAATGTTTAGCACAGATAAAATAAATTCAATTAATTTTAAATCTTATTCTTTCAAAATGAAAGATCCTGTGGAAACTTGGAGAATTAAAGGAAAAAGGAGAAAAGAGGAATGTGAAAAGTGAAGATAAGTTCCAATGGTGTTTGCTTTCTTAGCACATTTCCATTTCTAGATACTTTTTTCTTGTTTTCTTTCTAGAAAGAACATTTAGTTTCTGACACATATTTAGCACCTTCTACTCTTCCACATCCGCCTTTGAAATCCTTCTTTTGCCACAAAACCCCACAGCTTTACTGAGATATAATTGACATAAAAGATTTCAATTCCTGTGGTACAGAGTTCTGTATCTGAAATTGGCTTTCAATACCTTGGGTTAATAGGGTTCTAAAAGGCTTTCATTATATTTTTTGACATTCCTATTTGTCAGAAATTATCTAGGCTGTCCCCACTAGCAAGACATTGTGAAACTGAGAATGGGTTTGGGGAATCCAGGGAGACTCTGAAATCTGAGATTTGAGAGAAGTCCTCGAAAATCGAATATCGAAAATCATTGTACTAGCACACAAAAAAAGCATCAATACTTCCAGGAAACTACAAAAGAGAGGGAATCTGAATTACAAAGCCTCAATGACACTATTATTTATAGACTGAATGAGAAGGGGCAGATGTCAAGAGAAATGTTTTAAAAAGAAAAATAAGAGAGAAAAGAGAGAGAGAAAAAAGAGAATGTATGGAAATACACAGAGGCTGGATTGGGAAAAAGAGAGGGAGGGGCAAAGTGAAAATACAGATAGAACCTGGCGGAGGAGCCCAAACAGAGCAGAGCAGCCTTGAGAAAGGGACGGATTAGCACCGCTTAGTGGTTTGTAGTTGTTACATCACAGTGGTTTCAAGCAAAGGAGAGGGATTCGGGGACACATACCTCATTTCACAAGTGCAACCTGGTTTTGGTGTGCCATTCAGAGGTTCTGGGTTTCTTCATCCTACAGAATCTCTTTTTCTTATAGGTTTGCCAAGTAAAAAATAAGATCTCATTGAATAAATACTTAGCTTCTACTGATTTACTTAGAATCACAGTTTACAAGTCTCATACTGATAGGAGAGAAAAGTTTAAATCCAATCTCTTACTTTGGGTTCCTAAAACAAAGAGCTCGGATGCAGGAGGTTGATAAGAAAGAGAAGTGAGGGACAGGAGAAGCCCAGTAAGGGAGGAGAAGCAAGGAGAGTGTGTTCCGGTGAGGGTGCAGCTGTGAGATGCCTCCCAGAATTTTCCAGCTGGGCTGGAAGGACAGGGCCAGCCCTCAGGAGTATTAACTCCCCTGCATTTCTCAGCTGTGTTGCATCTGGGCTGAAAAGGTTTCTGTTCCTTAAACAAACAAACAAAAAGGCCTGAGGCAGAAAAGCAGAGATGGGCAGGGGGTGATTCAAGTGGATGCAGTCCGTAGGCATGCAGACTGTTTTCCAGAGCGGCAGATAAAATCCTTAGTTCAACGCCTTATGGTTCACCCTCACATGGCTCAGATCTGCTCAAGCTCCCATCCCCTTGCCACTGACTCTTCAAGGTGGCAGCCAGCACTGTCTCTAACAAATACACACAAAGCAGTAGGACAAGCTACAGCCCCCACTGATGCAGCTCATACCAAAGATGCATCATCCCCCTTCTGCATTCCAAGCCCCTTCTAGATTTCTCTCATCCCCAGCCAGCCTTCAGCTGCTCTAGATGGCTCGGCTGATTAGAAGACCCTGAAATCTACCTCTGAGGGTCTGAGCACACTTGGTTGCTTGGCTTGGTTGCTGGTGACTATTGTCAGTGAGCATATGGGAGCACCAAGAAGGGATCCCACTGACCACTGAGCTCCAGATATATGCCCCCTTGCCTGCTGTGTAACAGGAACACCAGCTAATCAGATTAACTACCCTGGCCAGTGACTCCCTTCTTTGTTGATCGACCAGCATGAGTATTCCAAAGAGACCCAACGTGCAATTGTAGCCTCCACTTAATAGATCCCTTACCCTACTCCCTGGAATCTTAGATTTCTAACCCAGAAAATCTTAAACCTGCCAACAGGTTACTAAGAGTGATGGTAAAGGAGGCCAATTGTATTTCCACTTTTTGCTCCTGGACCCACACATTTTTAGCTATTGGGGACTGAGCTATAGGGGACCACTTCATGCTATTGAATATTTAGAGTACATACACCATTCTGGAGGACAAAGCCAGCTCTATAAGTGTGTCTTCCTGAGCTGGGATTTTAGCTGAGCTTTCAATAAGTCACTCCATATAGTATATTGTAGGAAGAGTGGGTCTTATGGTCACATACCCTCTTTCACACTTTCACTGCTGTAAAATGGGTCTCTTGGTCTAAGGTGATGTAACACCGGGGTCCCATGTCAGTGCATCAGGCATTCTCTTAGTGCTTAGATAATAGTGCTATTCTACAGCGCATCCAGGAAGCGTTTTAAATGTCCCTGCAAGACCGGTACAATCAATACTGTGACAGAAAGCAGGACAACTAACTTAGCGCTAGAATAAGAGTGAACGTGTGCTGTTGTCCTTCCCACGCAAATGCAAACTGTCTTTGCTAATCTTTATTTCTAGGTATCTATAAGGAAATATTTGCCAAAACTGTGGCCTCATACCAGGAGCCAGAGGTGTGACCCCACCTTCTAAAACCATCACATTGGGGGTTTCAACATATGAATTTGGGGGGATGGACACACACATTTAGTACATATAGGTATGGGGGAAAAAGTGGCCTTTCTTTTTGGTTGGGAAAAAAGGAGGCAAATCATTATTCAATGTTGGTCTATTAATAAAGAAATGTAGGTTTAAATATGACTATTAATATAAGGGCAACCATTGGCAAAAACACCTACATAATGAAAATTCCAAATTAGAGTTGAAGAAAACAAATAAACACTTAACAATCCAGCAAAGAAAGAAAAAGAAAAAAAGAGGAATGAGTAAGAAATTATTCATAATAAACATAAACGAAGATGGAAGGAATAAAACTAAACATAATGTTAATTACAGTTGATGGAAATAAGCAGTCATGTTTAAAGATGACTTGGTTTAAAAACAAAATCTTATTGACATGCTTTTTATTATTATAGAAAAGCACACTTTAAAGAAAATAAAAAAGTAAATATGTTTGACCATTGCAACCCACAAAAAGTAGAAACTCAAAGGTCACTAAAACAAAGAGGGTTTTTTTAATGAGAAAAGATTCAAATTACCAAGGAATTAAATTCATGAACCCTTATGCATCAAATGACAGAGTAGTGAAATATATGTAAAAACAGAGATGTCAGGAGAACTTGGTAAAGTCACTAACATAGGGGTAGATTTCAATACTTTTATCTCAGAAATGAAAGAAAAAAAAAATAAGACCAGTAGGTAAGAATACAGATGATAAAAATAACCCTATCAACCTAAACGCAGAAAATAGTTTACACACTTTGCTTCAATGATTCTAGCTTCAGAGCTTTTATTTAAGGAAAAACAAATCAAATATTCTGATAAAAATTCATATAAAAGATGTTCATTGTATTATTTATGGAAGGAAAAATTAGAGTAACAGTAGAGCTGCCTTTATTAGCCAATCTGAAGAATGAATTACTCCTGGGAGGCTTCTCATCCTTCAGATACTCCTGCAGGGCAGCAGCATCAAGAAACAGCTCCAGGGGCTTCCCTGGTGGTGCAGTGGTTGAGAGTCCGCCTGCCGATGCAGGGGACACGGGTTCGTGCCCCAGTCCGGGAGGATCCCGCATGCCGCGGAGCGGCTGGGCCCGTGAGCCATGGCCGCTGAGCCTGCGCGTCCGGAGCCTGTGCTCCGCAACGGGAGAGGCCACAGCAGTGAGAGGCCCGCGTACCGCAAAAAAAAAAAAAAAAAAAAGCTCCAAGTAATTTCTGTACCAGCGGCCCATGAGCCACACTTGGAGAAATTTGTTCCATGGTGTGTTGTCCAACAGAAAAAGAAGCCAGGTAAGTTTGATTGATTTTTAGTTTTATTTTTGCTGTATTGTCTATGTTTACTAAAATCCACGCCTTGAGCATGTACTGCTTTTGAAATTAGGGGAAATGCTGCAATAGAAATATTTGTCACTATGAACCTGTATCAATACAGACATAATTGTCTCCATCTTCATTCCTAGATGTAGTGAATCTTCCAGAATTTGGTTCAAAGATTAATGAATGTGAATGTTCTGTCTACGTTAGCTGGGAACTCAGAATAGTGGAGTCTAGATTTGTTTTAATCCAATCTGATCCTCTCTGCAACAGTATGCATTGTTAACCTTTGGAATAAAGCATACATAGTCCCAACTGGTTGAATGAAATAGAGTCACGGTTTTCTGGACAAATTCTCTTTTATCTTAATCACGTTCCCCAAAGCACATGTTGATCATCTTATATGGAGAGAAATCTTAAGGAAATTTTCATCAATTATTTTGTGCGGTACATAGATGGTCCAATTTGAAGCTATATATGTATATATGTAATGTATACCACAACTACATTTTCGGTAATTTTCTTACATTTAACTAATAATTCTCCCACAAACAAATGTAACTGCATTCTACTCGAGGAGTTTGAGCAACATAGGCCCATATCTCTCAACTTGAAATAAGGAGAAATTTGGCACCTGATGAAAATAAACAATACCCAGAACGCAGAGATCACTTAGTTTTTACAATTTGTTTCCGGGGTAAAGGCAAAATTCCACTTCATTTTTGGTTGTTTGAGCTCTTCCCCAGGCTTCAATCCTATTGTATAAGTATTTCATAAAGTGAGAGAGTGGAACAGTTCATAGGATTTTTACAACTCAGAGTCATGAAACCAATTTCTGGGCTTGATACCCAGTTTCTTTTTTTCAGTGTTTTTTATTATTCTATATTTCATTATTTAAAAGTCTAGCAGCCATCTATAGCTGTCTGATGTCACTACTTTCATTTAAGTCATGGCATTTTTTTTAGAGGAAATCCCTGTAGGACTGCCGATTCCAGCTCTTTGATGTGGGCTGTGAGTACAGTTCTTCAGCTCTAAATACACCCTACCACCGTCTCTTTTAAGAAAAAATATTCAGCAAGTTGAATTTCAAGTGGTGGTAGGGATAGTTAAAGGAAACAATAAGGCAAGTTTGGCTGAATGTACGGAAATCATAACACAGTTTAGCTATCTGTAGGTAGAATTTTTAATGGATGGACTTTCAAAAATGTATTTTCCAGAAATATTATGAAAAATATGATGTTTGTGCATATGAAATTTTTTTCTGAGAAGTCAGGATTTTAGGCTTCAAAAAAATTATCAGGAGGGCTTCCCTGGTGGCGCAGTGGTTGAGAGTCTGCCTGCTAATGCAGGGGGCACGGGTTCGAGCCCTGGTCTGGGAGGATCCCACATGCCGCGGAGCAACTGGCCCCGTGAGCCACAACTACTGAGCCTGCGCGTCTGGAGCCTGTGCTCCGCAACAAGAGAGGCCGCGATAGTGAGAGGCCTGCGCACCGCGATGAAGAGGGGCCCCCGCTTGCCACAACTAGAGAAAGCCCTCGCACAGAAACAAAGACCCAACACAGCAAAAGTAAATAAATAAATTACTAAACTCCTACCCCCAACATCTTCTTTAAAAAAAAAAAAAAAATTATCAGGAAAGTTTATAGCTCCCAGAGCTTAACTTTGGTTATAAAACTAAAAGATTTGAGTAATTCAAGAAATTTCTATCTTTCCAGGTGGGAAGACAATATGCTAAGGATGGCAGTGCCCCCCATCCCCAAAGAAACATTAATGCAATGCATTTACAATAAAAACACAGCTCATATTTTTTTTTGAGGAGAGATGGAGAGAGTTGTCAAGAAGACTTAGAATTTCACATAGAGGAATAAATGGGCGGTAGTAGGCTAGACTGTCTTGAAAAATAAGATTGGAGGCTGTTCTTTCAGTTATTCAAACTTATTATAAAGGTATCTAACTGAAAATCTGTGGCACTTTAATAGTAAAATAGATTCTAAAAATGAAATCAACTACACACATGCACGCACAAGATACACACATAAACACACATGCACACATATATATGCATATATTTTATAATCTAATAACTGTGTCCTTCAAATAAATGGAGACATTATAAGTTATTCACTAAAAAGCGACTGGAAAATTGACAACTCACTTTGAAAGGAGAAGTTAAACCTCTACTTAATACCTATACTAAAATTTAATTCCAGATTAATTTTTTAAATTTTTTAATGAATTAAATTTTAAAACACTGTAAACACTCAGAAGAAAATGGATATTTTCAATAACGGTGAAGGTAGAGGAAGTTCACATGACAGCAAAGTCAACAATTAAAAGAAAACTACTAAATTTGCTTACATAAAACTTAAAACTTTTTAAATGCAGAACCGTGATTAAAGTTAAAACATACAGTAAAATGGGAAAAATATTTCAATATTTATACAACATGTGAAAATAACAAAGGTCCCACATACTTAGGGAAAAAAACCTGACTGTTCCCTCCCCACAGTCTCCAATAGCCAGAAGAACCCTTTTATGTGTGTTCAGCACATCAAAGACAAGTTACCTCAGTGAATAATAGGCTTTTGTAAGCCAAGCAATCAGTGAGTCACAGTGCTGGCAATAGTCAGCCAATCAGGGATGACTTTCCAGTAACACACTACTAAGTGCCAACCAATCAACACAGCCTCCCACAAGGACTCACACTTCTGCTAGGGAAGATCAACTTACTTTCACCTCTGGAAGTCTGTTAATCCCTGACCTTAACACTTTCCAAAAATCCTCTATGAAATCTGTCCTCTGCTCTGCAGAGAGACTGCCCCACCTCCACCAGCATGGCAGTGCTCTACTATACTAAGAAATAAATTCAGATTTTATTTCAGATATTGAATCATATGTCATCATTTGACAAACGCATGGTGTTAATTTCTATTGCATACTAAAGGTTCCTACAAAGCATTAGAAAACAGATTACGTAGGGAAATAGAGAAAAAAAATATAAAGATATATTTCACAAAAGAAGAAAATAAAAAGCCAGAAAAATATTTGAGAGCATAGCAACCTTATTGGTGATAAAATATTTAAATTAAAATAACAAGGGTCCAATTATTTTTCACTTAGGGAGGCAGAAGTAGCAGGAATTGATAACTAGTTTTGAAAATAGCATGAGAAAATGGGCCCTATTCTATATTGCTGCTGTAAACAAAGTACACTTTCAAGAGGTAGGTAAAACCTTGGAAATTTACATAACTGCATACTTTTTGTTCCTACAGTTCCACTTCTAATAATTTATCCCAAGGAAATTTTCAGAGAAGTATACCACTGAGATGTATGAATGTATACATATAAGTATTCATTTATTCAAAAATATTTCTTAATAACATACATAATTTGTCTCTTTCTGTCTGACTTATTTCACTAAGCATAACACCCTCCAGGTCCACCCATGTTGATGCAAATGGAGGTTTCATTCTTTTTTATGGCTGAGTAATATTCCATTGTGTGTGTGTGTGTGTGTGTGTGTGTGTGTGTGTGTGTGTGTGTATGTATATATATGTATATGTATATATATATATATACCACATTTCCTTTAGCCATTCATCTGTTGATGGACACTTAAGTTGCTTCCATGTCTTGGCTGTTGTAAATAGTGCAACACTGGAGTGCATCTATCTTTTTAGATTAATGTTTTCATTTTCTTTGGATATATATTCAGGAGTGGAACAAACAAATGAATAAAACAAAACAGAAACAGACTCACAGATACAGAGAACAAACTTGTGGTTACCAGTGGGGAGACAGAACAGGGGAGGGGCAAAACAGAGGTAGGGGATTAAGAGGTACAAACTACTATGTATAAAATAAACAAGCTACAAGGATATACTGTACAGCACAGGGAACATAGCTAATATTTTATAACTGTAAATAGAGTATAACCTTTAAAACTTTTAAATCCCTATGTTGTACACGTGAAACCAGTACAATATTGTAAATCAACTCTAACGCAATTTAAGAAAAAAAACCAAAAACGATGACTTCTGAACACCAAATTGGTTAAATCAGAATCTGAGGACAGTGCACACTAAAATTTGAATTCAATTTGAGCTGATTTGCCCATAGCCCAGAGGCTCAACTAAAAGTAACAGTTACTGAATTTGCTTTGTTATTGCCCAACTGTCAAAGCCAAGTTGTTCACCAGCTTAGGTTCAGAAACTGTTAGCATCTATACTAAGCAGTTACAGATGAAAGACAAACAAGCTGCTGTTTTTATTGCCAGAAACTATTCTGAGATTTTAATGTGAAAACAGGGAACTTTCCTTTACGTATGGAAGAAAAACCTGGAGATTCACTGTGATTTTGTTCCATCTTCAACAGTTAACAATAAGTACAATCAATCAATGAACCTCTACCGGCCACTCAGTTCTGTAGCAGCCATGTTTTGTGACCTGATGCAACCAAAGTCACGTTTTAACAAATCTTAACAACCACACAAATACGGGGTTAGAATTTCTATGTTGAAAGAGATAAATAACTGTCGTATAGACCGTGGTCATATCCCCCTGGATCTTTGGGATGGACAACCTATGACACAGTTCAGAGTACGGCCTGGTGCAATTTGAACTGAGACTTTTGATTATGACCTAACTTGCTATGATACAGCCAATGACATTCTATGTCTCGTTCCAAATCCAGATACTTCACTGCTCTTGGGTAATATAGAGTTTATGTAATTCCTTGGTCTTACTAAATTAAAACTGATTCCCCTCTTAAAGGAAAAAAAAATGTTTCTTGAGCTCCTACTACACTGTAGCTGGTAGCACTATACTCAACAAGACAAATCCTGCCCCCAACAGTGTCTTACCCTCAGGGGCCAAATCCTGCCTGCTGCCAGTTTTTGTAACAATCCTAGCCACGACCATGTATTTACATATCGTCTCTGGCTGTTCTCCTACTAAAACAGCAAAGTTGAACAGAGCTATAGAGATCATATCAAATGCCTCACAAAGGCTAAAATATTTACTATCTGGTCTCTTCCAGAAAATCTTATCAATATAAGGTTGAATGATTAAAAACTGAGTTAAGAATTTAGAATATCATTTTTATAAAGCCCAAAACCAAGTGAAACTAAATAACACATTATCCAGCAAAAAATAAGCGTGTGGTAAATCTATATTTTTAAAAAAGTATAAGGATGATGAATATAAAATTCAGGATTGTGATAAACTCCGGATAAAAAGAGTAAATGGGATACAAAAAGAAACTCACAGTGTTTACATTTTATCAGCAGCTCTGATTTTAGCTTTTACATGGGCTTGGGGTTTCAGTAGTGTTTGTTTTATTATTAGGCTTCATAATTTACATAGACATCACATATTCTTTTGTGTCAAATATTACATAAGAAAGAAATAAACAAATGAAAATGAGTCTGGCACTAAAAAGCTGATGAGGGAGTCTATATGTGGACAGGACGGCTCCATTTGCAGGCGACTGGGAGTGACCCAGCCCATGATGCTGCGTGACCCAGAAATGCCAGAATTTGGAGATCATTACTTTGATGCCATTAGAATTTTTTAGAGAAGAATTCCTCTGAATTCCTGCCAGAGGCTGGCAGGTAGACCCTTACCTACTCATGTTCTGTTAGAGGAAACTGGGGTGGTGGATTTAGTGTCCAAATGTAGAATCCAGTTAATCTTGTTTGCTGGTTTGTTCGCTGCCTGAAGAAACTACTCTCCCATACTCTCTATCATCTTAGATTTTTTAATTCTTTTGTTATCATTTTAATGGCATCTCTGGGAGAAAGGAAATAATTACATGTCGTTAATCCACCATGTTTACCTGGAAATATATTACAGACCAATTTCTCAACTTTACGTGATAACTTCATACCTTTCCGCAATGAAAGATGAGGATTTGCTCGGCTTTGTTTTCTTCTGAAGAATGTTTGATGATGATGTTGTTTTCAGTTACACTGTTTGTTACTTTTCTAAATTTAAACAGTAGGTCGTATCTTCCTTTTTCCATTATCATCTTGATAATCACTATGTAGGAGATATTAATTCCATTTACCTTCTCTATGATGTCCTTATATAGTTTTTGTTCGTTTCTTGTTAACTTTATTTTCCTTATTGACAAAAGAATAATGTCCATTATCATATCCTCAAGATTTTCCATCACAGCAGTTACCCTAATTGTTGCTTGGAATCTTCTGTTTCCTTGGATACCTGTCTTGCAGAGTCCTACATCTTCCAAATCCAATCTCTAGCAGCTGTTTTCTAGGCATTGGGTTTTTGTAAATTATTTGTTCCTTTGAATCTGAAACTTATTGTCCTTTTTAAGTTCTATGAAATTATTTTCTATCATTTTCTTGATAATTCCCTCTCCTCATTTTTATGTTCTCTTGTTCTAAAACTGTCAACAGTCTGATATTACATATCCTGGTTCGACCTTGTAGATTTTTTCCTCCCCTCTAATTATCTTCCTTGTCTTTTTAAATTTTTTCCTTACATCCTGAGAAATTTCATCACTTGGTTTTTCATGTCTTCTAATTGAATATTGTTTTCTTTTTACAATACTGTTTTTAATCTTTAAAATGTCAAATTATTTGAGTATTCTTTTCATCTTATTCTCATTTTGTAAGAAATAACATCTTTTTAAGTTTTTCTTAGTATTCTAATTTGAGATTTTTCCAAGTTCTCTTTTCTTTTCAAAACATCTGTTTCCTCCACTATTAGTTTTCTTTTAAAAATGAGATATAATTGACATATAACATTGCATAGGATTAAGGCATGTGGCATGTTGGTTTTACGCATTTATATATTGAGATATGATTACCACTGTAGCGCTAGCTATCACTTCTATTATGTTACATAATTATTGTGTCTTTTTTGTGGTGAGAACAGTTAAGATCTAGTCTCTTAGCAACTTTGAAGTTTGTAATGCAGAATTATTGACTATAATTACTAGGCTATGCATTAATCTCCAGAACTTATTTATCTACTATCTACATCTTCCCAATTAGCTTTTTTGTTTAATTAATTTTTTATAATCTTCCACAATCAACATCCATGATTCTCTATTTCCTCATTATGTGGTGGTCCTGGGAGTACGTTCACACTTAAGAATAAAAAACAGGCTGGCTGGTGCAGGTTTTCCTTGCTTTGTTCTAGGAAGGTCCATGTCCTCATTAGATCCGTCTCTTTAACGTGAAGTGTTTCTAAAGTCCTGGGTATTACTGGGTATCACCTCCTGGGCATATGTGTTGCGGGTGGAAGTGACCTGTGATTAAGCCTGTAGTCCCTCAAATGTCAGAACAAAAAGTTTTACTCTGGAAATAATAAGCTTATACATTTATTTCCTGACTTATCAGCTTTAGATAATACTTCTTCACCTTCCCAGAAAGAAAGATGAGAATTTGGTCCTCTTTCACTCTTCATCTTTCTTTGTACTAAATGGCTTAGTTCTCTCTCTATTCCTATTTCCAAACCAGCTGCCCTTGTTTTGCTGATTTCTGGTATTGCAATAACCCTCCTGCTGTTCTGTCATCACTCAGAACCCCTGATGGAGTTCATTTCCTTACTGTTTACTATCCCTTCCCTTATATAAAATCTTCCCTCTCCTAGATAAACTTGTCTTAAGGAGCTAGTCGTATTTAAGTTAAGGTGACAAGCACTTGATACTAAAAGATGCTTGAGTCAGCTTCCCTAGGAAATATTTGCATTTTAACTAACTCAGATCAATGGTTCAATCCAAGGTGCACCTATACAGGTGAAGATGGATTTGGTGATTTCAGATTCGAAGCAAGGTTTCTAAGAGAAGCACTCTGAAAAATCAGGGGCTAAAATTATATTTAGGATGTTGAAAGTAAAAATACATAAACTAAGTGACATGAGCAACAAGGAAATTCTACTTTCTTTAAGGAAGGTCCCAATGCTGGGCTCCTTCAAAGTTAGTTAATTCGACAGCTCAGTGACGTCATCAAGGGGCAGGTTCCTTACACTTCTTTCCGCTGACAGCCTCAGGCCAGCACTGCCATGGTCCCAAGGTGGCTTCCCCAATTCCAGTGACAAAAGCATCATGCGCTTTCTTTCTCCAAGTCTCCTTTTGATTAAGAAACCCTCTGGGGCTTCCCTGGTGGTGCAGTGGTTGAGAGTCCGCCTGCCGATGCAGGGGACACAGGTTCGTGCCCCGGTCCTGGAGGATCCCACATGCCGCGGAGCGGCTGGGCCGGTGAGCCATGGCCGCTGAGCCTGCGCGTCCAAAAAAACAAACAAACAAACAAAAAAATAGAAACCCTCTGAAGCCTCCCAGTTGGCTTCCCCTCTTTTCTCATTAACCGGCATTGAGTCACAGATCCTCTTCTAAGCCATCACTGGCAAAGGGAATAAAGTCACTGTGATTGGCTTAAATTAGTAAGAGTTTACTCCTGAGCCTTGTGTGTATTGGGTCGGGGGCTGAAAATACTGACAAATATGGAACTCTGCACAGGGAAGAAGGGAGAAATGTCTAGGGACAGCAGGCAGCCAATGGTGTCTCCTTTAGTCTTTTTAACTGAAGTATAGTTGATGTACAATGTTGTGTTAATTTCTGCTGTACAGCAAAGTGATTCAGTTATGCATATGTACATCCTTTTCATATTCTTCTCCATTGTGGTTCAACACAGGATACTGAATACAGTCCCCTGTGCTCTACAATAGGACCTTGTTGTTTGTCCATTCTATATGTAATAGTTTTTATCTGCTAATCCCAAACTCCCAGTCCATCCTTCCCCCACCCCACGCCCCCAGGCAACCACTAGTCTGTTCTCTATGTCTGTGAGTCTGTTTCTGTTTCGTAGGTAAGTTCATTTGTGTCATATTTTATATTCTACATGTAAGTGATATCATATGGTATTTGTCTTTCTCTGTCTGACTTACTTTGCCTAGTATGATAATCTCTAGGTCCATTCGTGTAGCTGCAAATGGCATGATTTCACTTTTTTATGGCTGAGTAATATTCCATTGTATATATGTTCCACATCTTCTTTATCCATTCATCTGGTGATGGACATTTAGGTTGTTTCCATGTCTTGGCTATTGTAAATAGTGCTGCTGTGAACAAAAGTGTGCATGTAACTTTTTGAATTAGAGTTTTGTCCAGATACATGCCCAAGATATTGATCTGTCAAAGAACTTGAAGAAGGCGGCTTCCTTTCTTCTTTCAGTGGCTGGACATGGTGCTAAGATGTGGGTATGGAGAAGAAAATAAGAATGTTAACGTACTATTGATCAGAGTCAGAGACAGACATTCTTCCTAAAATTATTCACCAGTTTGAAAAGGGGATCAGAAGAATTTTTTCTCCTGCACCTGTAGAATGAATTTTCTCTCTTCCTCCCACCTTTTTTGTGAATTCCAATACATCTTCTTGTACCACAAAGATTGTAGGCAGTGTCAGATACAGTTTTTCTCCTGATGTTTTATAAGAGCTCAGTATACCAGATGGTAACAGTTTGAAACTCTTTATTCAGTGCAGGGTTGAAGGTACCCAGCAGCCTGGTACAGTTTGATAAGAGTAGCCAAGGAGACAGGTGGCTGGTTTAATGATAGCTGATAACAGTCCTTTCAAGGGCTTCACACAGTCAAGGAGGGGAGGAAAAGTGAGGTAGAAACAAAAGGGGCTGAGATGAGTAGGTGTATTGAGAAGGCGTCTCTTCACCCTTGCATTTCCCCCTCCTGTCTTTGCACTAAAAGACAAGATGGTAATACGACTCGCATACAGATGAACAGCTTGTTGACAGGTGCACAATCCTCCCTCACCAGGCTCACTTGTGTTCTGCCTATGTCAGCCAGTGCACAATGCAATAAAAATTATATGGGTTATGAAAGAGTGAGGCAAACTCCGGAGGGTCTCATTCAATTAGTTTCTCTACAGAACACCATTCTGCGTAAATTGACATCGCCGGTGAAATGTACCTCCCAAGCCCACCTGGGAGCAAAGCCTGTGGTGTGCACAGGCTCAGATTCTCCCTGCATTTGTTCTTGGTGATGTGAGAAATTTCATTTTTATATCCTCATGTCTTTCGATGGCTTATTATTGGCAGTGTCTGAGTACAGCAAAAGCTATTTAATTACCTAATTTTTAATGTGGGCTGAGAAGAAAGACCCTATGAGTTCATCTGTCTGTTAACACCAAAGTAAGACAAACTTAAGAATCTTTGCATACCCATTTGAGGATTTTTTTTTCTTTAAATCTGGTACTGAATTATTTACATAATAATAAGCTTGACATTTACCTACATTTTTCTATCTGACTTCATTATTCTTTGATTTTAAGGAAATGAAATGAACAAGTCTGATGTTCTTTTCAATTTTTTTAAGTGAATAACACATTTCACATTTCATATCCCAGGAGTCCTGAGTCTGGGACCATGAAATGATTTTGGCCTCCCTATGGTCCACCCCTCCAAAAAAAAATTTGGATAACTAGAGATCCTTGATGTCCTCATGGATCAGAGGCATCTTCTAAGTTCTCTTGAAGATTCTGGACTAATTTCTCCAGAATAAGTTTGTTGACAAATACAGTGTACCTTGAATATCTTTTTCCTGGTAACTGCTGGCTTTAGTGGTTAGCAGGAGAGAGGCTTTGGCTATGTCTGCAGCCCATCCACAATTTAAAATACGAAATTGTAATCCTCCAAATGTGAAGGATTTTAATTCATTTAGCTTTGGAAAAACAACAAAGAATATAATTTTTTTATAAATTCGTGACCAAGTCTCTGAAGGACAAAATCAAGTTTCTTAAAATTAAACCATCACATTTAAATGGGCGATAGTCTAAAAGGAGGATTGCATTTTACTTAAAGTGTATACATGGTCAAAGGAAAAATTATGCACAATTTTCGTAATAGTATCATGAAACCACAGGGTAGGGAAATCCTTCGGGAGAAAAAAGTACTGCCTTGTTTGCTGCTCTGTTTCCAGGAAGATGGTCCAACCATTTTTTTTCTTTAAAATAGAAAGGAAGAAACACATCACTTCCTAACAAATCACACCACAATTCGTTTTGAATATCAAGTATTTATTTAGATATTCCCTATTTTCTTCATCCTATCTAATGCATTAATTTTTATTTTATTTTATGTTTTTTTGGCGGTACACGGGCCTCTCACCGCTGTGGCCTCTCCCACTGTGGAGCACAGGCTCCGGACACGCAGGCTCAGCGGCCATGGCTCACGGGCCCAGCCGCTCCGCGGCTTGTGGGATCCTCCCAGACTGGGGCACGAACCCGTGTCCCCTGCATCGGCAGGCGGACTCTCAACGACTGCACCACCAGGGAAGCCCTAATGCATTAATTTTTAGTCATTGAAGCCATCTAGTCCTAGACCTCCCTTTGTTTTTGTTTGTTTGTTTAATTTTTATTGGAGTATAGTTGCATTACAATATTGTGTTAGTTTCTACTGTGCAGCAAAGTGAATTAGCAATACGTATATATATATCCCCTCTTTTTTGGATTTCCTTCCCATTTAGGTCACCACAGAGCACTGAGTAGAGTTCCCTGTGCTATACAGTAGGTTCTCATTAGTTACCTATTTTATACTTAGTGTCAATAGTCCTAGACCTCTCTTTGTTAGGAGGATTTTGATGTTGATTCAATCAGCTACAGAATTTCTGTTTGGTTCCTTTTTATAACTTCTATCTCCTTATTAATATTTGTTCATAAATTGTTATACTAATTTCCTTTACTTCTTTTTCCATGTTTTTCTTTAAATCTTTGAGCATATTTAAGATAGATATTTTAAAGTCTTTGACTAGGAAGTCTAATGTCTGGACTTCCTTAGGGATGGTTTTTGTCAATTTGTTTTGTTTCTTTAGGTGGACCTTAGTGTCCGATTTCTGTGTATACTTGTGATTTTTTTGTTCTGTTGAATACTGTGTATTTGAATATCACATTATCTCCCTTCCTGAGTTTCCGGGGGGGTTTATTATTATTATTATTATTATAAGCTGTAACCATCCACTTATTTAGTGACTTTCCCAAATTATTCTTACAAAGACTCTATTTCTTATTGTGTGTGTTCACTGAAGTCGCAGTTCTTTAGTTGGTGTTAAACCTGTGTTTTGACAGACATTTCTTTGAACTCCAGAAGCTAAAGCATAAAACAACCAATGAAAAGAAAACCTCTCCCAGTCTTACCAGGACACTCCTTCAACACTTAGCCAGGATTTCACTGAGCCTAAGGTGAAAGCTAAGGATCTTCTTGGGTCTTTTCTGAGCATGTGTCATGCCCTGAGTATGCATGCATACAGCCTTCTACATTCCCCCATACATGTAGGTGCTTTTGTGTGTCCTAATTTTCCAAAGAAATTCTCCTAGGTTTTCTCCTTAAGCGTCCTTAAGAAGTCTGCTTTATGTTTCAACTATAATCTTTTGTCCTCGAAGTTGTTTTTAGTTTGGTTTGCAGTGTTTTGACCAATGCTTGCCACTTTTCCAACCTGAATTTCTACTTAGGTGGAACAGAGTCCACCACTTCTAGAGGTAGTCCCCAGACAGGTTAGGACAGACAGGCTCAATAATTTGCAAGTATAGTCAGCTCTGCTCTCTCCAGACCCAGAGACCAAGATCCCACTCTGGGAACATCGGTTTTTGTCTTCAGGACGACCACTGTGTCAGGCTGGGGTTGGGATAAGGGCAAGTAACAATGCCACAGAACTTTTCTAACATCTTGAAGTTGCCTTTTCCTTTATTCAGTGTTTATTTGGCTCCGTAAACCTTTGAGTTTTTTCCAGAGTTCAGACAATGTTGGTTCTGACAGTTTCCGCTTATTTCTCAATGTTTCAATGGGGCCAGAAGAGCTTAGAACTACCCATTTGGCAAGCTTTTTGACATCACCCTTGTTTGTTTTTGTAACCAGCATTAACTTCAGCTTTGCTTGTAATACAATATGTGAGTCTCTACTTTTATTAGAAGAAATTAACACATTCGATATATTGATGGAAATAATATACTGTCTTAAATATTCTTAATTCTGACATTTTAATGCTTCATTTTTGTTTTTAGCCTTTTGCTGTATGAGCTTAGGCTGTCATTTCTTAGTTCTTTCTTTCCTTCATTTAAAAAATTATATATTCTATTTTAATACTATCATCTATTACTTTTGAATTTTCAAAAATATTCTGAATTTCTTTTTCTCTGCTTATGAAGGCAGAAATGGAATGATATCTTTTGGACTTCCCTGATATAAGCAAGTATAGTTTTACTGTTTCTCCGTTTCCCCCAAACCTAGTTTTTGTTAGTGTAACATGAAGTACAAAACCCAGGTCAATGTTATTAAGTTATTGTTTTAAAGTATATACATATTATTTTTCAGTAATAACTTTTACAGTTACATTAATATTTGTAATCATATTTACAGTCATTTAGATTTGACTCTAGACAACAAAGTTCCATCATTCTTTACATAGTGTCTTAATCATTTTGGGCTGCTATAACAGAATACCATAAACTGTGTCTTAAACAACAAACATTTCTTTCTCATAGTTCTGATGGCTGGAATGTGAGATCAGGATGCTAACATGGTCAGATTCTTGATGAGAGTTATCTTTCTTCCTGGCTTACAGACAGCTGTCTTCTTGCTGTATCTACACATGGCGGAGAGAGAGAGCTCTAATCTCTTCATTACCTAATAAGGGCACTAATCCCATCAAGAGGGCTCTACCTGCATGACCTCATCCAAACTCAATTACCTCTCAAAGGCCTTACCTCCAAATACCATCACATTGGAGATTAAGGCAATCTATGGATTGTGAGGGGACACAAACTTTCAGTCCATAGCACACACCATGACATCTCTACTTTTTAATTTTTATTTTGATACAGCTATCAGTTGACTGAATTATGCCTATAAGTAATTTTTTAAAATATATTCAGGTAAATATCATAACTTCTTACTATGGTCATGTCTGTTCTTTCCATACATAAATAATAATTGAGCTGATTATGAAATTTCTGGGTCACAATATTGTTCCTTCAAAATTCTGGAGAGAATAAGGACTCTATTATTTTCTGGAAATACTAAATTTTACTAAAATCTGGCCAGAATTACTTTTATTTCTCTGTATATAGTCTATTTTTTCTTGGTGAATAATTTCAGAATTTTTCTATATGATATTAATAGATAATTTTAGCTGGATAATATGTAGATATAGGTCAGTTTTCGTTAATAGTTCTTGGACCAAAAAAGTCACTTTGACATAAATACACATTTTTTTCTTAATGTCTGGGAGGTTTTTTCTTTCTTTTTATTTATTTATTTATTTACTTACTTACTTACTTACTTACTTTTGGCACATTGGGTCTTACTTGCTGCATGCGGGCTTTCTCTAGCTGTGGCGAGCAGGGGCTACTCTTCATTGCGGTGCGCGGGTTTCTCATTGCAGTGGCTTCTCTTGTTGCAGAGCATGGGCTCTAGGTGCATGGGTTTCAATAGTTGTGGCATGCAGGCTCAGTAGTTGTGGCTTGCAGGCTCTAAAGCACAGGCTCAGTAGTTGTGGCACACGGGCTTAGTTGCTCCACAGCATGTGGGATCTTCCTGGACCAGGGCTCAAACCTGTGTCCCCTGCATTGGCAGGCAGATTCTTAGCCACTGGGCCACCAGGGAAGTCTTGGAAGGTCTTTTTCAATTATGTACAATTATAGCTTCTATTCTCATTGTTCTGAATTCTTCTTTAGGAATACCTATAATTTTTTTAAAGATGTTATTTTTTAGAGGATCTTCAGGTTCACAGCAAAATTGAGAGGAAGGTACAGAGATTTCTCATATATTCCTGCCCCCATACATGTATAGACTTCTCCATTATCAACTTCTCCCACCAAAGTGATATATTTGTTACAGTTGATGTACCTATATTAAGATATCATAATTACCCATAGTCCATAGTTTGCCTTAGGGTTTACTCTTGGTATTGTACACTCTACAGGTTTGGACACATGTATACTGACATCTATCAGTCATTATAGTGTCATGTAGAGTATTTTCACAGCCTACAAATCCTCTGTGCTCTGTCTATGCATCCTTGCCCCCAACCACAATGCCTAAAATCATTGATCATTTTACTGTCTCCATAATTTTGCCTTTTCCAAAATGTCATATAATTGGAATCACACAGTATGTAGCCTTTTCAGGTTGACTTCTTTCACTTAATAATATGCATTTAAGTGTCCTGTATGTCTTTTCATACCTCAATAGCTCATTTCTTTTTAGTGCTTAATAATATTCCATTGTCTGGACATATCACAGTGTATTTATCCATTCACCTATTGAAAAACATCTTGGTTCCTTCCAGGTTTTGAAAGTTAGGAACAAAGCTGCCATAAACACCTCTGTGCAGGTTTTTTTGTAGACATAGTTTCCAACTCCTTGGGTAAACATCAAGGAGCACAACTGCTGGATCATGTGGTAAGAGTATGATTAGTTTTGTAGGAAACCCAGACTCTCCCAAATCTGTGGTACCATTTTGGATTCTCACCAGCAATGAATGAGTTCCTGTTGCTCCACATCTTCACCAGCATTTGCTGTTATTTGTGTTCCAGCTTTTGGCCATTCTAACAGGTGCATTGTATTATCTCATTGTTGTTTTCATTTGCATTTCCCTGATGACATATAACATGGGGGCCTCTTTTCATATGTTTATTTTCTATCTGTGTATCTTCTTTGGTTAGATGTCTGTTAAGGTCTTTGGTCTATATATTAGTTGAGTTGTCTGTTTTCTTGTTGTTGAGTTTTAAGGGTCCTCTGTATATTTTAGATAACAGTCCTTTATCAGATATTTCTTTTGCAAATATTTTCTCCCAGTCTGAGACTTGTATTCTCATTCTCTTGGCACTGTCTTTAACAAAGCAGAAGTTTTTAATTTTAATGAAGTGCAGCTTATTAATTATTTCTTTCATGGATGGTTCCTTTGGTGTTGTATCTAAAAAGTCATCACAAGAAGGAGGAGATACGGGGATATGTGTATATGTATAGCTGATTCACTTTGTTATAAAGCAGAAACTAACACACCATTGTAAAGCAATTATACTCCAATAAAGATGTTAAAATAAATAAATAAATAAATAAAATAAAGTCATCACAATACCCAAGGTTATTTATATTTTCATCTATGTTATTATCAAGGAATTTTATAGCTTTGTGCTTTAGATTTAGGTTTATGATCCAGTTCAAGATAATTTTTGTGGGGCTTCCCTGCTGGCGCAGTGGTTGAGAGTCCGCCTGCCGATGCAGGGGACACGGGTTCGTGTCCCTGTCCGGGAAGATCTCACATGCCGCGGAGCAGCTGGGCCCGTGAGCCATGGCCACTGAGTCTGTGCGTCCGGAGCCTGTGCTCCGCAATGGGAGAGGCCACAGCAGTGAGAGGCCCGTGTACCGCAAACAAAAACAAAAACAAGATAATTTTTGTGAAGAGTGTAAGGACTGTGTCTAGATTCATGATTTTGCTCGTGGCTGCCTAGTTGTTCAACCATTTGTTGAAAGACTATCTTTATTCCATTGTATTTCCTTTGCTCCTTCATTAAAGATCAGTTGACTATATTTATGTGGGTCTATTTATGGACTCTGTATTCTAAAATATAATTTTTAAGTTGGATTTCTTTTCTGAGCCTTTCATGATTTTTAGTTTCCTCTTTTCTTTTTCCTCTGTCCTCTGGAAGATTTTCTTCATTTTTCCTTCATATCACAACTTAATATTCATACCATTGCAAATTACTACTCCCAATGCAAATTTTGATTCTGTCCTTCTATTCATTTTTTTTGCAGTCCTTGTGTATTGCACTCAATTCTGTTATTTTAATTTTATTATGAATCTTTTCATGCTCTGCTTCATTTTAATCTTATGCTAAGTAGTGGGTCTTTGCTGTTTGCAGTTTTCATTTCCGCTGTTCCAAGCCAAAGCTCCCGGTTTACCTTGGAGATTTATTCAAGTCTTTGTGACCTAACAAGTCTCAGGGAAAGGCAGGAGTCTTGTACCGAAACCCCTCAGTGAAATCCGTCCTAGCAATTGATTCCAGAAAGAGCACCTGACCTGACAAGCCAATGAAGCTACAAGAGCAATGTGCTGAGTAAGAGGTGCTGCTCTGTTTCCATGGATACCGAGCCTGAAAGGTGTGACTGGAGCTCTTGCAGCCATCATCTACCCCAAAGAAAGAGATTTTCTGATAGAACCCACAGAGAGGACGGTGGTTCTCTCAAAGATATGGACAGCAAGAGATCGTTCTGTGAGAACACAATTTGGACTCATCTGTGCGGCAGCATCTAAAGCTAGTATATTCCTGGACACTTCACATAAGGGAGTTAGTTAATTCCTTTTTTGCTGGTGCCAGTTTGTCCTGGGCTGTCTGTCTATTTCAACAGAATCATAATTAATGCAACACATTCTCTTATTGCCTTTTGGACCTGCTTCACAGAGGTCATTTTTTCTTTCATCCTACTGATGGATATTCATTTAGGAGTTATTCTAAATAGTCTTATCGTTCCTACAATAAGGCATTTTAAGAGGTTTGTGGTTTCGCTGAGCCTTCAGGATAATGTTTTGTGTTCTTAGGTTCCAGAAATGGTGAAGGATTTTTTTTTTTCCTTCTGGAGAGATTTGGCCAGTGTATGGATTTCCCTTGGCCTCACTGCAGAAGTTAATCAGGATAATTTTCAGTTGAATTCCCAGTGCCCAGTAACATTTATCCAGCGCTGTTGTGGAAAAGGATCTCGACTCTTTCCACGTGGACCATTGGCTTTGCACAGTCTTAGAGTAGCTGCGGCTTTCTAGCTGGAACTTTTATTAAACTCTGTACCTTCTGATTAGAATAGTGTGGATGGAGAGGGGCCCAAACACGACCCCCGACCCAATACCTCAGAACTGGGAGGACAATAGGAGAGGTAGTTTCCGTGTAATTTAGTTGTTGTGTCACAATGTTCCAAGCACATGTGATGTTTTCAAGGTTTTCTATTTCATGTATGTGTGTCCTTTTTTTAGCTTTATTGAGGTATAATTGATTTTAAAAATGTATATATTTAAGGTGTGCAATATAATGATTTAAATCATTGTGAGATGATTACCAAAATCAAGCTAACTAACATTACCTCACATAGTTACCATTTTCTTTGTATTGAGAGCACTTAAAATCTACTCTCTTCACAAGTCTAAAGTATACAATATAGTATTAACTATAACCACCATGTCGTACATTAGATTCCCCAGAACTTATGCATCTTATAAGTGAAAGTTTATACCCCGCGACCAACTCCCCATTTCACACAGCCCCCCAGCTCCTGGAAACTTGCATTCTCTGCTCAGGTTTCTGAGTGCTAATTTTTCAGATTCCACATATAAGTGAGATCATACAATATTTGTCTTTCTATGTCTGGCTTATTTCACTTAAGCATGATGTCTTCCAGGCTCATTCACGCTGTCAAATGACAGGATTTCCTTCTTTTCAGAGCTAAATAGCATTCCATTATAGACGATAGATAGATAGATCACATTTTCTTTATCCATTCATCCGTTGAGAGATGTGTAGGTTGTTATCATATTTTTGCTACTGTGAATAATACTGCAATGAATATAATAATAGAATGATAGAATGATAACTTCAGTTATCTCTTAGATACTGATTTTATTTCCCTTAGATGTATACTCAGAAGTAGGATTGCAGGCGCATATGGTAGATCTATTTTTAATTTTTAGGGGAACCTCTGTGTGCTCAAGAAACTGCGTCTTAGCTTCTTCCACCCTTTGAGGGCTGGGTTACTGGTGTCCTGAAAGCCTCACCCACTTGCAGTTGAGCTGAAGACAAGTCTGCAGTTAGAAGCACCAAACTCTTTCATGCCAGTCGGCCCGGGTTATGTTAGAGAAAATTCCCACTGCTCACCTTATGAGACACTATGATATTTCCCACCTCCCAAGCTCCACAGCCACTTATACTGAGAGTTTTTAAAGATTTTTGAGGAAAAAAGAATGTCAGAAGTCTTCAAAGCCTAATTGCAGGTTTAAAGCCTTTGGCAGGATCAGGGAGTATCAACAGAACTGCTCTAACATTACAAGGCCTAGTAATTAATGAAACTATTTACTGAAATGCCCTAATTCATATGATAAGATTATACTAATAAATGAAGCTATATGAATAGATAGGATAAACTCCCAGTGGCCTCTAGAGAGCTGAGGGTCTCTGAAAATGAATAGTTCTATAGCCTCATATTTCTGCCTGGCATTTTATTACATGTAGAAACTTCAGCTTCTCTTGCCTTACCTTTTGGCATCTGAAAATAAAGACTACTTTTATGCATGGTGCTCAAGTTTTAATGGTGTTTATGAGTAACGAAAAGCATTCATGTTTAAAATTTAGAAGTTATGCCAGGATCAACATTAGGGTTTTCTATTAGCACAACTGAGGGAGATTTCATGTTCATAATTTAATTGAAACTCATTGCTTTAATTTCCTTCCCTATAAAGCCATGGAAATTTGATGCTGTCTGACATAATAAACAACTCCACATTACAGCGCCTTTCTGTGCAGTAACTTATGTGTTTTGGTGTTTACTGAGGTTACATAAGACTTTTCTGCCTTAGGACTGTTTTTCTTATATTCCATAAAGTTTGCCTCCGGGAGTCTCCAGCTAGCCCTCTGGGAAGGGTTAAAGAAATGCAAGTACTTCTCTTAGGGTAGTTATTGAAAAGGCTTTGTTCCATTGAAGGTGATGTCTATACACAGAACTACTAATATCACTGGCAGAAGAACGCGATGAAAATTTTAATGCATTAAAAATTAATGTAAAAACTTAGATGGTAGTGAAGCAAAAGAAAGAGGTGCTGAAACAAGGCACCCATGGCATCAGATTTTGTCTCAAGACCTTTTGTCAACTGCCCAGAAGCTGAGTTCGAGGAGGGGCGAGGGATCAAAGACACATGTTAAACTGAATAAGAAAATAAAAGGTTAAAAATGGAAAAAGCCCTGAGATTTTGTATTTTTCAAAGTAGGTGAGGTGAGACTACAGTCCAGACCTGCATATGACTCCAGCCAACTGGTGACCAGAGCATGTTCCCGGCACTTGACCATATCCGAAGCCTTGGCTTCTCCCAGTCTTTCAGTACCACCTGGAAGTCTAATGCTGGGTCCTACTTAGTATTAATGGTGTTATGAGCCCTAACTATGTTCCAGCTACTGTCTACTTAAGCTTTATATACACGTTACCTCTCAGTGAATATTCATAACTTGTCAACTGAGGCAGATAATTTTACGCTTATTTTGCAGTGAACACATCTGGGTTTGGCAAATTGACTTTTCCCAAGTCACACTGCCCCTAGGTGTGAGAGCTGGGAAGTGATCTCAAGGCCTTCTCTTAAGCAGCTAGCCTATAATACCACGTCTTAGAGTTTGTCTGCTTCTCTCCACTGCTGCCATGATCCCTGATGATCATCACAATGGTAACCAAAATCCCCCAAATACAACAATAAATCTTAGGGGCAAAACAAAGTGCTGGATAAACATCCTCTTAGGCAAGGAGCCCAGCCCCATTCTGTCTGAAACAGACAGGAACACAGAGAACACAGGTATGTGCAATATAGTGTGCTCACCTCCACTCTAGACTTTGTGGGAATACAGGAGAGATTCTGGTTATAATTGTCAAGGAGTAAGCCCTTCGTGCATAAATTGAAGAGTGACGTCTTTGCTTAAATGCTGGACTCTAGGTTGAATTCGTGGACTCTTTCTCCTTCCTGTCAAATAAAAGATGTGAAAAAGGAAGTAGAGGATTATCTACTGGGCGGGGTGGGGGGTTGTATATTTAACGGTTTGACCTCAGTTGGCTCAAACAGAGCATCACTGAGTTAAGGAGACAAGATAAACATAACCACCAAGTGATACAACAACCACACACCATCACGTGACACTTGGAGGAACCAGGGAGTGAAAGAAAGAGGACCAGCACAGTCGGCTACAGTTTCCCTGGAGGAACATTTTATTTGGCCATTGAGTTGTAGGCAAAGGGGGACAAAAAGAATTGTCCCTGAAATATGGTACAACTACTACTGAAAAAAATATTCAAAAGGTATCTGTGGCATTGATGCATTAGAAATTAAGATCTGAGGGAGGTGTTTGATACTAAATAAGCATTTGTCAAATAAGAAATGGAAGGATGAATGAATTCATCTGATTAATCTGATTAGAGCTGAACTCTAACAAATGCTACAGTCTAACCCCCCATGTCAAACATCAGCTGGGGTCCATAGTCACAGGATATAAGTGTGGTATTAGTGTCGTAGGGTTCCCATAACAAATGCCACAGACAGGTGGCTTATAAAAACCAGAAATAGATTGTCTCACAGCTCTGGAGGCTAGATGTCTGAAATCAGGGCGTTGGCGGAGCGGTGCTCATTCTGAAACCTACAAGGAAGGACACTTTCTAGCTTCCTCCAGCTTCTGCTGGCCCAGACGCTCCTTTGCTTGGGCAGCATAACTCCAGTCTTCACTTGGCTGTCTCCTGCCTGGGTCTGTTCACACAGCGTGGTTGTCTTCTTCTGTACATGTCTCTGCATCCAAATGTCTTCTTTTTATAAGGACACCAGATGCATTGGATGAGGACCCTCCCTAATGACCTCATTTGAACTTGATTACCTCTGTAAAGACTCCATTTCCACATGAAGTCCCATCCAGAGTTCCTGGGGGTATGATTTCAACATATCTTTTTGGGGAGCACACAGTTCCACCCCTAATTAGCACCTCTCATTCTCCTGACATTCTAGCAGGACTCAGTGAAGACAGCTGATGGGGGGGAAGACCATTCAGACTTTAGCCTTGAAAACTGGAAATACTAATGACACTAGTTCTTGGGAGGCAGACTAGGGTTACAAGTCACACCATCACTGGCATCACTGTGTCCACCTCAGACTTCCCCCAGCCCCATGCCCTCTGAGTACCCTCCTCACTTTCCGAGCCAGTCCTTGATGGAGGTTTTTTATATGTATGTTCAGATGGTATAAATTTGTAAGAGGAGCTAATGCACAGTCTTTGTTCTTTTTGACTGAATTATTCCTCTACACTGATAAAGTGTAGAACTAGAAATCTAAACTTAGTCAAACACAAAAGTGAAATTAAATCACACAACACAGTTAAAACTTCTGGCTGAAAGGCCAAAGAGAACGTACCTGCTTCCAAAGGCTGATTACGTTGAAGGTTGATTACTAATTATCATCTTGTGATAGAAATGCAATCAAAGGTTTGCATAGAGAGGTAATAGCCTTCGTATTATTTGTAACAGGAAAAAATTAAAACCCAAATGACCAATAATTAGGAATTGGCTAAACAGACTGAGGTTTGTTCTCCAAACGATGGAATCTGGTGCATCTATATTAAAAGCGCGTTGTCAATGAATATTTAAGGTAAGAGAAATACTGAGCCATGTTCAAAGCTCAAAAACAGCACATATAATCTGCCCTTGATTTTGCAAAGATTTATTTAACATACATTCTTATTTACGTGCCACTATATATCTCACATATAATATATAAATGTATATATATATCAAATGCATATGTTTATTTTATGCACGTGGAATAGAGCCTGACGTGTAGGAGGCATTTAAGGAATATACGTTGAGTGAAATGAGTGGATTTGATCAATGACATGACAGAAAGACAACAGCGTGCTCTGGGCACACGTGGTGGGAGGGGGTCTGGGCAGAACTGAGTCAGGGGAGACTTTCTGGAAAATATCACACCAGCTGAGTCTGCTTCGTCTAGCATATAGTTGTCTATCTGCCCCTCTACACTGTAAGCCTCTTCAGGATGGAGACCACGTCTAATTAATCCCTGTAACACCAGCATCTAGCCCAGTGTTTATTACTTAAGTGGGATTCTAATGAATGTTGGTTACCTGTGTGGCCTGATTCTAGTTGGATATAAACTCGAAAAAATAAGTTAATCTATTTTACGAAGTCAATCATTTGGCTTCCTCGTTTCTTCCTTACCACACTGAAACACTTTATAAATAGAAAGTTTCTTCCCACTGAGAGTTTAGAATGGAAAGAATATCCATATATATGGCATCATGTTTCAAAATGAAAGTAAAAGCCAAAAACTTTTAAGGGACATATAATCTCTAGAAGACTTTGATTTAGAGTGCCTTCTTCCTTTCTTGTGCAAAGATGAAACTGCTGTTTCCAAAGACTGCAGTGGACCCAAAACTTGGCCTTGTAACCAGGCAACGATGTTGAAAGTGAAATCAGATGTCTGTTCCCATCAGGAACCCGGCGATCCTCTAATTAGCCCCTAGTGCAGAGGTTGCAAGCTATCAATAAAAGAGTTATTAGGAATAGTGACAGCAGTTATAAATGTTGGTAGAAGCAAGTTCAAAGCTGGCCACTCCAAACACTGTCTTCCAAAGACAAATGTAAATCAAGTTAATCTGACCACCTCCTACCATAGCCAAATATGGTGGATGTGAATAGTTCTTGATAGTTATCCATATAATTACTATTGGCGGTTGGTATCATTTTTAGTGCCCTTAAAATTATTCCAGACAGTTTTAAATGAATAGCTATTCATTTTGTTATCTATCTTCTTTTGAATCTTAATGAACAATCATAGTGATAACCATGCAGTTATGGAAAAGAGCGATTTGGTATTTATCAATCCTATATTCCTGAATTTGAAGAATCACCAGCAAGGTTGGAAGCAACAAAGGTGGTTTCAATATCGTAAATTATATTACATGCCAAATGGTTTACATTTGATTAATTGGAATGAAGACTTATTATGTTTATGGAAATTTAAACTATTAAATTTATATAGTATTTGAAGACCTTATTTATACATTGTTTGAATAACCACAATAAAATCAGGGCATGGAAATAACTGAACTGTAGAAATAACTTTATGGTTTCTTTTCCTTGAGATTCTTCACTGTTGCCCATAAGTGATGTCATAGGCAATAAATATATCAAACATGCCGACAAACATTTAAACATCAACTCATATGAATATGAACACATAATTGGAGACTTCCCTCCACAACTAACTTTTTATGCAGTACCCGTGATGTACCAGGAGCTGTTCCTCCAGGCATGGAGATTCAGCCACGACAAAATGAACAGAGTCCAAGTTCTCATGAAGTTTGATTCTAGTGGCTAAAATGCTGTGTTTTATAAAGGCTATTTGTTCTCAATTATACATTTTTAAAAATATTGGCATGTTATTAACTCTCTTAGCAAGGCAAATTCAATCAGAAAACTGTGCTTTGGAAAACAGAGTATTTCAAGGCAATTTTTTTTTACACTTTTAACGTCACATTCCTTTTTCTCATTGCCTCTGTCCTGGACTGAAAAATTTGGTAGTTCCTAAGGGCGATGCATAACCAAGAGACAGTTCTTTTTATCACGGCTATAGTTTTACAAACTCTTAATTTTTGATTCAACACAATCCAGAGTCTTGGCAAACATCAGGTAATTTAGACTGTGCAAAAAAGAGTTTGGTCCACATACCAAGTCTCCCATCTCCATTAGGCCAGGTACACCTAACCTGGGCATGCTTATGAAGCAGAGAGCACGGAGAAATGGTCCTGCTTCCAAATCCTGCATCCTTAATTCTTATGTGGGCCAAGCAAGCCTCTGGCTAAGAGATCAGTTGTGATGGCGTAAAGGCATGTTCAGTATGGCTCGCTGACCACTGTCTCCTCTGTGAAGCTGGCCGATAGCATAGTTTCTCAACATCTCACTCATTTGTCTCTCCCACTCGCACTCTGACTGCCAAAGTTCCACTTCAGAGCTCTCCACCCCTCTCACCTGTGTTACTCCCATCACTCGCTCTTAAGGTGATGGATTTCGAGGGGTTTCTCATTAAGGAGGTGACTGGACAGGGAGACCCCAAAGCAAAGCAGGAAGTGCAGGCAAAGCTGCAGCTTGAGGGGCAGAGTTCAGCCGGGAAGTGTGAAGCTGGCTGGATCTGGGACGCATCCGCTAGCAGATGGGGATGCTTTGCAAGAGCTCCGTAGGTTATAATGTTGCCAGCTAAAGGCCACAGCGAAGTCTGCCAGGGAGAGATTGCAGGCGAGAAGCCAAAAATATGTTCTAATTGTTAGAAATATATTAAGTACTAGTGCAGCATAATATTTGATGGCGGTGGTAGTAGCAGCTTGTTAATTTCTCTTTTTTCTGACTCTTCAGGTACAAACAAGTCTGACAACACTCCTTCCTGAGAGTTCTTACATGTCCTGAGAAACGTGGCATATGGAAAGGGTTGCTTATGTATCAGTTTGAATTTTGATGTTACCCCTAAACCTGTGAACCTGACCCAATCATTTAATCTCTATAAGTCTTTGCTCTTTATCTGTAAAGAGAGAACCATGGGGGACATGGATCATTCCTTAAGGAAAAGCAGCCACTGGGGAAGGCGGAAGGAAGGATCAGAGAACAAGGAGGAAGGAACGATTGGGTCCTTAGAAACCGAGGGTAGGGACTTCCCCGGTGGTCCAGTGGTTAAGAGTCCACGCTTCCACTGCAGGGGGTATGGGTTCAATCCCTGGGTGGGAAATAAGATCCTGCATACCACGGGACCAAAAAAAAAAAAAACACACTGAGGGTAAAAAAAAAAGTTTCAAGGAGAAGCAAGTTGTCTATAACATGCTGCAACGAGGGGTAAGATGTTTGGGTTTGCTGTCGAGATCCCCGGTAATGTTTTCCAGACAGGCTCAGTGGACAAGGGGAGGAATGCTTAGGGGCAGGAGGTGAGGTGGGGAAGGAAAAGCTAATGATTAGATGATGCTTCCTTGGAGCTCAGCTGTGAAAAGAAGGGGAGAAATAGGCAGACACAGAATGGAGGAAGGGATTTTTCGTGGTAGGAGAAACCTATCATGTTTAGACCATGAAGGAAGATCCAGGAGGGAGGAGGTGCTATAAATAAAGAAGAGCAGTAATGATTGAAGGGGAAAGAACACACAGGGAGTGGAAAGGGTGGGATTAGAGCACCAGAGGGAAACTGTCCTTGAAAACGAGAGAAGGGTGAAAGAGCTGCAGACCCAGGTAAGTCAAAGTGTGGGCATTTGACTCACCTGGACCCGAAATTGAGCAGAACCTGGGATGTGGGCAGAAATTGAGAGCATTTCTAATCCATCTCTCTATTCTCTGGATGACTCATTTCATTCAAGTGACACCCAACTCCTGCAGAAAAACCATGTGTCAAGCCGTCTGCCACCCTTCTTCAGAGAAGAAATCAGTTTCCCTTTTTTTTTTTTACTCCCCACCTTCAGTGAGTTATACAAACCCAGTTTTTTAAACAGGATCTAAAGTGGTATTTCTGTTTAAGCTTAAAAAATGAAAGTTATAATGATGAAAATAATGAAATTAATAGTTTCTTGCCTTAGCAAGTAGCTAATATTATTAGCTGACTTGGTGGTGACAACTTTTATTTATTTATTTGCTTTATTTATTTATTTAATCTGTTAGTGATAGTAAGAATTAGTTGAATTTTTTTTTAAAGCTTTTTTTGAAAGACGTAGATTACACTGAAATGAAAGCCATTTTATTTGGCGTCGTTTACAAACATTTAGTCAGACAAATTTGGCTTTCAATAGGTGTACTCAAAATTGGCAGCTAGCTAATCCTGGTGGTACATTTTTAAAATCTAAAAGACAAGAGTCTTATTGATGTATTTTAAGGAAGGGACAGGAAGCTATTTAACTTATTTTTTAAATGTTTAGATTAATCTCATGTTCTCATGTTATAGGATATAGACTACACTTTGGTGGGTAAGCCAATCACCAGAATGACAGCTTGACATTCCAAAACCCTTTTTGGGGAAAAAAAAATCACATTTGCTCTATCTTCAGGTTCCCCACTGCCCCTGCCCTGCTGAGGGCTAGCTGCCATCTGAACAAGTTCCAAGTCCACCCTCAAAGGTCCAGGGCCAAATGAAGCTCTTCTTCTTTTATGACTAGTGGCCAAACTGTTCCCTCACTGTGGTCTCTAAACGTTTTTCACTGGTATTAGAAGACTGAATTGTGAAATGACTAAAATTCAGAATCCATTCAAAGATTCAGAAGTCACGTTATTATTAGAACTTTCTAGATGCTTGCCCTACCTTTAAACTAAATTATGAGAAAACAAGCTATTTATTCTCTACTAACACGCTCCTCCAGGGTTTCCTTTATTATCGCTTAATTCAATATTGTGTTTTTGTCCTATACAAAGAGTAGGTGCTAATGTCCAACCAAACATTTCTGTATTTTTCTTGTTAAAATTGGTTTAAGGATCCTTTAAAATAGACCTAGTCAAAATTTTTGAAATACTTTGCTCCAGGAGAATAGTCCGCACGCAGACATGTATGCTTTTTAAAATCAAAAATTAAAACCATTTTACTTGATGTGTTTGGTGTGTTGTTTTTGTTTGGTTGGTTTTGAGTTTTGTTTTTTTGTTTTGTTTTGTTTCGTTCTCGGTTTTTTGTGTTTTTTTGTTTTGTTTTGCCTTACTTGCCTAAAATCATAGAACTAATTTTAGTGTCCAAGTATAAACTTGTACTTTATTATATAAAACTTTTAGAAAGCTGTGTTTCAAATCTTAAAATACTTAAATATGTTTTTGCTTTTTTAAAAAATAGGTGAGCAGCCCCTTCAGGTAAGGGTACAGTTTTGTCCCATTATTTGCAGGGTCAATTCCCCACTCCTTCTCACCCACGACAAGTACCCCAGACCCCAGTGGCATAGACCTCCGCACCCACCCGTCCTGGATCTTCTCTCCTCAGCCCCAGAGCCCATTCCTCTAAATAAGTCAGGCCTGGGCATGAAATCATGGGCAACCCTTGCCTGTCTCTCAAAACATTGGAAGTAAGCCAGAAATAGCTGAAACAAAGGGCCTCTCTGATGATTTTGCTTCCATGGTTAGTAAGACCCCTGGGTTGTTAAGCTCTGCACAGCTTGGCCTGTCTGTACTCCAGAGTCCTGTATATTTGACTGTAAAAGAAGCATTTCAAGTTCACATAAATCTGTCAACTTTTTCAGCCACTGGTTGAGTTCTCACTTGGCATGAGGACATATTCAGGTCACAGCAGCAGTGATTACCAAAAGGAGACAAACAAAAGACAAGTACCAGAAAGAGCTGAAACACCTAGCTCTGTGCTGACTGCCTTCATGTCTGCATGTCTCCGAAAGTCCATGCGCAGGGGGCAGCCATGATGCTGTGTCAGTTCCAGGCCACAGCCACCAGCCACTGCAGCACAAAAATAAACAGAGGAGATGTCCGGCTTGGAGCTGGAATGGGGAGGTCGGCTCTTCTGGTGCTCAGCAGGTTTTCTGCCTGACGCTGATTCTCCCAGCTCTCTGGGTGATCCCACCACTCAGGGGAGGCAGGGGTTCATGTCAGCGGAGTGGAACAGACTCCTTGTCCCTTCAAAGTGGAGACTGCTACTTTCTAGACCCTTTCATCTCTCCATATAAATAAACCAAGCCTGGAGAGTCTCCAAGCCACCTTTGTTAAACAAGACAGAATTTAAGCTCCTCCTGAGAGCTTTCTGGTAACCTGATTTCCAACCCAGTGAAGAAGTAAAGGTACCAGTGTTGTGGTGACAAAGCAGAAAGAGAATATGAGAAGCTGTCTGTGGACACGTGGTCCAGTGGTTACATCACTCACATGGATTTCCTGTTTCTTAGTAAAATAGATATGAATATTGTCACATTGAAAATTCACAAAGTTCCATGTGTTTGGTTTCATCCTCACCTTCTTTGTTGATGAAGTAAAGTAGGAATTTTCTATCCAAGTTCCAAAAATGTGATGATGCTGAGAAAATTAAATTTGATGTGATTTGGCTACTCTTAAGTCCTCAATCAGGAAAGTCAATAAATAAACAAAACCATGAATAACAAGTTTCTTGTGAAATCATATGGGTCTTTTTCTCTGTAGTCAGATAACCAGCTTTGGCCTGACTGAGGAATGAGAGCTTATCGTCCATTAAATTGAGTCGACAGCCATGGTAACAGGAGGTGTTTCTGGCCTGGATCCTTGGGTATCTGATGCCAACACTCAGAACAGAGCTGGACAGGTGGACAAACTGTGTGTGTGTGTGTGTGTGTGTGTGTGTGTGTGTGTATGGTGTGTGTGCGTGTGTGTATGTGTGTGTAACATGGTGGTCTAGCAGGCACTACTGCTGCTTTCTGTGATGTGTGTCTGCCATCAAAGGAGAGGCACAAAGGCAGTAGAAGAGAAAGGAAAAGCAATAGAAGAAGTAACTGATTTTGAATATAGGATATTGTTCTATAGAGAAATGAACACCTCCTGAAAATAAGCTCATGTGTGCCTCCCTGCTATGGGGTGAATGGTGCCATATGCTGAAGCCCTAACCCCCAGTACCTCATTTGGAGACTGAACCTTTAAGAAGGTAATTAAGGTAAAATGAGATCATTAGGGTGGGTCCTAATCAAATATGACTGGTGTCCTCATAAGAAGAGATTAAGACACAGACGTGCACAAAGGGAAGACCACGTGTGGACACAGCAAGAAGGTGGACATCTGGACTTCCCTGGTGGCGCAGTGGTTGGGGGTCCGCCTGCCGATGCAGGGGACACGGGTTCGTGCCCCGGTCCGGGAAGATCCCACATGCCGTGGAGCGGCTGGGCCTGTGAGCCATGGCCGCGGAGCCTGCGCATCTGGAGCCTGTGCTCCGCAACGGGAGAGACCACAGCAGTGAGAGGCCCGCGTACTGAAAAAAAAAAAAAAAAAAAGGTGGACATCTAAAAGCCACGGGCTGAGGCCTTGGGAGAAACCAACCACTTATAGCTCAGAATTTCAGTCTTCAGAACTCTGAGAAAATAAAGTCTTGTTATTTAAGGCACCCAGGCTGTGGCACATTGTTAAAGCAACCTGGCAAACTAATACTCTCTTCTTGACTGACTTCCTTCCAGATGACAGTAGCTTCTGCCTCTGATCACAGTAAAGGACCTTCCAGTCTTAACGACCAGTCACAGGCCTGGGTGACTTCTCAAGCAGGAGGCTGTACCAGGAGCAGGTAGAGGAAATGTCCCTTCTTTCTATGTCTTCCAGAACCCATAGTTATTCTGAATCCATGGGAAACAGACACTAAGTTTTTGCTATAGAAATATCTTTTTTTCATGAGGCTTTTCTAAAAGAGTCCACTATCACAAGTCAGTCACACTCCTTTTCGCAGCTCACAATTTTAACAGGAGAGAGACATTAATAACACATCCCTCTCAGGAAACAAGAATGTGTTTCTACCCTTGGAAGTGAGTCCCAACTTCTATGTAACACATTAGGCCACACAATTATTTTCTGTTTTAGTAACATAAAAGAGCCCTCTTGAAAGAATTATGAAGCATTTACAAATATAAGCAAGTCAAATGAAAAGTAAAGGTTTGTTCCCTCCTAAAGTCTATCCTTTTATGTGATTTCATCACTGTGCTTCATTTTTCTCTCTTAGGGAAGATGTGAGTTACATACGTAGTATACTAGGTAAACAACAATATCCTTAATAACAAAATATATCTAGTTAAAATATATATATATATTTTAGTTAAATATATAAGTTAAATATATTTAGTTAAACTATATATATATAGTTAAATTCTGAGACTAGATTGTTTGAGAGATTTAATACTATTATTGATGAAATTACACGCATAACAAATGAAAACCTAATCAACTAGACCAACAAAGTATGTAAATTTTCCTTTTCTTCCCAGTTGTGAACAAGGACAAAAGTTCAGATTCAAATATCCATCCTTTCCAATAATTTTCCAAGAGAGGCAATGTTGATTAGCTAACTCAATTGATACTCAAGCCCCTCTCTCGTTTGTCTGTCTTCATTAGAGTCTGTGGAAATTACGTACTTACTTTCTAGCCTCCCTTGCAACTCAGGGCGGCCAAGTGCTACACAATGAGATGAAACCACATGTCTTTGCTGTGAGGGATGGAGGGGCTTCTTGAAAAGTGTTTGGATTCTTGATAGAAGAAATTGATGGGATTATACCATCCATTTTTCTTTCTTCCTCTCTTCAATATGCATGTAATTCTTAGAACTGTGCAGTCTTCTTCTGATTAAAAGACAATGTGCATATATATGAATGATTAACACATTTAAGGATAGTCTAACAGAAAGATAGGAAAAAAAAGAATTTGAGTCTTTATGGTATTGGTGAGAAATCTAACACTAAAATCTAACACTAGCAACCATTTGCCTCTAGACTTCCTTTTATATGAGAAAAATAACCCCTTATCAGTATAAGGGGCTGTTAGTTGGATATTCTGCTATTTTCAACTGAAATCATTCCCAACTAATTTTTGGTCCCAATCACTCAGTCTCTCTATTGCCTGTAAGAGGATTGCATATCTCCACCTGTCCGCGTGTAGCTGGCAATACCTGCTCCATGTGGAAAGCAAAGACACCCTTTCCCACTGCTGCTGGGCTTGTCCGTAATATACACTTTGGTAAAGAGGCATCAGGAGTTTCTCCCAGCTACCTGTTCTTTTCCCTCTGCCATGAGAATGACCTTTCCCTCAGCTTGTATCACAAAATGAGGAGATATGTGGAGAAGAGGCACTGCCCCAACTCATAACAACTCATGTGCAACATGCGTGAGATTTGGAGGTTACTTGTTACTGCGGCTGGTTGCAAAGCAGACAAATACAAAACCAATACCAGAAATGTGTGTGGTTATGTGACATGCTTTGGCCAAGGAAATATGACCTATAGTAATATAAGTAAGAAGGCAAATCTTTAGAGGATTTCCACCTGCTATTTTCCCTTTGCCATAAGAACAGCTTGTCTAGATCCCAGAATGAGAAGAAATTAGGACAAAACCCTGACAGCCAACCTGCATCTGCAGACAGGTCGTGTGAATGAGAGATAAATATTATTGCAATCACGGGATTATTTTGGCTTAGGTTATCAGAGCAAAGCTAAATGATATATATGCTCCTTAATTTTTTTTCTCTTTCTCATTGGCCTTTTTAAAAACCCCAACCCTTGTGTCCTAGTCCCAGAGGAGTGAGCAGGGGTCACAGGGTCACATAGCCCTGGGCTGACCTCTTACACACCACTTAGCAGCTATGTGTCGATTTGCCTGTAAAATGAATATAATAATAAGATAGCATAACATTTCTCAAAGGGTGTTCTGTGTAACCTAATTACTGCTGACCTAGTAAGTGTTACATAGAGAGAAGATGATCCGTGATCAGCTAAGTTTGGAAGACATTGAACTGAATAAAATCAGAAAATGTGTTACCTTAAGGTTTCTCAGAGCATTTAGTGTTACTGCAAATCTTGAAGACCAGAATTTAGTCTGTGGGTCTCCTAGATTTTTCTTTTGTCTTAGTACCATTTTTACTTTCAGAGCATCTCTTAGGAGATAAGATAATTTGGGCCACAATGAGATAACGGATATGAAAGAACAGTTTGTACGACACTGACCTTGAAGTAATGATGCATCTGTGCTCCTGAGCTGCTGCTCTCAGGAGGAGACCAACACCCTTATACAGAAGGAGCCGTGAACCTGCCCCTGAGAGCACTGAATTTTAGCTCACACTCCAAGTAGTAAGTGGTTCTTCCCACCAAAACTGCTTTAAAAAGTCCCTATAGCTCACCAAGAAAGCTGGTTATGCAAAGAGAATTCAGTGTGTCAAATAACAGGGAATTCAGAGTGAAGCAGGAGACAGAAAGTTCAAGAACTTTGAAGACATGTTCATAAACTAGTAGGACAGCCAGCATTTTGCAGAGTCTGTTGGAGGGAAACACGCCTTCTATAGAAATTTAATTGTAAAACCTCAGTACTTAAAAATTGTAATTCAATCAAATATATAATCAAAAACCACATGTTCTCTACAACAACTAGGACTCTGAAGCCAGAAAAGGCCATTGCACTAGATAAAACATATGATAAAAAATATGAGACATAGAACCTAGAAACGAGAAGATGAAGGAAGAGGAGGGGTGTAGATGAAGTGAGCAGAAGAGGAAAGAGGAGGTGACCCACAGCACACTGTAAGACCAGCTCAGAAGGTCTAGACACCCTCAGGAAAGAAGAACCAGCAATTCAGAGAAGGCCACGTTGAATACTCTTCATGAGAGTGTGTAGACTTCTCCAATGATGTGGATTTAACCCTGGAGAGAGGGGAGGAGGAAAGTGCCTGGTTTCTACTCTTGCCTCTCAAGAGAGTGGGAGTAATTAGATCCCATCTCGGTCGAAGTGGGTGGAGTGTTTACCTTGTGCTACCCAGGTGCTGATGGCATTAGAATGATTGCCTCGGAAAGCCGAGATCGTGGTGGAACTTCAGGCCCAAAGGCCAAGGTAAGGATGACCATGAGAGAGAATATCCTTAGGTCACTAGCAAGACACAGCGGAATCCGGATGAAATCAGGTTTGCCAAGAGGCCCACAGGAATAGCTCAGTACGGAGACTGTCTGAGGCAGCAGTCCCCAACATTTTTGGCACCAGAGACCGGTTTCGTGGAAGACAATGTTTCCTTGGACGGGGGTGGGGTGGGTGGATGGCTCAGGCGGTAACACGAGTGAGCGATGGGGAGCGGTGGGGAGTGATGGGGAGTGGTGGGGAGCGGTGGGGAGCGGTGGGGAGCGATGGGGAGTGATGGGGAGCGGTGGGGAGCAGTGGGGAGCAGTGGGGAGCAGTGGGGAGCGGCAGATGAAGCTTCACTCACTCGCCGGCCACTCACCTCCTGCTGTGTGGCCAGGTTCCTAACAGGCCGTGGATCTGGTACCGGTCCTGGGCCCGGGGGTTGGGGATCCCTGGTCTAAGGGATGGGCATGCAGAGCCCCCCAGTTTCCTGATACTTGGAGCGGGTTGTGGGGTCAGGCAGGGCAGTTTGTGGAGCTACGATGTTTGAACAGCATAGTTTGAGGGAAGTTTCCTCCTTTATCTGTAGTTTCACAGCAAAAGCCCAGACTGTATTCGTCCACTGGCTCTACTTCCTTGTGGTCCTGTCTATAGAAGAGGAGAAAAATCCTGTTCCCCTGCCTCTCTTGGGCTCTCCATCTGGGACCCTGTGCGTTAGACTAACAAAAGGCAGGTTAATGAGAGAACAGAGACAGAAGTTTGTTTCCACGCTTAGTGCACACACAAGGGAACCCTCGGCCATGAGTAATCCAAAGGGGCGGTTAGAACTTGAGCTTATACAGCACATCAACAAAAGAACGATAAATTTTCAGAGCAGTGACAAGACAAAAGAAAAGGATTTTGAGCTTCTAGGGGTGGCAAATACTGTGCAGGCAAATATGGGGGAATTAATTGTGGATAAAGGCTGGTTTAAGCAAAAATTGTTATGCAGATTTCTCTGGTGCCATCTCTGGGCTAATAAGGGTCTAGAATTTTCTCCAGTGATCAATTTCTATTCCTCACGGTACAGAGAGAAAGGAGGACACTTTTTCAAATATATGTCCTACTTTTTAGGCATATGGTGGGGGGGGCGGTGAGGGCAGAAAACTTCTCGTACCTGCTTCTCAATTGCTTTCAGCTCAAAATAATCCTTATGTCAAAGTGGCGTGGGTTTGGGGTAGCGCATGCTGCTCGAAAGATAAAAAGGTAAAGAATTGTAAAGTCGGGCGTAACTACAATGATCGACAGAGGGACCAACATGAAGATGTAACATATGGCATCAAACGTATTCTAAATAAACAATGATAGCACAGGGATTGTGAAAAAAAAAAGAAACAGAACTTGAGTTACTTCAATCCTGCCATCCCATCAAAACTGCCAGTTGTAGATTTTATTTAAACCTAAATTTCAAACAGTGAAAGGCATGTTTTTACTTGGTAAGTGCAAATTTTAGTTTATGCATGAAAAATTTTGCTGAATTTGAATAATATCTTTAAATTAGAAATTTGTTTTTAGTCATTAAACAATGAATCAAGAAAATAAAGTGGAATCTTTTTGATGGTTACCTAAACTAGACCTTTTACAGACTTTTTGGCTTTGCTATATTTTACTTAATACTGTTGTTTTTATTGGCATGATTAGGAGAGTCAACAAAATAACATGTTCATTGTCTACATTTCTTTTTGGCCACTATTATTATTTGTGTCACTTCAATATTATTACTGAAAATAATTTCCCTATGGAGAGGAGAGGTGTTAAAAGGGGTCCACACCCTAGGTGTGCCACTACCTTCCACTTCCATCACTTTGTCCTTTACTGTATCAGAGTGGCAGTGGGCGATGGTGATGTGGCCCATGCACAGCTGTCCTTGTCACAGAAAAGAAGGGTATAGTGGGGTCCCAATTGCTCGAAAGTAATCCATTAAATAACTTTGGCACGATTAAAATAATTATTTTAGCAGAATAATGTTTTAAGTTAATTTAAATATAACAAAAGGACGAGGCAGAAGAAAGAGGATCAGGGAGGAACTGAACCATAAATGTCATCTATATCACAACGGCTTCACTAAAGGCTCCCGTTGAATTTCCTCCATGAGCGAGGGTTTCTCACGTGAACCATGAGAAAGCGGCCCAAAGTGTGTTCAGTTCTGATATACTTAGTCTGGAAAGATCAGCAGAAACGAGCATGAACAGTATGTCTCAGAACATCCAGATAGGAAGAGGGTGATGCCAGGAGAGCCGCCCAACAGTTTGGGAAGCAGCACGAATCAGGTCAGAAAGCTCCTGGTGGAGGCCTTTGGGCAGTTGTTCAAGGTTGAGCTCAGGCTTCCAGAGTCAACTCTCCTCATCCTTCCAGTTGGCTCTGGGGAGTGAAAAATCAGTGTTTCCTTAAATCCAGAGCTGCCATAGACCGCTGTCCAAACTGGTTGCTACCTTTCTGCTCCACAGAAATCTTACTGCCTACGGTCTCAGTCTCCCTTTCCTTTCAAAATAAAATGTGTTTTCTGCATTTGACGTCTCGCAGAACTCCTCTAAGGTGGGGTATATAAAAATCCATGCGGTATTTCAGAAAAGACTGGAAACTTGCTGATTCTCCAGAACCCGATCCATTTCTTAATTTTATACTGAAGTGTAACATGCAACAGAAAAGTGCACAAATTCCAAATGAAGAGCCTGATACATTTTCACAAAGGGAACCCACCCTGTAACCAACACCACATCAAGAAAGAAAACATTACTAGCGTCCTAGTAAATCCCCCAAGTCCCCTTCTACTCACTGCTCCCCAGCAAGGGTAACTGCTTTCTTCACTTCTATCATCAAAGGTAAATTTCGCTGCAATGAAAAATTTATGGTATTTGGTGTGTATATTCCTATGTGTCTGGTTCTTTAAACCTAACACTATGTACGTGAAAATCATTTTGTTGTATTTGCTCATTTATTCTCCTTGCTCTATTCCATTGTAAGAATATAGCACAATTAATTTATCCGTTCCACTGTTATGGGCATTTGTGATGTTTCAGTCTAGGACTATTACAAATAATGCTGCTATGGAAATTCTTATACATGTGCTTTGGTTCACAAATATACATATATACCTGAACAGTAGGCATCTACCTAGGAGTGAAACTGCTAGATCATAAGATGTGGCATGTTCATCTTTTAAAAATACTGCCAAACAGTTTTCCAGAGTAGTTATGTCAATTTACACACCCATCGGTTGTGTAGTCATGTGGTTGGTGCCTAGTGGCATTGAATTATAGTTTGCATTTCCCTGACGGCTAATAAAGATGATGGCCTTTTCATATGCATATTGGAACTTTGGAAATCTTCTTTTGTTAAATACCGTTCAAGTCATTTGCCTATTTTTCCATTGGATTCTCTGCCTTTTTCTTATTTGTTTTTATAGTAAGAAACCAAGGATATGAATGACTCCTTGGTCAGATAGATAACATTGCAAATATCTTTTCACAGTCCGTGGCTTGTCTTTGTACACTCTTAGTTACATGTTTTAATAAACTGAAGTTTTTAATTTCAGTGTAAACCAGTTTGGCTCTTTTTTCTTTATAGTTAGCCTTTTCTGTAGCCTGTGTATTAAATCTTTGCCTTCTCTGACAATTCAACCCTCCGAACTTAGGCACGATGGCCCAGTATCTCATTTGGAAGCTGTTCTCCCTATGATGAGCCCTCTGAACTCAATTTGTCCTCTCTCCCCTCCCCCAAAATATATAAACACTGTGAAAGTGGTATCCAATTCCTTGAGTCTGACTACCTTGCTTTGTCCCAGCACAATTCAGAAAATTCTCTCTTGAGCCTTTTACGCATAATGACATCTCAAGCCACTAGACAATAAGACAATAAGTGTCTTATTGCCACTAGACAAAGAGAACTCCTGTACCCACTGGTCTGGTGTAGCCGCCTGTGGCTGCTCTTTTCTGGGAAAGAAGCAGTTGTCCCTACACTGACAGAAACCTGCCAACAGCAAAGTCCTTAATCTGCTTTTTTTTAAATGTTCTTGTCCAGTAATGTGTTCTGAGATTTTTATACACAACCTGTCATACTAGAAGTCAATTTTTGCTGCATTTTTTTCACAGAGTAGGGTACGTGGGATCTGAAATCAAAAAAATTTCTACTAAGCTACAATTCCATCACTGGCTTTTTACTGGCCCGTGGGGGGACTACAGTACTTCAACTTTCTGAACCTACTTAAACTTTCTCCACCTGAACTCCAGTTTCCATCCCCTGTAAGAGGGGGGTGGTAATGACTATTTCACACAGTCTCGGGGAGGTTTACATGAGATGACCTGTCTGAAAATATTTGTATCATCTAAAACACACATACACCATAAAAACTGTCCATGTAATTACTGCAATGATTAGGAATTTTAAACACTTAAATGAATTAGATTGATAATAGCAACTAACTATTTCTTGAATTAAAAATGTGTGAGGCACTGATTTAAATATTTTACATGTCTTAACTCTTTAATTCCCTAACAACCCATAAGGTAGGTTCTGTTAATAAACTCATTCCTGGATAAGGCAACAGAGGCACAAAAAGGTTCAGCATCTTCGGAGGTCACACAGCTAGTGAGGGCAACAGAATGGGAACCCAAGCAGCTGGCTGCAGAGTTTACATGCTTAAGGAATTATGTGATTTTCATGGCCTTGGGCTTGACTCATAGAGAAGCCTCCCAACCTATGATAAATATACAGAAGGAATGTTAGACCACTTGAGTGAGGGGTGCAGCATCTCTCACAATTCACAGGGGCATGTTTTAGAAGATAAAGGGGAATGAATATAGGTTGAATAGTTACATGAAGGTACTGTTAGGTATTTTACAACCACATGAAACATATTTTTATCCACATTTCACAGATATAAAACAAAGACTTATAGAGATTAAATGATTTGGTCAGATTCATAGATTTAGGGGTAGCATCAAAATTCAAACTCATACATAAGCGGCCCTTTCCCGAAGCCACATTTCTCAGGACATTTAAGAACTCTCAGGAAGGGGCGTCGTCAGACTTGTTTGTACCTGAAGATTCAGAAAAAAGAGAAATTAACAAGCTGCTACTACCACTGCCATCAAATACATTGCAACACTAGTAGTTCTTATATCTCTAACAGTTAGACATTTTTTTTCTTAAATATAGAATTGAAAATGGTTGTAAAGGACAAGAAAATGCATGGGATCACTCTCTTGAAACAATAAAAATTATTGAACTGTGACAGTATTTTCCGTACTAGGAATGACCGTTCGTTCATGATTTCAACCACATCAATGAAAACCAGCAGTTACGTCTGATTGTTCAACCCATTTCTGTCTGGGCTGCCTCAGAGCGATCCTAAGTCAGATACCAGACCAGTTAACATTCCAGATGAACAGTCTCTCTGTAGTAGTGACCATCTGAACAGATATTTAAAAATACGAGAAAATTCTGGAAACTTAATCAATGTGTCGACAAATGCATTAAAAACACACTGAAGAGAAGTCACTAATATATAAACATTTTTTTTCCAGGATTATTAAACCTACCAGGAAAATTAGCAACAATGGCAATGAATTATCCTTTGATTTTATAGGATTTAAAAAAATGGGAAAGCAAATTCATTTTCTAGATGTATGTACATCCACACATATGAGAAATCAGAAGTGTATGTCTAAGAAGAGCCAAAAATATGTTTGTGTGTCTACAGATAATATGGGTCTGGTATTTTCTCCCCTTTAGCAGGGAAAGAGTGCTACATGTGAAAATTTTTATGATTTATATTAAAGATTTAATATATTTAGGATGCAGAACTATATAATGTTAAGCTAGCAGTCATTTTATGACCTTGTAAAATAAAACATATATTATTAATCAACAAAAAAAGATTTTTTATTACAATATATGATGAGCCTGATCTTGCCACTTGTAGGTTAAAGGTCGAGCTAAAAATAAAACTCAGTCACTTTACAGGGTTAGAATACAATTCATATCTTCATTCTACGGGGATGGCAAAAGAAATCTGCCCTTGCTTATCTAGATATTATATTCTTTCTTCCTACAGCAAAAGGAAGGAGAGAGTTTATGGGGAAGAAGGCTAGTCCTAAAATACACAGATTTGAAATAAAGTAAACGAGTGGCTAGACTTCACCCTGATCAGTCTTCCATGAGCCTTCTAGACGTAGGGATCAGGATATGATAGCCTCAAGTCTTTGATTTTTTGCAGCCATTCTCTGCTCTGCAGCCACCATCACATCTGGAGCTTCCTCTATCTCCCCTCATCTTCAATTCAGGGACAGCACAGAAGAAGGAGCCTGCAATATGCCAGTTCTCGTACTTTCTTGTCCTTGTCTCAAGTCTGCCAGGATGCAACGCTGTGATTGAGCATCTACACTGCCAGAGGGACAGGAGAGCTGATGGAAGTCGGTATGCCTCAGAGATCAGTCACAGAAACTTAAACAGCTACTTTTGAAACAAGGTAACAATTAAATTAAGTGAAATTGCATTTTAGAAGTTACCTAGTATTTGAATGCAATTTGCAAACAAACTTGAAATCTTTCAATTTGCAAAAGAAAGATTGGATTGAATAGGAGAACTTTCTGGAAGTCCTTGGAGATGGCGAAAGAAGGCATTTGGGAAAGAAAGGTACAAAGGCTTGAATATAACTGAGTGACATCTGTGGGAACACAAGCTGAGCTGAGGGTAAGCAAGCACAGGATTGGGGAAGTGTCTTGTTGGGATCAATGTGCAGCAAGTTACGAAATCTAGACTAGTGTTTCAGTATTCAGGAATAGGTAATGGGGGCTTTCCTGGTGGCGCAGTGGTTGAGAGTCTGCCTGCCAATGCAGAGGACACGGGTTTGTGCCCCAGTCTGGGAGGATCCCACATGCCGCGGAGCAGCTGGGCCCGTGAGCCATGGCCGCTGAGCCTGTGCGTCCGGAGCCTGTGCTCTGCAATGGGAGAGGCCTCTCACTACAGTGAGAGGCCTGCGTACCGCAAAAAAAAAAAAAAAAAAAAGAATAGGTAATGGGAAAATTTTAAAGGGAGTAAATTAAAAGTAAATAAATATGTGCCTCTATGGTTAAAAGATTGGTCCGTTTTCTCTTTATTGATTTTCAAAATCAGACCATTTCCCCTTAATGGATTTGGGTTTTTTTTTCTGCTGACGTGATCATGTTTACTGCACTCTTTTTAAAATTTCCTTTTACAACTCTTCAATAACAATGTTAACTCCTATTATACCAGAAAACTCCCTCAGCAAGCATGACTTACCCTTTTTCTGCTCTCCACCTCCTACCCCATCCTGCCAATACAGCCCTGAACTTCGTTTCCTTTTTCCTTTTGTCTTCACTTGTACAGTGACAGCACACATGAGCCTCCTTCGTGGTGCACAAAGCAAATTCACATACACTACCCTTCATTCATTCAATAGACTCTCACTGGGCCCATATTATGCTAAGCACTCAACTCGGCATTAATAAGATAGAACCATCATATTAGGTACAAGGAGTGGGCAGGGTTGTCTTCCTTTTGTAGGCAAACTACACTCCGGAACACTGACTGGCTGAGGTGAGTTTAATGCGGAAAGCGTATGGTACAAGACACCAACCCACTGGGGCCTGTTACTAATCAAAGGATCCTGAGTTCATGGTTTAATCCCTTCAAGTCTCAGTGCTCTCGTCTGGAACTGGAAAACAGTGATGTTTACCTCCTAGTGTATTCTGAAGGTGAAAGCACACACCATGTGCAACGTGCCTCATGCAGGCGTGGCTCGTGTATGCAGTCCGTGAGGGAGAGAGCTGAGTGTCCTTGTGAAAAGTTAAAAGACTGCGATCCTGCAGACACGTGCTTGAATCCTTGCTCTGCACAACAAACGTTTCTGAAGTATAATTGACCTACATACAACACTACGTTACTTCCTGGTACACAACCGTGTGATTCCATATTTCAGTACATTTCAAAATGATCCCCATGATAAGTCTAGTTACCATCTGCCCCTATACGAAGCTGTTATACAATTATTGACTCTATTCCCCACACTCTCCATTTCGTACCTCGGACTCATGTATTTTGTAACTGAAAGTTTGTATTTCTTAATGTATTTCTTTTATCATCTGAAAAAAATATGCAAATACAGATATTTTCTAAAATTGAATTGAAAAGATATACTATAGCACGAATGAAATAATATAGTTTCTCATCATTTTTTCCACAATGTCACTTGGTTTCATCATCTGGCAATCCTGACTCTGCAATCTCTTGGCTGGGGGTATGCAAGTTTGAAGATCTCCATCAGTAGAAAGCAGAGGGCTATTTTAAGGATATTATGGTCCCCATGAGAGCCAGGGAAAAGCTAGGCAGGGGGCTAAAATATTTTGAAGTTATTTGGGGGGAAAATGGCAGATCCATTTGGAAAAATTCTCTCATTTCTGGAGGCAAAACCATTTTAAGTCATACTTCCTGAACAAGAAAATAAACGATTCTTATTGGGTGATGCGATAATGGCCTTGTGCAATAGTTTACGAGGCTTACGTTGTAGGTGTTTACTGTAAAATATTTGACCTCTACATGTAAGCTAAGGAAGAAACAGTTTGTGTCAAAGAAAAGCACAGCCTCCTCACAGTTGGTTTTTCCAGCAGCGTCTCTGCATGTCTGTGGTGGCGAGGGGATGTGCCAGCCACTCATCCATACCGAGGAAAAGAGGACATGTCAGTCTGCCCGCATGGCTCATTTCCACGCTCTGAAACGCTGTGCAATGCCACGGTCACGTTGAATGGCCCAGACAAAGTACAAGAGGAAACCTGCCATCCTCTTAAAGCTATGAAGCACTGGAGAATGAAGCTGGGACCAGAGTGTTGGAAGTGTGCCTCTAATACACTTCTGAGCTCTCAAAACAAGCGAGGGTTGGTCCCCGGGAGCCCTATCCACTTTACAAGCACAGCCTCCTGAAGAATGATGTCAGAAAACGCTCTTAGATCATTTCCTATATTGTGTTTTGAAACAGCAGCATTGTCTAAAACTATCCCGAGCACTTTATTCTATGGCACAGGACATATTTTTATCTTAAAGAGAGCGTTGCTTCCTTATGTGGAAAGTGATCTAAGGATTAAAGTGGGCTTGGTCTGGTTGATTTTTTTTCAGAAGAGGGTCTACATGCTATTAAGAGCAGGTAATCCTAATACCTACTGGCTCCAAGGCTCCGATACTCACAATAACAAGACCTCATCACTACCGTCTCCCACCTGAAATAGTCTCCACTTGATTTCTTGCAGACCTCAGACGGGTTCCTGCCGGGGCCACAAACCAACCAGACAGCATTGTCTCCCCTATTGTTCTCTTCCTTCTGACCACACTTGCCACTTGGAAAAGCTTTGTCACCATCACATCACATGATGAAAATGCCACTGTCCATCCCCAAAAGGCATCTCTGAGTGTCTCTAAAATGTACAAGCCTCAACATGTCACAAGCACAGGGTCCAGGGCAAAAGTATGGGAAGTTCTCCTTTCCATCCAATGACAGTCCTTTTGAGTCTTAAAAAGTGACACCCAGATAGTTCTGTTGACTCCTGGCCTTTGCTTCTTGCACAGAAAAATACCATGTTTCTCAGGAAAATTCGTTTCAAACATCCATAGTCCTGGTGTCGCAAACAAAACCTGTGGAATTTGAAGAGGAAGAGTTGCCATAACATTCCCTGCGCATTCTACCGCTTAACCAAAAGCCCCTTCATCCTCACCAATTACACAGGTTCCCACGTGGACATCGGTAGATTCCAGCAGATGCTGGGCTAGGGGAGCAGGAGTGGGGGTTGGGGAAGAGGACAAGTTTCTAGGGATAACATCCTGTCTCTGCTCATACAGACTAAAAGCCCCAGACGTCAGATTCAGGAATATTGGTTTTTACCTGCACGCGAAGATGAAGGATTCCATCGTCAGGAGCATTCATCACACATGGCACTTGCCTTCCAGCTGAAATAATGTACTGTAGAGTTCAGAGCTGTTGACCAGAAGTAAAGAAATTTTGATTCCAGTTCTGGTTCTGCCTCCTTCTTGCCTGGTGTAAGCGGACACACAGGAGGGAAAGCACTTTGTCTCGTCTGGACCTCTGTCTTCACAGCCTGGCAACTGCTTGATTAATACTTGTAGCCCAACGTCCTCTGAGCTCCCCGCATCCGTATCCATAAAGTTGAGATGATAACACCTATCTTATCTGCCAAATGGGGCTGTAAGATTAGATACATTATACGTGAACATGTCCACCAACTAGCTCCCTTCTTATGAGTCGAAACACAACCACCGTGAAGTTTGATGGGCATAGGATTGCACAACTGGACCTCCTCACCCAGGAAAAGGACCAGCACCCAGCTTTTCAAATCCTTTCTGGAAAGTACTCAGACGTCTCCTCCAGAGGCTCCTGCACCATCACAATATATGAGCACCTCCTCCTCTAAAGAATCCGCTTTTGTTCAAGCATGAGCATTCAAAAAGAATCTTTAATGTGTTTATTATTCATTTTATCCCAAGTATCTTCTACTATTTTTCACTATAAAATGGCTCATGCCAGAGCCACTGAAAGGGCCACACGTGGCTGATAAAACAACCACAAGGCCATGGACCCTCTGCTCACATGGGTTCTCCAATGACTACAGAGAGCAGAGCCCCTGCCGACCCTCACTGGCCACACAGCGAGAGCAAGGAGACAACTTCTCTTGCATTCAGCCACGGGAATTTCAGGGCTAGTCTGTGATCTCAGTGTAAACTAGGCTACTGGAGAGATTCAGGTTCGTGATAAAAACCCACTTTTGTTGGGATTTGATAACAGTTTGTAACTATTGCATGAGTTGAGAACATGCTGCAAAACAGTGATCACAGAAAAATTCTTGTACGCTAGGGGTCAGGAGCCCAGACTCCAGCCCTACACTGTTGTGTGGCTGTAACATCTCATTATACGATACAGGCCTCATTCTCTTTCTTTAATAAATGAGGAAAGAGGACTAGGTTGGCTTTAACGGCTTTCAAGTCCAGCATTTGATAAATCAACTTCTGGTTGCTTGTTTAGGAACCTACCCATTGGGGCAATATGCTTATTTAAAAAGTAAAAAAAAAAAAAAAAAAATACTGACAATTGTTTGGAACACAGCATATTCACGGGCATGGGATTACATTAAAGTCAAAACCTCATTTACTGTCAGGTTACTTATAAATCCTGTATTTGTATGAAGTAGTTCTACCTTATGAAGCAAGTATTGTTTGTGTGTGTGTATGTGTGTGTGTGTGTGTGTTTTTTAACCATGCAACGAACACGCCTACAATTTATGCAATATGAACACACGAAGTGTGTGTTCCAAATTATCAGTGAGTGAATTAACAAAGTGATAATAATAATACTCATATTCAGAGTAATAAAGGAGAAGATACTCTAGAAAGAAGCATAAATGAACAATAATGAAATTAAGCTATTGTCACAGCAAATGGAACCGAGACTGTCAGGGAGCTTCCCATACGACCTGGAAGCAAGCCTTCAATCCAGAAGATCCAGTTCTGCCTTTTGATTCTTATGTCATGGAGCTTTCACAGAACTTTAGAAAAATTGGATTACAGCAAGAGCACAAACATTTCTGGAAAGGGTATGAGAAAGCCAAGCCTCTTTATTTTCATATGAACTAAGTTTTCATCTCTGGTTTGGAGCTGAACTTCTGGCTTCGGCTCAGGTCTTCCCTGTAACGTTTGCCTTGGCTGCAGAGCTAAGCTGTAATGGCATCAGTTAACATCTCCCGCTTTGCCCCATCCATTTCCTGCTTGTCGCACAACATTTTACTTGAATCATGTTCAGATTCCCCCTTCTGAACAAACCTGTGCTCATCCCATGATCGGGTCCCAACATAATCAAGTCATGTTTGTTCATGTATTCTCTTTTACTTTTATAGAGTGGATAAAAAAATGCAATTATATTATATTCTAAGGTATATATATATATAATTATATTCTATTTTTTTGCTTTCCAACACTACTTTGTATTTTATAAAAATATGTGTAAAACAAGGAAAATAAATATAAATGGAATAATATTTTGAAAATCATTTATGAGTTTTCCTTTTTGCCTTTCATGACCTTGTACCTTGGCCAGCCCGAAGCATATGTGTCTGGGAGGAGATTTGTACCTATTACAGGAGTAGAGGAGAAAGACGGAGGCAACATTCAGCATCTGACATTCATAAGATTTTACAACAGGTCGAGGGTCTTGAGGGCCAGGCGTTGTTCGGGGAAAGGCCTTCCCATCCCCTTCTCTCCTCCCTAGGCTTATCTACCGCAACACTGGAGGCCCAAGCTCTGTATGTTCTCCTATAATTCAGAGATTGCCTTTCTGCCCAAGAGGTAGAGGCTGTTAACTTGATGCTCTGTGGTAAAAAGAAGATAGATTTAAGGGAAATGAAAGAAAAGCTTTCTCCTTCTGGTCTCCAGAGACGGTAAGAAGAACAAAAAGAGGCAGAAACAGAAGCCTGCCCCACATTCGCCCGGGGCCCAGAAAGGGGGTGAGGTAGAAGTCAAGGGACAGAACACCAGCGATGGCTGAACCCTCTGACTTCCATTCTCCCTGGGGTTTCTGGGAGAACCCCTTCCTCATGACCACCTACCGCCCATGTGTAGCTAAGCCGGCAGAGGCAGGACTTGAGATCTTACTCTTCCAAACTGTCCTTGGCTTTATCACGGGATGGAAAGAAAACTGTGGCCACTGAGGGTCTGGCGGCAGACCTTGCCAGAGGGCATGGCAGAGTGGGACAGACAGTGTCCTGTGGCGAGGAATGCAAGGATTCAGTTAAAGGTGCCTGACCCACAGCCAAGTGGGAATCCCAACCAGGCCAGAGAGGAATCTGTGGTGCCAGGGAGAGTAGAGCCGAGGAAAGCTGGGAGCACTGCTGAGACACAACCACGTGTTCCCCAACCTCAGCCAGCGGGGACCCAGCACCCAGACTCACACTGGAGAAGCCAGAGGACCCTGGGCCCAGGGGCTCCCAATGTCTCCTCTGTGCTTTATGGTCAACCAAGCCTTAGACGCCATCTTGAAAAGAGGGAGCCAGGAGAGAGATGGACCACTGTTCAGATTGGCATCTCACTGTTCATCTTTATGGACTGAAATGTTAGTTATGTTTGCCCAATGACCATCAGTGGAGATTCATAAAGGAAACGAGATCACTATAAATGAAATAAATTACATTTTTTTTGCAGATCTAAGCTGTCATAGGAGTTAAGACGTTCAGTGCACTACACAAATTAAAGGAAGTGAATCTAAAGTAGATTTGAAAGAAAATAATACTCTTGTGCTAACGGATGGTGTTAACTTACCTTTAAAAAACATCATTGTGATGGGATTGATGAGGTTTAAAAAAGGCATGAAGAGCGTACATCAAAGCAAGATGTTTACCTTCGGAGTCAGCTTTTGAACAGTCCTGTTAAAACTGCATTAATTAAAGTCTTTCTAAAACCAAATAATAATAATAATACTCTTGTGCTTATTGATTCTCAAATCGTTCCATCTTTGGTCCATGGCAACGTTTTCAAGATGGGTCCTGAATCTTTGTGCCATGACCCTAGTAACCTTGGATGCCTTCCTTGGTTTAGGTATAAGATGTTCAAGGGTTGTTGCTCATCTCCTGCCCCAGACCTGGGCCCTGCCATTCTCCAAGAAGCATCAGTTTCTTTAGCACAAATCTGCACCCTCAGGTACTCACTGCAGCAGAGTTAGTCATTTTTTTCTAAATTTTTTTGATTAAAAAAAGCTAGGAAATGTATGTTTTAAGATAGAATACATCATGAATTTCCAATTTTATATTCAAAATTAGCTCTACAAGATTTTTACATAATCTCATTCATTTTACATCTCAAACAGTATGAAAAACCAGTTTTTAAGGTCAAAAAGCTAATTAGCTCATTTGCCCCAGCACATACTACATACACAGCCTCAGAATAACAAACCAACACAATCACCGAAAATCCAAGATTTAGGGAGGGAACCGTTGGCCTTTTTCTCTCTATTTTTAGAAGTTTTTATATATAAGGAATACTCATGTTTTGTGAATATGGTACAAATATTTTTCCAAGTGTGTTCTTTTCCTCCCTCTCTCTTTTTTTTTTGCTTATGTTTTTTGTTTTCTTTTTGTCTTGGCAATGGGGGAACTGCCACATAATAGGGATTATTTAACATACAAATTTATCAGACTTTTTCTTTTTTTTTTAATTTATTTATTTATTTTTGCTGTGTTGGGTCTACGTTTCTGTGCGAGGGCTTTTTCTAGTTGTGGCAAGCGGGGGCCACTCCTCATCGCGGTGCACGGGCCTCTCACTGTCACGGCCTCTCTTGTTGCAGAGCACAGGCTCCAGACGCGCAGGCTCAGTAGTTGTGGCTCACGGGCCTAGGTGCTCCACGGCATGTGGGATCTTCCCAGACTAGGGCTCGAACCCATGTCCCCTGCACTGGCAGGCAGATTCTCAACCACTGCGCCACCAGGGAAGCCCCAGCCTTTTTCTTATTGCTTCTGAGTTTTGAGTCATACTTAAGAAAGTTTTCCTTACTACCAAGTTACAGAGAAAGTCACCTACATTTTTGTCTAAAGTCTTTGCTTGATGTCATATTTTACATGTAAATCTCTGATATATTTGCAATTTATCTGAAGTTCAATGTGAGGAATAGTTGTCTTTTTATAGTGTACTTTTTCAGTAATCCCAGTGCGGTTTATTAAAAGTCCATCTATTACCCATGTATTTGAGTTGCTGCTTTTGTTGTATTGCTAAATGTCACTATGCATGTGAATCTAATTTTCCATTGTTCCATTGCTCGGTCTATATAAACCAAAACCAAATTTTAATTACAGAGGCTTTATATTATCTTTCAATATTTTGTAGGGAGTAGTCCAATTCATTGCTCTTCTTTTTCTATAGGGTTTTCTAGCTATTCTTGCTTATTTTCTCACAAATAAACCCTACCCCTCAAATCTGATGGCATTTTGATACAGAGTATATTAAATATATAAATCATTTTTAAGAATAGCTGATATCTTCATGATGTTGAATCTTTCTATTCATAAACATGGTATGTCCTGCTGTTTATTCAATCTGAATTGTGTCTCTCAGGATGTCATACAGTTTTCCTCATAGACAATTCTGAAATTACTTTTTAAGTTAATATTACAATATTTTTTTCTGGTTTGCTGTCATAAACACAGTCTTTTATTCCATTACATTTTATAACAGGTTAGTGTTTGAGTATAGGAATGTAAGAAGCTTTTGGTAACCTACTACGTTACAAAATTTTTTACTAAATTATTATTTAAAGTAACTTTCCTTTCACTTTTTGAGGTTTTCTAAATATATAATCACATCATCTACAAGTACAGACAGTTTTACCTTTTCCTTTCCAATCCTTATGCCTCTAATTGTTCTATTTTTATCTAATTGCACTGAGTAATTCTTCCAACACAATGTTTAACATAAGAAGGCTTTTTCCCCCTGAATTTAACAAGAAAGCCTCTAGTGTTTCTCCATTAAGTAAGATGAAGGCTTTGGAGATAGTGCACACACACACACACACACACATATGCACGCACACACACACACACACACAGTATAGATATTGTAAGTTTTAAGGAAGTATTCATTGATTCCTACTTCATTTTGTCTTTTTCACATGAATGGTTGTTGAATTTTGTCAAATGTATTTTCTGTGTCTATAGAGACGATCATATTATTTTTCTCCCAAACTCTATTAATATGATGGATTATACAAATGCATTGCCTAATATTGATCTATCCTTGTATTTCTGAAATAAAACATATTTGGTCATAGTTTCTTAATTTTAATGTACTTTTAGATTGTGTTTGCTGATAATTTATTTAAGATTTTTACATCAATACTAATATGTGAAACGGGCCTGTAATTTCCTTTCTGTCACAATCTTTGTCAAGTGTAAGGATCAATGTTACACCCACTGTATACAAAGTGGAAATTCCCCATTTTGTATATACTCTGATTTGAGTAGAACTGAGATTACCTTATCCTTAATAATTGGATAGATAGAACCTATGAAGCCATATGGGCCAGTCTGGTTGGAGGCATTCTAACTGATTTCTTTGTTCTGTTGTAATTAGTCTGTTTAGGCTCTCTGTCTTCGCTGAAATCAATTTTGGTAAGTTGTATTTTTCTTTAAAAATAATTATCAATTTTATTTATTCATCATTCAGTTATTTCACTTACTATGTGGTTTGTTTCAGACAATGCAATTTTGCAAATGTGACACCAGCTGAGGCTTGAAAAGCACTTGTGCACTGAGGCTTGCTCTCTTGCTGCAGTTGAAGTGTTGTGACCACCATGTAAATGAGCCTGAGCTAACCTGCTGGAGGCTGAAAGACTACGTGGGAAGAACCAGGATGCCGCAGCCGTCAGCCTGCCAGTGGTCAGATGCCCTAGTGAAGCCATGTTGGACCCTCCAGACACCAGCTGATCCAGGAGCCCCATAAAGATTAGCCAAGGTGGTCTAAACCAGAGAACCATCCAGTCAAAACACAGAGAGAGGAAAAACAGTTGATTATTTTCAGCTGCTGACCCTGAGGCTGTTTGTTTTGCAGCATAAGCCTATTGATATAGAAGCCAACATCAAACAGAATCACAAAATTCTGGGGGGGGAGCTATTTAAATAGAGAGCCACTGAAGAGGTGATGTTTAAGCTGAGATCTGAAGGGTGAAAAGAGCCGAGGTTTTGAATGACATGAAGGTGGGGATGGGGATGAGGATGGAGAGGGAAGAGAAGAACAAAAGCTGAGGGTAGAGCCGTAAGGCTTTTCAGGGGATTGTAAAACAACATATGGAATTTGGAGTTTACATGCACTAAGAAGCCGTGAAAAGGGTCATGAGGAGGAATGTAACATGGGGTTTCTTTTAAAGCTTACAGATGATTCCGACGTATAAGCCAAAGTTGAGAGTCACTGGTTTCGAAATTAAAGGAAAAGCCAAAAGGGAGACTCTGAAATAAATCACTAGCTACTTTAGCCTTCCTTCATTTCTTCAGTCATTTATTTAGTGTCTACTCTGTACCAGGCATAGTACCTACAGCTGGTGATTTAGCCCATAGGAGCTCAAGATACAAAGAAGAATGATACTATGGAGAACAATATGGACGTTCCTTAAAAAACTGAAAATAGAGTTCCCATATGATCCAACGATCCCACTCCTGGGCATATATCCAAAGAAAACGAAAATTCGAAAAGATAGATGCACCCCAATGTTCATAGCAGCACCATTTACAGTAGCCAAGACATGGAAACAACCTAAGTGTCCACTGACAGATGAACAGATAAAGAAGATGCGGTGTATATACACAATGGAATATTACTCAACCATAAAAAAGAATGAAATAATGGCATTTGCATCGGCATGGATGGTCTAGAGATCCTCATACTAAGTGAAGTAAGTCAGACAAAGACAAATAGCATATGATATCTCTTACATGTGGAATCTAAAAAAAATGATACAAAAGAACTTATGTACAAAACACAAATAGACTCACAGACATAGAAAACAAACTTACGGTTACCAAAGGGGAAAGGTGAGGTGGAGGGATAAATTAGGAATTTGGGATTAAAATATATACACTACTATATATAAAACAGATAACCAACAAGGACCTACTCTATAGCACTGGGAACTACACTCCATATCTTGTAATAAACTATAATGGAAAAGAATTTTAAAAAAGAATAGATACAGATATAGACACGTATAACTGAATCACTTTACTGTACACCTGAAACTAACACCACATTGTAAATCAACTATATTTCAATAAAAATTTAAAAAAGAAGAAGAATGATAAATGGCCTCAGCCTAGTGGGACAACCAAATAAAAATAAATAACATTAATGCAAATCAAAATGAAAGTTTAACTTTGACTAAAGTCAATACCATGGTTTATGTGCTGAGACCATCTTACACTTTCATAATTTCAGTTATTCACTTGACCTGTGAATACTGAAGAGCCATAAAAGGTGGGGAAGGAAGTGCCACAGAAAAATGGAAAATAAAGGCATTGTTGTAAAATGTGCAGGCTCAGCACATGTAAGTCATGGCGGAGGGTGAAAAGAAAAGAAACGTGGCAACAGCATCTGGGGATCAACCCTACAGCCAAAATGTGAGTGTCCAGTGGGAAGGAAAGGGTGAGCTCAGCCAGTGTACGCAGGCCAGGCTTCAACCTGCACCAAAGACTGATTCTGCTGGTAGCAGCTCAGGCTTCCGAAGGCCTGAGCATCCCTGATGGTGTTAGGAGAGCAGCAGCCTGGGGCCTGGGCACAGCAGACTTTGTCCAGCACAGCAGTTCAGCCCAGTCCCCATTGGGCCTGGCGCTCCCACCTTACAATCTGATCCGACCAAGGCTGAGTCAGGATTTAGGTGGGGATCGCACACCAGGCTATCGTTTGAAAGCGTATACTCTGCAGGGTGGACAAAACAAATGCCAAACGTGCAGGAGCAAAGCAAGTAAAGTAAAAGAATAAAGCAAAAGAGATTTTAAAATTTGGGACATTCTATGGCATCCTACTTTTTAAAAGCCAGACAATAAGCCCAAATGGAGTTGCTTATGCTAAGCCCCAGCTAACCAAACTGAGACTTATTTAATTACAGTTTCAGTTTTCCCAGAAATGGAATCTTAAACCAGTCAATCAGGAATCACCTGATCAGTTAGGTCATCTTCCTGAGAGATCCCTGCCTTCCCCAAAAGTAAAATAACCTTGCAATAACTAACCTGCTTTTTTGCCAGGATAACTTCCTTGTTCCCACTTCCTTCTGCCTATAGAGTCTTTTATTCAGCTCCTCAGAGCTCCTTTCCATCTGCTAGACTGGATGCTGACTCATTCGAATTGATTTTTGCTCAAATAAACTCTTAACGTTTTAAATATGCCTCAATTTATCTGTTGACATACTGGTTTTGATTTTCTGTCTTTCACCTCTGGGCTGGAGGGTAATAGAGAAAGGTGAGGACTGTAGCAAAGGGAAACAGATATGCCCAACTAAAGGCAGCTGACAGACTCCAGTAATTCAAGTGCAGAAAGAAGGCCCAGTGTTACTACAGCTTTTGAATTTTTAAAGAGAAACCAGGAGATAACTAAAAGAAATCCTCCAGGTTTTTTTTTTTTTGTAATATTATGACTTTTTAAAAGTTTGGTTGCTCTCCCCCAAAAAAGATACTGCACAGATGACACACCTATATGCCGAATCAGGTCCTCAAGTCCCCAGCTGAAGACTTGTGATCTATAAAAATTTCAGTTGAATAAGAGAGAAAGGGGCAGAGTCTGACAAGTGAGGTTTTCAGTAACAGAAAATTCCTGCTGCTCCAGGGGACAGAGAGCACAGGTTCAGGACTTAAAAGAACGTTGGCGGACAGGCGGGAACAACACACTTATAACATCAGCCAGTGCTTTGCGGTCATTAGAAGTTAAAAGCAGATCTTGCTTATAGAAACTTAAAGAAAAAAAAAATCAGACTGTCTTTGACTTCAAGAATCTTTTCTCTCTATCCTCTTCCTCTGACTTTTCTAGCAAGATTTTATTCTCTGGCTTCTTTCTAAATGCTTCTAGCTCCCTAATCAACTAAGTTAATTGTATCCTTTCCCCGTTCCTGGATTTATTGCTTCAAGATTCTTCAGATGAACCATTTTCTCAACCCTAGAAGTTCATCTCATGGCAAATAAGCACATAAAAAGATGTTTAACATCATTAGTATTCAGGGAAACGCAAGTGAGAACCACAATGAAATACTTCTACACACTCATCAGTGTGGCTGAAATAAGGAATCGTGACAACACCAAACGCTGGCAAAGATGCAGAGAAACTGAATTACTCACGTCTTTTTTGGTGGAAAAGCAAAACGGTATAGCCACTCTGGAAAGCAGTTGGACAGTTTCTTATAAAACTAAACCTGTAATAGCTCTGTGACCCACTAATTTTGCTTGTGGGCATTTATCCCAGAGAAATGAAAACTTATGTTCGTGCAAAGATCTGTACACAAATGTTCATGGCCACTTTATTCATAAGAGCCCAAATGGAAACAACCCAGATGTCCTTCATGAGGTGAAGAGTTAAATTATAGCACAAGTTATTGGTAAGAGCAAACTATTGACTTTGTAATCTTGTCCTTCTTATTAAGATCTTCAATCCATCAAGATTTCTCCTTTGTAAATAGTGTAATAAAGACATTAAGTTTTATTTGTCCTAGTGGGTTAGTGTTCTTAATACCACCCTACTGAAAAATCCACCACTTCCCCAATGTTTGAGGCGCCGTTTTATCACACGTCAAATTCCCTTAGATACATTTATAAGCTTTCTATTTTGTTTCACTGGTCCTCCTGCATGTTCTTGTGCCCACCGTTTAAGTTTTATATTATCACAGTTTTTATAGTGATACTTGATCTGGTGAGTTTCACCTCTTTGCTCTTCTTTTTCAGAGCTCTCTTAGTTGTTTAGGCATATTTAATATCCTAAATGCAGTTTAGAATATCTGTCGAGTTCCATAACAACTCCTGCCAGAAGTCTTATTGAAATTGCATTGAATTTGTATATTAACTTTGAGAAAATTACCAAATACTGTTGAGTTGTCCCACCCATGAACAAAGTGTATGTTTTAATTTAATCAAATTTTGCATCCTTTAATAATGTTTTTAATTTTTCCTATAAAGTTCTTATTCATCCCTTGTGAGTTTGTTTCTTAGATACATCACTTTTTGGTTGGTTTTGCAAATAAAACTTATTTTCTTTTTTTTTTTCTGGTTAATTTTTGCAGAATGGACGAATACTGTTGATTGGATGCATTTATCTTGAATACACAAACTTGCTGGACTTTCACTAGCTTTCACTGTTTTTCTGTTCATTCCATTGCTTTTTTTTTTTTTTTGCGGTACACGGGCCTCTCACTGTTGTGGCCTCTCCCGTTGTGGAGCACAGGCTCCAGACGCGCAGGCTCAGCGGCCATGGCTCACGGGCCCAGCCGCTCCGCGGCATGTGGGATCTTCCCGGACCGGGGCACGAACCCGTGTCCCCTGCATCGGCAGGCAGACTCCCAACCACTGCGCCACCAGGGAAGCCCTCCATTGCTTTTTAATGTAGATAATCATATCGCCTGCCAAAGATGGTGTTTTGTCAACCTTATCTCATTATGACATTTCCAAATATTGCACTTCTTATGTGGTTTTCTTATACAAAATTAACATCACCTTCAGCCACATTAATCAGTAACGGTGATATTGAACATCAGTGTCATGTTCTAATCTTAACGGCACTGCCTTTCTAGCTTCTCCACAAAGTATGATGCTGCTTTGGTTTGGGATATAGCCCTTGGGCCAGGCAAGACCTGTTTGCCCTTGAATCCACTCCTTGCCTTTCCCCTGCTAAGTAAGCTCTTAATTCAGAAAAAAAAACCGCAGCAGTTGCATATCCTGGTGCCAAGTCGGCTCGTTCCCAGCTGGGTCTAGCCTCCTTTGGCTCCCAGCCAACAGTCCTATTGCGATTTCATTCTGCCAGGTGACCTCAGCTCCGTCTCCTCCCTGTGACCCCCAGGGTTGGGGTATTAGTGGCTTCCTGCTTGCCGGTCTCCTCGCTATCTGTGCTTGACATTTCAACCTTTATCTGTGTAACGAATTCCCTGCATTAAATTTCCTCTGTTGTAAATATTAAAGTGCTTTCTGTTTTTCTGGTTAGACCCTTGGAAAGTTGGATAAAAGGTAGAGCCTTTATAGGGTTGATAAATCTCCTTCCATGGGTAGTTTTCTGAAAGTGTTTTTAAAATAATAATCAGATATTACATTTTGTCAAATGTTTCTTCTGCATTATTTGAAATAATCATATGCTTTGTCTTTTTTAGTCTATTAGTAGAGAGATTATACTGGTAATTCTTCTGCTACTGAATCACCACATCATTTGGTTACCTACTATTTCGTTTATAATGATGCCATCCTCCTGCTACGTCTGATTACCTGAGTCATGTCTAAGCTTCTGTGCTCCTTGGACAAGGCTGCCTGGGACAGCCCAGCAGCTCTTCCTTACCAGCCTCTGCAGCCAAATCTAGTCTGGCAAAGGCTTCCCCAATGTGCTTACCCTTCCCTATTCCACACCCTCACCCTACCAATGAACAGAATTCCACCTGAAAACAAGCTTCCTTTATTGATGGACCAAATTTCTTTGGACTGCCATCGTGAGCTTCCTACTGCTCACATGCATTCAGTCCTAGTAAATTGTTATGGCTGAATTGGGTTCCCCCCCAAAACTCCTATGTTGAAATCCTAAACCCTGGTATGTTAGAATGTGGCTATATTCGAAGATAGGGTCTTTAAAGAGGTAATTAAGTTAAAATAAGGTCATTAAGGTGGGCCTTAGTTTAATATGACTGGTGTCCTTATAGGAGGAGGAGATTAGGACGCAGACACACACGGAGGCAAGACACGTGAGGACATCTTGGGAAGAAGGTCACCTGTAAGCCGAGGAGAAAGGCCTCAGAAGAAGCCAACCCTGCTGAGAACTTGACCTCAGACATGTAGCCTCCAGAGCTTTGAGGAAATAAATGCTCACACCCAGTTTAAGCTGCCCTGTCTGTAGTACTTTGTTACGTCAGCCCTAGCGAACCAACACAGAAGTACATGAGAGGAGAAGTATGTGCGTGTCACAACTAGGGTGAACCTGGAAGTGAGCAGACACCATCCCCACCCTAGGGCAACATGTGCATTCATTCCCCTTTACCCACATGTGTACATGAAAAGTGTTTACTGAGGAAAAGCCAAACGACATAAAAATGATTTCTGATAAGTAAATGACCACTATCGTATTTGGGGTGGGGATGGGAACTGATATAACAGAAATACTAGTACTAATAAAAAAAAATAATAAAAATAGTTTAAAATATTAATGATTATAGAAACTGGTTACTGAACACGTACTATTAGTCAAACCCTGCACTGTAAGATTTGCAAAGGTTGGGTTTTTTTTTTTAATCCTCAGAATCCAACGAAGTGATTCTCATGAGCCCCTTTTAACCGATGGAAAATGGAAGCTCTCAAAGCAAGTAACAGATCTGAGGAACACAATAAAGGGCAAAAGAAGATTTTAACTGAAGCCCTGACTCCAAATGTTCTTTCCATCTCAGCATATATGCTTCTTAAAATTACTCTATCTTCAGCTGATTTTCACCAGGGAGAATAAATGCAAACAGGATTTCATTTAACACCTCTGATAACGTTGTAAATGATTTTACGGCTTGTCCTGAAAGTAAACCTATAAACAGCACAAGATAAATCACCTTTATCTTTCACAGAAATGACTATAATCAAAACTGCTCTCATATCTCATGGATGCTGACTTCCTTCTTAATGGCTTGTATTTCAAACTTGAGCTCAGGCACAAATAGAAGACAAGATGGAATATGAGTACATCTGCATTAGCCAGAAGAATTCTCGGACTACCTAGTATGAACCATTTTATACTCCAAAAGTAGAATCTAAGTATTTTACCCATGTTAAAGGTATAGGAAAAAAGTTTCAATGCAAAAATTTAAAAATACTAACCAGGTTTAAGTGGATGGAAGAATTTGAAATCTCTATAGAACTTAATATAAGAAATGGTAATAAACACATTCTGACTGGAAAAAAATTGAAGCGTATTTTAAATAAATTATTACTATTAGCATGTTTGGGGGACATCGTGTTTTTCTCCTTGACTTATTTCCATGTATCTTTTGTTTAATTTAAGAGGATTTATTCAATTTAAGAGGATAATAGGAATCCTCTTACATTAATTTCATCAAGCAGTATCTTGTTTTTACCTTTAATATTTTATCCAAATTCACCTAATGTAAGACAGCTGTGTCTCACTTTGCTATCATTAAGAGTTGGGACTAAAATCTTTATCTAGGGAAAGAAGTATAAAGAAAGGCCACCATAACTTTATGAATGTGTGCTTCAGAAGACAGATGGAATTTAAAATTTGGGAGAACAATGTTTAACCTTTTAACTACATTAATAAAGATTTTATCTTTGTCCAAAGATGTGATTATATTTTATAGTTGAGGTCTGGTCTGAATAGAATGTCTTGTCTCTCCCTCACCATACACCCATCCAAGATCACTGTTGCCTGAGATTTTAATGCTATATTATTGGGTTGTTTATTTTCCAGATACATGTTATGACCTTAGAATCTGAAATCAAGAAATGATTAGATCACAGTAGTTTTAAGGAACTATGGAGAGATTTTAAATTGAGGTATCTTCTGTTTTCTTCCAAATGCAACTTAGTTTTGAAGGGATTCCTGGTGAATGAATGGCTATTTTGCATAATGCCGTCAGTGTTTCTCCAGGAGGATCAGACTTAGATGGTGCACATGAGGTAAGTTCTATTCTAATCCCCATTGTGCCAATGAGGAAACTGAAGCACATGTTCCTGCCTCAGTCTTCTGATTTATGAATGGAAGGGTGTATTAGTTATCTACAGCTGCATAACAAATTACCCTGAAATTTAGTGTGAAACAAAGAGTGCTGTGGCTGAGTGCATGTGGATGAAGTTTGCATCACAGTGTCAGCTAGGACTACAGTGACCTAAAGGCTCAACTAAGATTGGGGAAACCACTTCCAAGATGTATCACCTGCATACTGTTGGCAGGGGGCTGTGGGCAGGAGATCTTCTACACAGGAGATTTGTTTATTCTCCCCCAACTATTTATTTATTCTTGTATTTATATCAATATGGACTCACGGATATTTATTTTGTATTTTGGGTTATAATCCTAATACTCCTTTATTTATTTTATTGTTCAAATTGTTCCAGCTTTGACCCATCAAAGCTCTTTCAGTCGACTCTTGTCCCTTTGATATACCCCTAACATTATGTGTATGGGGTTTTGGGGTTCTGTTTTACTTTTTAGCACTGTCTTATTTTCTTGCACCCTAAGATGCTCCAGGATCATCTTGTTTATTTCCTACCTCAGTCCTGGAATCAGCCATTTCTCCATAAAGCCCTAATTCCTTTTGTTATAGAATGGTATTAGAAACCCAGATCTGGGCACTAGGCCTGCCTGTTGCTACTGAGATATCATTTCTTTTAGGCCATCTCAGCTAACAGAGGAAGGAAATACATATGTGTATAGTAATCTGTGTATATACATATATCTGTAAGTATTTCTAATATGTAACCGTCTATATCTATATTAAGCTAAACAGGAGTTCATCCTGATGTCTTCAACTCTTATCCATTATGCTATGGATCATTCTAGCCTCTCCTTTTTACATACAGTAACCTCCCACTCCAACAGGGAGGGGACCATCCATCATGCAGTTTTCTTAATGGTTCAATTCCAGTACACGTGTGCAGCAGTGTCAGAATTGGTAACTGGCATCTCCATGGGAATCATCTTTATCAACTTGAGTCCAGCGCTAATCTACTTTCTTTTGCCTGAGTCTTACAGGTTCCACTCATTTCTGAAATTACTTAGGTCAGGGCCTGCTTCCCTTTCACCCCCAACTGGCTTTATTTTTGCAAGAGAAAGGAAGCAGGAAATAATCAAGTGGTAAACTTTGACACTTTGGTATTTCCACTTACAAATTAGAAAACTGAAGCAGGAATGAATAACTCGCCACGCGGATCACAGTTCTAATATTTTAAGTGAAAAGAAAAAGCCTTTAGAACAAGAATTAGATAAGTTCTGAAGGAAAGCATTCTTTTTCCAAAGAGAAATATAGAATACAGCAGTTCAGGATATTGATTTTATTTAAGTTTAACTACCCAGCTGTCCCTTTGTGTCAACAGGCCAGCTACACAAAGAAAAAGCATAACATAGGAAAGGAGATAAGAAAGGATCCTCATGATGGAAGAATTTTGCAAGGCTCCTTCAGGATCCCCAGGATAGAAAGCACAGCTGTGCAATTTATCTTTTAAATTCAACATAGTCTCACATATAAATATATTCTTTTAACATGCTCTTTGTTATTAGTAGTAGGATTGTGAAACAATAGCTTAAAACCTCTTTAAGCTGCCAATCTTTAAGGAAATATTTTCTTTGTAAGTTCAACTCTCAAACTAACCCAAATATTTGAGCACAGTATTGATTGGAAATGAAGGTTCTTATTACCGAAACATAAAGACAGATAATCGTGGACTTAACATCTCTTTAATTACTGGGCACCTACCTCAGGCTCTGTAGCACCTACTTTAAATAGTGTTTCTCCAAATTAATTGTCCTTTCTTCTTAGTTGTATGATGTCTAATGACCTGAGAGCCTATTTTTGAACAAAGATGAATAAATTAGTCAATTATGTAGCTGAGTGTATTTATCATGATTATGAAAGTGCTACATTAAATATATTAATAATATATATATTGTCCTAGCTCAAGGTAGAATACTAACCAATAACAACAAAAAAGTCTAATTTCTGAAAGAGACAATGCTTTCCTCGCTGAAGTTCATGTGATCAAGACAAAATTTTGTAGCCTTCTTGGAATATTGCATTTGGAATCGTAGTAAGAATTTAAAGGTAGTTTCTTTATTTTGGAATTAAGTTTGGGGATGCTAGCATTGACTCTGAAAAAAAACTTCTCTCTTTCTCTCATCTTCAAATTTTATCAACTTTTCTTTTTATGTACAGAAGATGTAAAAGAAAATTAACCACTTTTCTACATTGAACACCAAACAATCGGTGGAACTTTTTCACTGATTGATTTGTTGAAATACCAAAGGCTATCTTTATTACACAGAGGCGTTACCACTGCTTGAAACGTGATCAGTCTCATTCCTGTCTCCCCTTACTTTGTCAGACAGTCAGTCTGCAAATATGTCTCCTATGCTGAACTCCAGCTGATGGTTAGTTGCTACTTAGATTTCTGGGTTGAAAAGGGTTCTGAAAACACATGCATGATCAGAGAAGCCTGCTGTGAGTGACCAGCAATGCCAGTGACCAGCAAGGAAATGAGTGGCAAAAATTCTCTGTATTTACATTTTCTAGTCTATAAAACTGACTGTTTGTGACGGAATTGACTCATGGTTTATAATCAAGTTCATACTTTATCAGGTAAGCATTTATGACTTTTTCATTTTTCACAAAACTGATTCCATTTCTGTGCTCTGTCCATAGAAATTTGTCCCACTCCTGAGAACCAAAGATTATCAAATGTATTACATTAAGCCACACAAAGTATACTTTTTCTAAGTGATTCTTCCTAAAATCCACCTTATGGATTATACACTCCATGAGGGCAGAAATAAAGCCTTATTCATCTCTTAACTTCCCGCAATGCCATAACTCAGAATTTACAGTGATGACTCTTGCATGACCCCTGCTTCCCACACCACTAATGAGGAAGAGTCCAAAGTCCTTACCGTGACCTCCCGTCCCTACATGATCCGCCTTCTGACCCCTTCTCTGACCTTCTCCCACCCCCTTCCCCTCACATCAATGCAGCCTTTCCAACCTCAGTGCAGGGCTTCTTAGGGGTTAAACCCAATCCCACGCAGGAGTCTTTGTACTAGTTCCTGTGACTGCCACACTGCCCCTAGGCCCTGGCATGGCCCACCTACTCCCTCGCTACGTTTAGGTCTGCTCTGATGTCACCTCCCCTGGGAGAAATAGCCTCGAACTCTGACCCGTCCCCCTCCACCCCTTTTGTTTTTCTCCAGTACTTATCACTGTCTCATTATTATATTACATACTTAGGTACATTGTATCTTTCTACCACTGGAAGGTAAACTCTACAGGGCAAGCAATGTATCATTTTTGTTCACTGCTAGAGTCTCAGCACCTAACACACTAGGTGACACATGGTAGATGCTCAATAAATGGATTAATTGATGAATAAAAACTGTTAGAAAGAGCTTCTCCTAGAGGTCAACCCCATGTCACAAGCTCTGCCTAGACCCCAGATGCTTTAGCAGTGAGGGAAAGAGCTAAATCCCCACCAGTCAAGACCTGGGTTGAGGGGTTTCCATTTCAACTTTTTTTGCAGCAAAACCCCTCTTTCACACATAGACACAAGATATAGAATCTTAAATATATAAAACAGGTTAAAAAAAAAAGTCACGCTGGCCCAGTCAAAGGTAGAGCAGCCCAGAGCACTCATTTTCTTCCTTGAAGGGGCCACAAAGGCATCTCTCCAAGACCTTCCAGCTCTCAGATTTCCACGGACCCCTCCCAGCTTCCGCCTGCTGAGTCTGGGCATCTGTACACCATGTTCTGGACACAACCTACTGTTCATGGCAGCAACACGGGTGGTTTGCACTCTCTTATCCTTGAGCCTTGAATCACGGAGCAGCTGACCTGAAGCATATCGTTGGATTTCACAGGGTAACTGCAGACCACACTTTACTGCATCAAGTTTCTCAGGGGCAGGATGTGGAATATTGCCCTTTTCTCTAGCTGGTACACTAACTAGAGCACGTGTGCCCTTAATAAGAAGGTAAGTATTTTCACTAAGAATTATATATTTCTAAACGTATTTGTACTTGAGACAGGAATTCTTTACATTTAATAAGGTCTAGGATGCAACTGATACAGAGCCCTTATAGCAACAATTTTTAAATATTCATGAAAATATTATCATACAGTTTGCTACTTTTTCAGCTGAAAATAAACCATGAATAATCCATTTCCATCTTCTGAGAGGACAGAAAACAAGGAGTCTGCAAAATAAGAATGTGTGTGTTTAAATGAGAGCTCAAGAAAGCCACTGTGACAATAGATATCCAGCAGTAGAAAATGTACAGATGGAACTGGACTAAAATCATGGTGATTTCAGATGTTGCAACCAGCGTAAATAAGATTTTAAAAGTCAAGTGTGTGGGATGGAGGGAATGTAAGTAAGCCCAAGAGGGAAGTAGCATTTTTCCCTACCTTAAAATTTTCTAACTGATATAACTTCATACGCCAATCATCCAGGCCTTCCAGCTAATTTTAAAGTGACACTTCATTTTCATCTCCAATTTTCAGATGGAAATAATGAAGGGAGAGAAGTTCAGTGCTTGGTCCAAGGTTCTCCACCTTCCATATTTTATCAGTTCTCATCACCCACTTGTGACGTGGAAATGGGCAAATCTTGTAGTCATATTGTTTACACTCTGGCCTTTACTAATACAGGAAACAGCTTTAACATATTCCACATGGACAGTCACCGAATAACAAGGGAGCTATTATTCAAAATCGACTCTAGGCCAGTGTATCAGATTCTGTCGTCTTCACTATACTCCTTGGCTGTATCTGGAGCTTTCACTCAAGATTTCCTGAGCCTGTGGAGGAGTGGAAATGGAGCTGCCGTGGAGCTGGTCTGTTCTACAGACGCATTAGTACTCTCTTCCCGTGTGGGCAGCGTCCAGTTTGGAAACATTTATCTAGTTAACAAGCTAATGGGTTAAGGCAGTCATTTAGACCTGGAATGTATTTCCGCACGGAAATTGTGTCACAAATGGTATTTAGGTTTTCAGGCAAGACCACAAAGACTGTCTAATTCATAATGAACCAAAATTAACACACTAACGCACCATTTCCATCATGCTGAAGCCCATTTTCAACTTTGTATCTATAGAAAAATGGACCCTGAAACCCAAATGGGACTCTCAGGAATATGTGTTTTCTGAGGAGGGGACACTGGGGGACCAAGAACTCTATATGGGGTGCAGGATGGATATTTCAGGCAAAAGGAACTTACAAATCTCTTTACCACTTCATAAAGAGAGGCAGCTAAGTTAAGCAGGCTCCAAATCCAAAAGGTTGAGCTAAGAAACCAGTAGCGGTTATTCCTGATGGGTAGAGAGATCAATGATGGGACTCACCTGCCAGACGTGTATTGGGGATTCTTTGTGGATCATGCGATTGTACAACAGGTTGAGATCTGTTGTTAATGAGGCAGACCCTGTAGGTGGTTGTCAGGGACCAGACAGTGGGCTATAAGGGGCCCTGAGTAAGCCAGCTTCCCAGAAGTCCTTTTGCATCGGCTTGCTTCCTTCTCTGGCATAATACTCCTACCTTATAGTAAAGTGGAGTTAGCAAGCTACGCATCGACAGGTATGCACTGGCAGCTTCCACACTGAAAATAAAAGCACAGGCATCCGAATGCAGATGGTCATTAATCAGTTGGACTTACATCAGTCTGTATCTCAAAAGTGAGATCTGTCCAGGAGATACAGACAGTGTCGACATCAGTGTATGGCTTTAATTTCAGCTTTGAGAGAAGATAAAATTGTTGCAAGATATGTAGAGTGAGGAGGGAAGAGGCAGATGAAAGAGGAAAAAAAAATCAAAAGAAACGCCAAATGTAAGGATGGGCAGAGGAGGAAGAGCTTTGAAGGAAACTAAGAAGGAGAAACAAGAGTTCACAGCATCCAGGGAAAAGGAACATTTCAATTCTTTCAAAAAGGTTAGCTGTGCCCAGGAGAGATGCAGGGCAGCAGCTGGGGGAAGGAAGCAGAGTCTAAAGATGACTTTTTTAAGGTAGGAGAGACTTAGTACATTAAAATGCTAATGGAGGATCCAACGGAGAGGGAGAAGTTGAGGATGCAGGAAAGTGAGAAGATGAGTGATGCTCCCAGGCAGGGGGAGAGGATGCATTCTGAGCCCGAGAGGAGGGTTAAGCCTTGGACAGGGTGGAAGGCTTTGCATATCAGGCTGGAAGCAGCACTCAGAATCCACAAGCACTATGTCTTCACTTCATCTCCCGGAAAAAGGCAACAATCTTATATGAGAGTTCCTGGAAAGCTGGATCAGTGGTTAGGATGCAATGGAGTCTCTCTAGCTGGGAGCAGAAGTTTGAAAGGGCACACTGAAAACATTTGGAAGGAAGGGGAGGGAGGAAGGGGAGAAATAGGAGCTTGAGCCTTAGAGCAAGAACCTAGAGCATATGGAAATTAAGAGGACGGGGGAGCCTACAGGAGCCGCCCAGTATTGACACTGGTGGGAGTGACCAAGGATGGCACAGCATGAGACGACCTGACCCCAGTGCTGTAAACAATTAATCAACTTCAAAATATAAAGAACCTGGAAATCGTCAACAACAACTGTCCTTCCAACAAGAAAAATCTGGACAAACTAAAAATCAATAAATTTTCTTGGACCTGTCGGAGAAGTGACGTCATGGTACAAACCGTTACCCAGGAACCCTGAGTCAGGTGCATCTAGACAGATACAGAAACAAAGGTCTGCTGACCCAGAGCAGAAGCTACTAGAGCCATAAACAAGTAGGAAGAGTTAGGTAATGTTGACAGGTTGCTGGGGCCTGAACATGGCTATCATGAGAGTGAGAAACTGTTCGAGGCCAGAGTCTTAGGGGGACTCCCTCACTCTCATGGGTTTTTCCTTTTCAGAAACCCCCAGGTTCTCACAGAGAGAATCCAAAAAAGATCCCCTTCTCTCTGGACTGACACCCAGTTTCTAAAACCAAGCACTATTGCTTTTTGTTTCTTCTAGGTTTAGTGAAAGAGTCACTGATGATCTGTCCCCAAAATGACCATGCCTTTCCTCTAAACCCCCAAGGCCCAGACTAGGGTTTAAATTCTCAACTCAGTGCTTCGGGTCACCCTACTTGCGTATCATCCCTGCCTTGGGTTCAGGACACTTTCTTTTACTATTTATCAATCCTTCTACAAATGCTACTTCATCTTATGTTTACAGTAGGACTGTTAGGAAAGAATTAGTACCCCAGTTTAGAAGGGGTAGAATCGAGCAATGATGTGATTTCAGGCAAAGCCCCAGCCTTAACCTGATTCAGCAGAACTCTGCAAGGGAGCAGGCTTTTATACCCCTTGGGCATCCACACATCACACCCTTTGTCTCCATGATTTGTCCCTGGCAGTGAGCTGCCCCTGGGCAATGGGTGGTGAGGGTTAGGAATACAGACTCCCAGGCACTTTGGGCAAATCGTGTCCAGGAACCCGATTACAGTTATGCAAAGACAGCCACAGTTGCCAACCATTAGAAGCAAAAGCTCACAGATGCTAGGGGTAGAGCGCAAGATATGGTCAAAAGGATTCCAAGGGATTTGGGTATAACATTGACAGAATCGGCTACAAAAAGACTAAGTGATTTTCCCAGGCAAATTTGAAATTAAAAATAGATCTTCAAATTTAAAATATCACTACTTCACTGAGTCTTCCATTGTCTAAAACTCACACTTTTTCAGAACATTCTTTGATATTCCTATCATGGCATATACCGAAGACCTAATTGCCACTCATTCTGTGCAGCCTCTGTTACAAAGCTACCAAAGACACCCAATAAATCCCCAAAGATAAAATAACAAGCCCTGCTAACTTGATTGCTAAAAAAAAATAAGGAACATATTTTGTCAGGTCACTAATGCGACTGTGGCTTCCCTCAGCAAAACACAGGCTGGGACTGAAGCAGAAGGACCAATGACGGCTGAAGGAATGACTGGAATAGAACACCTAAAGTAAGATGAATTCACAGGAAATGAACCTTCATTAACTCAGATGCCTCCATATGGAACTACTTGTTGGGTCAAGAGCTTTCCAGAAAACCAGATGAAACCCTGGGAAATGTCTGTTTTGGATGGAAGAAATCTCAAGGGATTTTATGGAGTCAGATCTTTGTTATGGAAAAAGGAACTTTGAGTTTAGCCTGGGAAGTTTGCTTTCTGGGAGGCATGCCAAACTCCAAGCTGACGTGATTTGCAATAACCTAGTTAATCAACCATAAAAATCAAGGCTTTATCGTTTTTTTAGAGATAATCACACACAGTAATTTTGGAGAGTAAGACTTCTTGTGAGAAAACCATGTGTTTAGCTAGGGTATATGTTTGTTTAAAAGACAACTGAATGTAAAAATCTCAGCCAACAGCTTGCCTTGTACATAAATATCCAACAGACTGATGTTTTCAGATACCATATGCCCATATTTTTAAAAGACAAAGTGACTTCAGAGACCTTTCATGACTTAAACTTGGCTTTAGTAATTAAAGAATTATTCTTTAAGTCAAAGATACTGACTTCCGCTGACAAAAGTGAGAAATTCATTCATCACTTATGTGTGGTACGAAGCCGAAGTTTTATGTAAACAAATCATCATTTTGAAACTAGAGCACAGGCAGGCAGCCTCATTCCTACCAGCATGACTCGGTCTGAGACTGTGATTTCTCATAAGTAATCAGAATTGTACCTTCTTTTTTTCTTTTAATACAGATTATCTGGAATCCTAAACTGAAATTTTATAAAGGGCCTAGCACAGCAGTTTGTAGAATCTGGAAGGAAACAAGGATGAAATTGAAGAGAGGAGCAGATCAGAAAGGTCAATCCCAAGAGAAATAATGAAGAATCAAAAGTGAGCCCTTTGTCTCCCACTTCAGGCCCCTCTGTCTGTTTGTTTGTTTTTAATTTTTTAAAAAATTTATTTTATTTATTTTTTATACAGCAGGTTCTTATTCGTTATCTATTTTATACATATTGGTGTATAAATGTTAATCCCAATCTCCCAATTCATTCCACCACCACCACCCCTGCTTCCCCCCTTGGTGTCCACACATTTGTTCTCTACATCTGTGTCTTTATTTCTGCCTTGCAAACCGGTTCATGTGTACCATTTTTCTAAATTCCACATATACGCGTTAACATATGAGATTTGTTTTTCTCTTTCTGACTTCACTCTGTAGGACAATCTCTAAGTCCATCCACATCTCTACAAATGACCCAATTTCATTCCTTTTTATGGCTGAGTAATATGCCATTGTATATATCCATTTATATATGTATATTTATATCTTCTTTATCCATTCATCTGTCAATGGACACTTAGGTTGCTTCCATGACCTGGCTATTGTAAATAGTGCTGCAATGAACATTTGTGTGCATGTGTCTTTTTGAATTATGGTTTTCTCTGGGTATATGCCCAGTAGTGGGATTGCTGGGTCATATGGTAATTCTATTTTTAGTTTTTTTAAGGAACCCCCATACAGTTCTACATAGTGGCTGTATCAATTTACATTCACACCAACAGTGCATGAGGGTTCCCTTTTCTCCTCACCCTCTCCAGCATTTGTTGTTTGTAGATTTTCTGATGATGGCCATTCTGACCGGAGTAAGGTGATACCTCACTGTAGTTTTGATTGCATGTCTCTAATAAATAGTGATGTTGAGCAGATTTTCATGTGCCTCTTGGCCATCTGTATGTCTTCTTTGAAGAGATGTCTATTTAGGTCTTCTGCCCATTTTTGGATTGGGTTGTTTATTTATACTCAGCTGCATGAGCTGTTTATATATTTTGGAGATTAATCTTTTGACTTGCAAATATTTTCTCCCATTCTAAGGGTTGTCTTTTTGTCTTGTTTATAGTTTCCTTTGCTGTGCAAAAGCTTTTAACTTTCATTAGATCCTAGTTGCTTATTTTTGTTTTTATTTCCATTACTCTAGGAGGTGGGTCAAAAAAGGTCTTCTTGTGATTTATGTCAAAGGGTGTTCTTCCTATGTTTTCCTCTAAGAGTTTTATGGTGTCCGGTTTTACATTGAGGTCTTTAATCCATTTTGAGTTTATTTTTATGTGTGGTGTTAGGGACTGTTTTAATTTCATTCTTTTACATGTAGCTGTCCAGTTTTCCCAGCACCACTTATTGAAGAGACTGTCTTTTCTCCATTGTATATCCTTGCCTCATTTGTCATAGATTAATCAACCATAGGTGCATGGGTTTATCTCTGGGCTTTCCATCCTGTTCCATTAATCTATATTTCTGTTTTTGTGCCAGTACCATACTGTCTTGATTACTGTAGCTTTGTAGTATAGTCTGAAGTCATGGAGTCTGATTCCTCAAGCTCTGTTTTTTTCCCTCAAGGTTGTTTTTGCTATTCGGGGTCCTTTGTGTCTCCATACAAATTTTAAGATTTTTTTTGTTCTAGTTCTGTAAAAAATGCCATTGGGAGTTTAATAGGGATTGCACTGAATCTGTAGATTGCTTTGGGTAGTATAGTCGTTTTCACAATATTGATTCTTCCAATCCAAGAACATGTGTCATCTTTGATTTCTTTCATCAGTGTCTTATAGTTTTCTGAGTACAGGTCTTTTACCTCCCTAGGTAGGTTTATTCCTAGGTATTTTATTCTTTTTGTTGCAGTGATGAATGGGATTGTTTCCTTAATTTCTCCTTCTGATCTTTCATTGTTAGTGTATAGGAATGCAAGAGATTTCTGTGCATTAATTTCGTATCCTGAAACTTTACCAAATTCATTGATTAGCTCTAGTAGTTTTCTGGTGGCATCTTTAGGATTCTCTATAGTATCATGTCATCTGCAAACAGTGACAGTTTTACTTCTTCTTTTCCAATTTGTATTCCTTTTATTTCTTTTTCTTCTCTGATTGCCTGGCTAGGAATTCCAAAACTATGTCGAATAATAGTGGCAAGAGTGGACATCCTTCTCTTGTTCCTGATCTTAGAGGAAATGCTTTCAGTTCTTCACCATTGAGAATGATGTTTGTTGTGGGTTTGTAATATATAGCCTTTATTATGTTGAGGCAGGTTCCCTCTATGCCCATTTTCCAAAGAGTTTTTTTTTATCATAAACAGGTGTTGAATTTTGTCAAAAGCTTTTTCTGCATCTATTGAGATGATCATATGGATTTTATTCTTCAATTTGTTAATCTGGTGTATCACATTGATTGATTTGCATATATGGAAGAATCCTTGCACCCCTGGGATAAATCCCACTTGATCATAGTATATGATCCTTTTAACGTGTTGTTGGATTCTGTTTGCTAGTATTCTGTTGAAGATTTTTGCATCTATATTCATCAGTGATACTGGTCTGTAATTTTCTTTTTTTGTAGTATCTCTGTCTGGTTTTGGTATCAGGGTGATGGTGGCCTCGTAGAATGAGTTTGGGAGTGTTCCTTCATCTGCAATTTTTTGGAAGAGTTTGAGAAGGATGGCTGCTAGCTCTTCTCTAAATGTCTGATAGAATTCACCTGTGAAGCCATCTGGTCCTGGACTTTTGTTTGTTGGAAGATTTTAATCACAGTTTCAACTTCATTACTTGTAATTGGTCTGTTCATATCTTCTATTTCTTCCTGGTTCAATGTTGGAAGGTTATACCTTTCTAAGAATTTGTCCATTTCTTTCAGGCTGTCCATTTTATTGGCATAGAGTTGCTTGTAGTAGGCTCTTAAGATGCTTTGTATTTCTGTGGTGTCCATTGTAACATCTCCTTTTTCATTTCTAATTTTATTGATTTGAGTCCTCTCCCTCTTTTTCTTGATGAGTCTGGCTAAAGGTTTATCAATTTTGTTTATCTTCTCAAAGAACCAGCTTTTAGTTTTATTGATCCTTTCTACTGTTTTCTTTGTTTCTATTTCATTTATTTCTGCTCTGATCTTCATGATTTCTTTCCTTCTACTAACTGGATTTTGTTTGTTCTTCTTTCTCTAGTTCCTTTAGGTGTAAGGTTAGATTATTTATTTGAGATTTTTCTTGTATCTTGAGGTAGGATTGTATTGCCATAAACTTCCCTCTTAGAACTGCTTTTGCTGCATCCCATAGGTTTTGGATGATCCTGTTTTTGTTGTCATTTGTCTCTAGGTATTTTTTAATTTCCTCTTTGATTTTTTCAATGATTTCTTGGTTATTTAGTAGCGTATTGTTTAGCCTGCATGTGTTTGTGTTTTTTATGGGGTTTTTTCCCTGTAATTGATTTCTAATCTCATAGTGTTGTGGTCAGAAAAGATGCTTGAGATGATTTCAAATTGCTTAAATTTACAAAGGCTTGATTTGTGACCCAGGATGTGATCTGTCCTGGAGAATGTTCCATGTGCACTTGAGAAGAAAGTGTAATCTGCTGTTTTTGGATGGAATGTCCTGTAAATATCTGTTAAATCTACCTGGTCTATTGTGTCATTTAAAGCTGTGTTTCCTTTTTAATTTTCTGTCTGGATGATCTATCCATTGGTGTAAGTGAGGTGTTAAAGTCCCCCACTATTATTGTGTTACTGTCAGTTTCCTCTTTTGTAGATGTTAGCATTTCCCTTGTGTATTGGGGTACTCCTATGTTAGGTGCATATATATTTATAATTGTTATATCTTCTTCTTGTTTTTATCCCTTGATAATTATGTAGTGCCCTTCCTTGTCTCTTGTAACATTCTTCATTTTAAAGTCTATTTTATCTAATATGAGTATTGCTACTCCAGCTTTCTTTTGATTTCCATTTGCATGGAATATCTTTTTCCATCCCCTCACTTTCAGTCTGTATGTGTCCCTAGATCTGAAGTGGGTCTCCTGTAGACAGCATATATATGGGTCTCGTTTTGGTATCCATTCAGTGAGCCTGTGTCTTTTGCTTGGAGCATTTAATCCATTCACATTTAAGGTAATTAAATGTACATTCCTATTACCATTTTCTTAATTGTTTTGGGTTTGTTTTTGTAGGTCCTTTTCTTATCTTGTATTTCCCACTCAGAGAAGTTCCTTTAGCATTTGTTGTAGCATTGGTTTTGTGGTGCTGAATTCTCTTAGCTTTTGCTTGTCTGTAAAGCTTTTGATTTCTCCGTCGAATCTGAATGAGATCCTTGCCGGGTAATCTTGATTGTAGGTTCTTCCCTTTCATCACTTTAAGTATATCGTGCAACTCCCTTCTGGCTTATAGTGTTTCTGCTGAAAAATCAGCTGTTAACCTTATGGGAGTTCCGTTGTATGTTATTTGTTGCTTTTAATAATTTTTCTTTGTCTTTAATCTTTGTCAGTTTGATTACTATGTGTCTTGGCGTGTTTCTCCTAGTGTTTATCCTGCCTGGGACTCTCTGTGCTTCTTGGACTTGAGTGGCTATTTCCTTTCCCATGTTAGGGAAGTTTTTGATTACAATCTCTTCAAATATTTTCTTGGGTCCTTTCTCTCTCTTCTCCTTCTTGGACCCCTACAATGCGAATGTTGGTGTGTTTAATGTCCCCAGAGGTCTCTTAGGCTGTCTTCATTTCTTTTCGCCCTTTTTTCTTTATTCTGTTCTATGGCAGTGAATTCCACCATTCTGTCTTCCAGGTCACTTATCCATTCTTCTGCCTCAGTTATTCTGCTACTGATTCCTTCTAGTGTATTTTTCATTTCAGTTATTGTATTGCTCATCTCTGTTTGTTTGTTCTTTAATTCTTCTAGGTCTTTGTTAGACATTTCTTGCATCTTCTTGATCTTTGCCTCCATTCTTTTTCCAAGGTCCTGGCTCATCTTCACTATCATTATTCTGAGTTCTTTTTCTGGAAAGTTGCCTATCTCCACTTCATTTAGTTGTTTTTCTGGGGCTTTATCTTGTTCCTTCATCTGGTACATAGTCCTCTGCCTTTTCATCTTGTCTATCTCTCTGTGAATGTGGTTTTCATTCCACAGGCTGCAGGATTGTAGTTCTTCTTGCTTCTGTTGTCTGCCCTCTGGTGGACGAGACTATCTAAGAGGCTTGTGCAAGCTTCCTGATGGGAGGGACTGGTGGTGGGTAGATCTGGTGTGCAGAGTTCAGTAAAACTTTAATCCTCTTGTCTGCTGATGGGTAAGGCTAAGTTCCCTCCCTGTAGGTTATTTGACCTGAGGCGACCCAACACTGGAGCCTGCAGGCTCTTTGGTGGGGCTAATGGCAGACTCTAGGAGGGCTCACGCCAAGGAGTTCTTCCCAGAACTTCTGCTGCCAGTGTTCTTGTCCCCACAGTGAGCCACAGCTGCCCCCCACCTCTTCAGGAGACCCTCCAACACTAGCAGGTAGGTCTAGTTCAGTCTCCTATGGGGTCACTGCTCCCTCCCCCTGGGTCCTGATGTGCACACTACTTTGTGTGTGCCCTCCAAGAGTGGAGTCTCTGTTTCCCCAAGTCCTGTCTGCAATCAAATCCCGCTAACCTTCAAAGTCTGACTCTCTGGGAAATCCTCCTCCCATTGCCTGACCTCCAGGTTGGGAAGCATGACATGGGGCTCAGAACCTTCACTCCAGGCGGTGGACTTCTGTGGTATAATTGTTCTCCAGTTTGTGAGCCACCCACAAACTGGGATTTGATTTTATTGTGATTGTGCCCCTCCTGCCATCTCATTGCAGCTTCTCCTTTTGTCTTTGAATGTGGGACATCTTTTTTGGTGAGTTCTACTGTTTTCCTGTTTATGATTATTCAGAAGTTAGTTGTGATTCCGGTGCTCTCACAAGAGGGAGTGAGCACACATCCTTCTACTCCATCATCTTGAACCAATCTCCCCAGGCCCCTCTGTTTTTAAATACCTAATACTTAGAAGCTGCTCAGGATTCCACAGTAGGTCTCAACCAGGCATGTCCAGAAGAATAACCTACAGTGCTTACAAAATAAATACAAGTTCCTGAAACTTCAGGTTCCCAAAGTACATTCTAGGTACGCCTGGAGAACCCTGAGACACTGTAAGAGAGCTGCACAGGTCAAAACCACTTTTATAAGAATACTACAATGCTATTTGCCTTTTCACTCTTATTTTCCCTTAAGCGTGCAATGGAGTTTGCCAGAGGCTACATAATGTGATAGCGTAACAGATTGAATGCATATTAAAAATAGCTGGAATAACAACTACATAGACATAAAGCATATAATTTCCCAGCAGGTGTTGATTTAAAAAAAAAAAAAAGTAAAAAAGTCTCAGTCCAAAAGAAGGCAGGGAATTTCCTGGTTGTCCAGTGGTTAGGACTATGTGCTCTCACTGTGGAGGGCCGGGTTCAATCCCTGGTCGGGGAACTAAGATCCTGCAAGCCCTGCAGTGTGACCAAAAACAAACAATAACTGTAACTTCTTTTTAAAAAGGCAAATACAAGGTAGGGGGGTGGACAGCAGAGAAGAAAAGAAACAGAAAAATATGTAATAATGGGAAATAAACATAAATGTATGAGAATTCACAGAAGTAAATGGCTTAAACCATTGAGTTAAAGGACAAAAATTAATCTAGAAATTATCTTTTAAGTTACTACACGTTGTTTATAAGTAAGACTAAAACAGAGTTGGCAAACTACAGTCCACAGGCCATGCTCCACCCATACCCCACCTATTTTTATATGGTCTTAGGCTAAGAAAGGTTTTTACAATTTTAAATGACTGGGTAAAAAAGAAGACATATATGTGACAGTGACCACACGTGGCTAAGATATTTAGTATCTGGCTCTTTACAGAAAAAGTTTGCCAACATTTGTTTTAAAACATAAAATCATTAGATTATTGAGAACAAACTTATGGTTACCGGGGGGAAGGTGGGGGGTAGGAATGGATTAGGAGTTTGGGAATGGCATGTACACACTACTATATATAAAATATATAACCAACAAGGACCTATACTGTATAGCACAGGGAACTCTGCTCAATATTCTGTAATAACCTAAATGGGAAAAGAATTTGAAGAAGAATAGATACAGGTATATGTATAAATAATAAGTAAATAAATGTTATGTCTTAAGAAAACCCAAATATCAATTAGGTCAAATCAGTAGATAGTGTTCTTCAAGTCTTTTGTGTCTTTACTAATTTTTTGTCAACTCATTCTATCAATTGTTGAAAGTTTTGAAATCTACTCTATTTGTGAATTTTTTGTTTATCCTTTCAGTTTTACCAGTTTTGTTTGATGTTTTTTGAAAGCTCTCTTATTGGTGCATAAAAAAATTAACTAGGGCTTCCCTGGTGGCGCAGTGGTTGAGAGTCCGCCTGCCGATGCAGGGGACGTGGGTTCGTGCCCTGGTCCGGGAAGATCCCACACGCCACGGAGTGTCTGGGCCCGTGAGCCATGGCTGCTGGGCCTGCACGTCCGGAGCCTGTGCTCTGCAACAAGAGAGGCCACAACAGTGAGAGGCCCGCGTACTGCAAAAAAAAAAAGAATGCGTTAAGAATTCTGAAACTTCTTTATTTGCATACTAAGTTTGATCAAATAAGTAAATACAGTGTAGATAAGGAGAACCAGATTTCTTATTGTTAGAGAAAGAAGACACAAATAAGGAAAGGGGAAAGGCTAGAATGAACCCTGTGGTACCAGATTGGACATATCAATATGGAGTCATAGTTTATTACCTTCACACACACACACACACACACACACACACACAGGTAAGTTGATTCTCCAATAAAAGAAACCGGGGATTCTTGGAGAAATGGTTGATTCCAGGGATGAGGCTGGAAAAATACAAGGTGAGCCTGGAGCATCTTATGGTTACAGAAAGTAAGAAAGAAAGAGAAAATGGCAGGGAGAAAGAAGAGAAGGAAGGAAGGAGGGAAGGAAGGAAAGAAGGAAAAAAAGAAAGAAAAATGGGGACTTTGCAAAAGTCATAGGAACCAACCTGAAAGAGCTCCTGGTGGCCAACATTAGAACAACTTAAGCAACAAATCAGTAACAATAATTTCGTATTATGGGACAAAGATAAAATAGATATCCATGAGATCATATTGATAGAAATAAATATTTTTGGTCTATAATCCAAAAGTATTGTTACTTATTTCTTACTCGAGTTGTTCTGTTTTTGCACAGGGCAAACACAGGGTTGAAGCCAGATTTTTCTAACACTCAAGCCCGTGATAATTCTCCTGTAACCGCATACCAGCTAATAAGATACTTCGTTTTACAGTTTACGATCAAGCGATTTTTACTTGTTTTACTAGCTCCAAAGCTGGCTTCACATGCTTTATTTCTCCATGATGAGTCTTTACCTTTAAAACTGAAGAGTGAGCCCCATCCTCCCATAAAACTCTCTCCTCACAAAAGGAATTTTCATCTATCTTATCTTGATGGACTCATCCTATATGTGTGAGTAAGAAGAAAGGTTTTCTACAATCTGTATAAAACCAGCCCTGATCCGTGTTCTTAGGCGTGAGTCTGGGCAACAATTCTTTCTTTTCAAAGTGGCACTGCACCTTGAATTCATCTGGCATAGCAAGGCATCCTAGTCTGAGCCTTACTGATGAATTATGTCTCCACTGGGTTTTTTTCTAAATAATGTTGAATTAGATTTAATCTGAGAACTTCTCCAGTCGGCTTATTTCCTTATAGCAAGTATTGAACTGGATCTCTCTTCTGACTCCCTTGGCTCTTTTCAGATGAGAATAGCCCATCTAATGAGACCTACATCATTCCTGGATTTGAACAAAACCTTCAAAGCCCATGTGACTTAGCACAGTAAGAAATACCTCCAATGTAGGTAACAGAAGCCAAGGTAGAAAGAGGTGTCAGAACTAAGGCAAAGAGGGAAGGAGTAGGCAGACATTCTTTGTGGTTAATTGCAAATTAAGTCTGTCTGACAAGAAAAGAAACCCTTCCTGGTATACATATTTCCCCCTTAGGATCTTAACACCGAGTTATGCAAACTCTCTTGATAGTGATTGTCAGTGAATATTGCCATTGTCTTGATACATATTATTTGAAAATTAGTGTTATGGAAGTAATACTCCAGAGTAAGTTTTTATTTGGATGTTTACTCATCACCCCAAACTAATCATGTTCTAAACTGAACTTACTAGTTCCCTCCTCCCATTTCGTCTCTGGCCATTTCTCTTCCTCGGGTTACCTCGCCCTGGCAGCAGCCTTACCATTCTCATGTTGAACTTGGAGTCATCTCCAGTTTTACATCTTCTTTAAGAGGAAGTACAGTGCTGAGCAACTGGGCTTTGAAGTCAGATCAACCTGGGTTCCTACCCTGAGTCTACCTCCCGTTGGTTACATGCCACTGACCAAGTTATTTTAACCAATTTCCCCTTTGGTTTACTCCTTCGTGATACCAGGAGCATAAAAGTCGGGCCTGCAGCACTATTGTGAGGGTTAAATGAGATAAAGTAAATAGAACATCAGGGCCTGATGCATATTAAAGAGTCCAAAGTATCATATTTAGGTTCTTATTCTTAAAGATAGAAAAGAGGGGCTCTTGAAAACATTGCCTGCTTTTTTAACCAAGCCATAGGGTTAGTAAGCCAATTTGAAATTGCACCAGTAAGCTGCCACAGAACAATGGAAACTAACCAAGGAAGGACTCAACAGAAATACTCAGTAACAAGAAAACAGCTTGGTTTATACCCACTACCTTCTGGTCAACCAGGTTGAGAGGAGAAATGATTACATGACCCAGAGCAGAATTTCTCTAAGTGGGACGTTTGGGGGCAACTGGCTGGCTGCGAAGGACCAACCAGTGGGCAGTGAAAGGCTCACAGGGAAATGCAATGTCCACGCCCACAGTGTTTTTAATTTCACATTTCACGGCAGGCTCTGTATTAGTAACCTACTACGTGAGTTGTTAAAGATTAGTATTATTCATTGTTCTTATTCATAAATATTCATGCATAAAGTGAGCACATCCATTTGTTTATGAATTGTAAAGTTCATACCATGCACACTCATAGAGTTCAAATGCCTACAATTCTCAAGAAATTTCCAATCTCCGTGTTTTTGCAAGATACTTATGTAAAGGATATTTCTTTTATATAATACCTCCCACATACAAGTGCTAATAAGTAGTAATTATTACTGTTATTTAATTCCCTGTAACCATTCACTTGCCAAGTCCTAGATATCCTTCCTCCAAAAAGTTACTCTCTCTCCACTTCTACCATAACCACCTTAACCCAGGCTGGCATCATCTCACAGTTTGATACTTTCCTACTAACTTTAGGCTCCCTGCCCCTTCTGCTAATCCACCCTACAGCTAAATCAAACTCCCTGAAATAACACTTGAGAGTAGCATTCACTTTCTTAAGATATCTAAATCTAAACACATTGACGTGTCTGATTCTTAAGACCACCCTCCGTCATCTGCCCTTCCTATCCAGCTATCCTTAATTCCCACAGTTTGTTGATACAAATTCTCCCTTCCCAGCAAGCCAAGCTCTTCACAGATTCACAAGGTCTACTGGGAATCCAGGAGCGGGAAGTAGGTGGAGCTTTAATTGTAGATAGGTGGAGATCTTCCCTCCACCTCTCCCAGTCTCGCCAGTCAAGATCCACACGCTCTGCCTCCTCTTCCAAACGTTCTTTCCAAACCACTCTAGCCCACTTTCATTTCCCATCAACCAACCCTCAAAGCACTTAAATACTGTGCCACCCACCCAATTCAACACTGTATACATAATAAATTAATTATGCATTGTCTCACAAAGTTCTTGAACCACTCCGTATAAACTTCTTGTAAATCATCATTTCCTTGCCAATAGATAATTTCCCCAAGGATGGAAAGTATGCTTTATTCAGCTCTTGCATTTTAAAATAGTGAGCATGTAATATAATGAGTTATCACATAGCATACAGTAATTACTATGAGCAAATTACGAGGCATTTTAGCTGAGTTATTTAATTTAATATAACAGCAATCCTATATGGTAGATATTTGTTATAAAGATAAATATTCTGAGATCTGAAAACAAAGTGATTTGCCCAAGGTCACAGAGCTACTAAACAGCAAAACCACGAGTTAATTCCGGGAATAACTGATGCTTGAGTCTTGACTGTGGCACGTACTGAACACAAAGTTGACGGGTGATGGATCTTTAATACCCGCTTGCCCTAATGTATACAACTTCAAAAACTTCCCCACCAATGAACGGGGCAGAGCAGAGTCTCAAATCTCAGTAAATACTTGTTGGTTGATCGACTATAGGCAAAAGTCATGTAATTAGCCTAATTAGCTTTTAGTATTTCAGTGATGAAGAGAGCACATGACTACATTTTCCAACACCACTGAGAATTCTTTCAGCTTATTTTCAAAAACTTGGAGTTCTACTACACATTTTCCACTTGGGGAAACGCACAAAGGCTACCCAGATGAGAACAAAGGGATGCTATTTATTCAGAGCTTGTAATAGCAATGGGAGTCAGCCACCATCACTTGTGTTTGGCAGGCAGCAGGGAAGTGGGAAAGCTTTATGTTGTAAAAAGGCAAGGCTTCAGGAATGCCCTGATTGGGAGTTGTTGGCCTGAGGGACGTGGAGTTGAGCTAACCAGAGAGGGTATCTCATGTGATGGGTTTGGGGAGCATATGTACCTTTCTGTGTTTGGCCCTGAGTTGAAATGGAGGTGGGCTAGGAAAGCTGGCGGTCACTGACCAAGTTCTGAGCTTTCTGGGCCACTTGCTGCAGAGACTGTGGGTCAGAGATCCATTGTCCTGGCCATTGTCCGTTGGTTTATTCACTCTCTCACATTTAACTCTGAGCCACGTTTTATCCTAATTTATATTTTGCAGGTATTTGGAGTCCTGCCTCTATTTGTTATTATAGAAATCCAACTTGATTTGTTTCCAAAGACTTAAGTTTATTGGGTTAATAAATTGCTTTCTTGGGAAATGCAATTTTCTATAGAGGCTCCTCATTTCTTAAAAAATAAGCTTTTCTCCCAAAAAAACGTATGAAGAAGCAATTAAATCAGAAGATGACTACAAGCGTCACTTTTCCTACATAAAGCAGTCAGGGAAGTTCTAGTGCTAACAAAGAATGTTATTCCAGCAGCCATAGGTTATAAATAAGGACATTGGCCTGGTTTCAGTATAGATTAGAGTGAACCCTCTCCCATAACCACACTCAGGACTATTTTAAATCTCTGAAGGTTTTGACATTTGTAAAGTTGTTGGGGTTTTTTTCTCCCACTTTTACAAGATTCTGCCTAGCTTGTTTCTGAAAGTACCTAAAATACAAAAGGCAAAAATCTTACAAGATAATACACGTACTGGGGCAAGGGTTATATGGGAAACCGTTGTGCCTTCTTCTCAATTTTGCTGTAAGAGAAAAACTGCTCTAAAAAAAAAAGTTAAGTCAAAAAAAAAAAAAACCTATTAGGTATCATATTTTTTCATGATAGCAACTCTATAACTAACTCATTTGAATTTTTGTCAACTAGTTTTGTCAAATCCAGGTGTTGAAGGACTTTATTCTCTGAAACACTTATCTTTTTTGATGCTCATTTCACTGAATCACAAGCCAATTTCTCCAATTCTCTCTCTCTTTCTTTTTTTTTTTTGGCTGCACTGAGTCTCCATAGCGGGCTTCTCTCTGGTTGCCGCACATGGGTTTAGTTTCCCTGCGGCATGTGGGATCTTAGTTCCCCGACCAGGGATCGAACCCACGTCCCCTCCGTAGGAAGGTGGATTCTTAACCACTGGACCACCAGGGAAGTCCCTCCAATTCTCTTTATGCAGCTCATACTGGGTTGGAAATTACAACTGGTTTTATTCAAAGCTTTAGTCCTGGGTCCAAGAGAATACAGTACTTCATTATTTAGAATTGTGCCATTACCTGTTACCTGAAAATTAGGGACAAGTCAGCGTATGCTCATCCAAAAAAAAAAAAAAAAAGCAGTTTTCTCAGGAAAAAGGTAAACTAAGAATCGTTTTAAAAATTAGGATTCTTAAAAATGAGAATTAATTAGCAGGCAACACTTTGTGCTACTGAGTAAACTGAAGGACGTGGAAGCTGACCTGGTTTTCAAGAAGTTCTGATCTAGTCAAGCATCACAGTCCTAAGTAAACACACCGAAACCACCAGCCCAGGTAGAGTGGAAAGAGGGAAATGCCAGGTACTGGAGTGGGATCATACGCATGTGGGCCAGGAGTGGGAACGTTAGTGAATAAAGCTTCCCGGAAGAGGCCAATCTTTAGCCAATTCTTGAACTGGCAGGAGCATTTATGATAATAAATATATATTGTAGAGTATTTTAAATATGTTCTACACACCCTAGGTGGGCAAGATAACTCACCTACCCACTGCTACTTAACTTGACGTCAACTTTCAAGCTGTACTTCCTGCCACTCCAAACTGTGATTTAAATGGGGTCTTAAAAGGGAAGCTAGTTCGGAATTCAGCATTGCATTAGCCCAGCGCCGGTTCTAGTACTATGCCTAAGGAAATAGTTCGGCATATTGTCTTCTAAAAGTGCATCTAGAACAATTTTTCTTTCTCTCTTCTGCTGCCATAAAAATGGAAATAAGAAATTCCTATATGCCTGGTGTTAGAAAGATAATAGTGAATTAAGCAACACGAACACACACACACTCAATACACATCTTAATTCTCGCGATAGTATTTGCACCGAAGCTCAGTTGAATGGGTGAGTGGTAATGGTTCAGGTGTAGTTTTGAAATTCTAGCTCAGTCTGCTTTTTCTAGTTATGACTATCAGCTAAGTTTTCTGCATTGGAGGTCAGCCCTGGGAGAGAAGGGAAAAGCTGTTTCTGGCCCCCAGGCCACTCTGTCCAGGGAAGGAGAAATGCTTTCTTATTTCAGTCCCATAACAATCATCTCTTTATGTGTCCACCTTCCTCACACTAGACTGTGAACCTTTCCAGGGCAGGGGCTGAATTCCCCACGGGGAGATCAAGGAGAGACTGCATCAGGGGGCTGGATGCCTGCACGCTGTATCTGCCCACCTGCGTCACTTCCTTTCCTTGGCAAAGTCAAACCTTTAAAGCATTTACAATTTTGGCTTTGCGGCAGCCATAGTGGAATTCCTTCTATCAATAGTTTAACAATGGCTTTAGTTGCTTCACCTCTGGAACCAGCAAAACAGCCCTAACGCTCTCCGCTTGTGTGTGTCTGTGTGGTTACTGAACACTTAGTGTGTGATCTTCAAATGTCACTGTCTGACGTTTCTAGTTTACCAGCATTTGGGGAATAAATGCCCTTGACAGCTGCACTTGAGGTGGGTTTTGGTGATGAACTAGACCAGAATGAGCGTGCCTCTGGGGTAAGACGTGTGGTCCCATCTGTTTTTTTGGTTTTTTTTTTTTAATCATGTTTTCCTTTTAATTGACACGGTTTCCTCTCTCGGGTGCTACTTTGGTAATGATTAGGTGCCCACCTCTCAAGAACATTGCATCTGAACAGGCTGAGACAGAGCCAGTGTGAACACAGACCCCAAAGCAGGGCTTTCGGGATAAAAATAACAGGAAAAAGCAGCCTTTCTCTTCTCTTACAAAGGGAGTCACTCAGAGGGTCCAAAGCTCTGTTTTCCAAATGTAGAAAACCTGGAGCTCAATGCAAACTGGAAACCAAAATATATCAGAAATGAAGCAGAGGGCTTCATCAAATACTCCAGGTCTGATCATCCCGCCTCTTCTACAGGGAATGGCCCCCCTCCAGCATTTCTAAAGGAAGATGTTTTGTTTCTATTTCACTTTCCAACTGGGTATAAAATCTACTAAAAGGGATGCAATGAATCAGAATAAGTCCGCTCACTCACAAGACACTCCCAGGTAATGATTTTTGGTTGCTGAGATTATTCAGCACATTATTTCAAAGTGGCAAAATCCAGGACAATCTGAGAAGAGAATTCAAAAGTGGCGGCTACATTTGCTGACAGGTCATGTGAGACACACACACACAGCCCATGTTTCAGTGTGCATGTCAAGGGCCCAGACCCCTGATCAGCTCAATACGTTATTTTGTACATTACAGTGCACAGAGCAACAGAGGGAGAGACACTTTCCTGGAGGGGTTCATCCTCTCCGAAGGAGGCTGGAGACCAGGGCCCTCATTAGCTGGACCCCTCCTCTTTGGTTGCGATGGCCTCCGAGACAGCCGTTTCCTTTGATCCAACCACTGGCTTCTCGTCCTCCTGGGGATAGAGGTCCGGGTACTTCTGCATGCACTCCTGCATGGCCTGGATTGGTCTACACAGTCCGACCCCTTGACATCCTCTGTGCTGCAATGGAAGCGGGAGAAGGCCGCCTTGAACTGTTCCCCACGCGGGCCACCGGCCACCCCCCGCCAGGCACGGACAGTTGCAGTTGATGTCGTCTCGGTTGGGTAGGATCGGTCCGTGCTCCTCGTACGGATCATTGGGGTCGTCGGCCACCAGCTCCGCGTTGCTTGGAGTTTCACGGTCTTCTCTGGTCACCAATGTGATTCTATCCTGCCCTTCGCGCCGGCAGTAGGCCATGGTGCAGCCCGGCGCTCCGACCTCGCGGCGATTGCGGCGGCGGCCTCACGCCGTCGGTCCCATCTGTTCAAGGCTGACGTTGAATAACTGATAATGAGTGACCAGACTCAAGTCGTGCCCTGGTAACAAGACTGTTTGGAACAGCAAATCCCACTTAAAAAAAATACTACAGATAAATGGTATCTCTTTGAATGCCTGGTGTAGTACTTAGAGGCCAGTTTACAATTTTTCAATTAAAGTGATTCCTTCTTGGTTGCATTAGTGGCAAGAAAAAAGGGACACTTTATTTATTTATTTTTTGGCTGTGTTGGGTCTTCGTTGCTGCATGTGGGCTTTCTCTAGTTGCGGCGAGCAGGGTCTACTCTTCGTTGCGGTGCGCGGGCTTCTCATTGTGGTGGCTTCTCTTGTCGTGGAGCACGAGCTCTAGGTGCGCGGGCTTCAGTAGTTGTGGCTCGTGGGCTCAGTAGTTGTGGCTCACGGGATCTAGAGCGCAGGCTCAGTAGTTGTGGCTCACGGGCTTAGTTGCTCCGTGGCATGTGGGATCTTCCCTGACCAGGGTTCGAACCCGTGTCCCCTGCATTGGCAGGTGGATTCCTAACCACTGTGCCACCAGGGAAGTCCCCCCCAAAAGGGACACTTTAGAAAGAACAGCAAATCATCCGGATAGAGATATTTTAAGTATAAACAATGATTTCAGGAGCAAGACTAAATTATGTAATCACTTTCTCCTTAACTTCAGTGTCAAACTACTAATGATCATGAAATAAAGTTAAAGAATGTAGAAAAAGGAATAGAAGGAAGGAAATAGCTTTTGTACTTTTTCAGGTTTATCAGCCAGTTTTTTCCTTCCCAACACTATAGCCGTATTATTTAAAATATAGAATGAAAACCCATATGTATTAAGACATGCTTGTTATTCACACAGCAGCCCAGATTTGAAGAGAAAGATGAATAAAAACTAATTATGGCACAGAAATAGAATGAGAATTAGAACTCCAGTTTCTCTCGGTGTTCAATTATATTTTTATCAGCCTTAGAAACTATAAGGGAAAAATCCAAAATCAATAAAACCAGTAATTGATGGAAATGTCTTTTAAAGATGCAGCAATGAATATAAACTTTCTGCACACAATTTTAACGGTAGTGCTGTTTTTCCCCAACATTTCCTAGATCTGTGGCTTTGAGTCCGGCCCCATGCTGTCAGTCTGCTTTAGCACATCATGAAGGGAAGATGGGAAACACTACTTTTGGAGCTGCGTGATAGGATTTTCTAACACAGTGCCTGAGTGTGTGCTTGGTATCTTATCACTTGACTTAAAAACCACTTTGAAGCTTTGAATTAGGATCATCAATATAATAATTTGACAGCATTCGTTCCCTTTGGTAATAAAACATGATTCTTTTTTGGATTCTCTTAGCCTTACCAAAAAAACAGAGTATTCAAAGATCTCCAACACAAGTTCTAGCTCAAGGACACTTTTGTTCTAATGTATATTCCTAATATATATTTGTGTTTAAAAAACATTAATATCCATTAGCCTCATAAATCTCACCATTATAATTTTATTTGTCTTTATTATTAATCTCATATGAATACTGAGGATCAAGGAATTGAAGTATAATTCAATTTGAGACCGTCTGTGTCAACAGACTCTCAGCTAAAGCCAGTTAAATATGATTTTAGGTTTCTGAAGAGCCCATGGATTATGAAAAATAAATTAGTCGTTAAGAGATCTAAGATGTGGGTGAGGGAAAATGTTCCAACCAAAAACACTCTGAAAACAAACAGACATAGAAAACAAATGTATGGTTACCATAAAGGGAAAGGGCAGGGGAGGGATAAATTAGGAGTTTGGGATTAATACAATAGATATACACTACTGTATATAAAATAGATAAACAACAAAGACCTACTGTATAGCACAGGGAACTATAGTCAATATCTCGTAATAACCTATAATGGAAAAGAATCTGAAAAAGATCTGAATCACTTTGCTGTACACCTGAAACTAACACAACATTGTAAGTCAACTATTACTTCAGTTTTTTTTAAAAAAAACCTCTGATAAATTAGGAACTAAATAATGACAGTCTGTGACACAGTGTAGAGAAGAACAAGAGGATTAAACAGTAACCTACCACCCAGATCCATCACATGGGGCCAGAAGAGGAAGAAAAGGAAATAGCACATTTAAGGCATTAGTGACAACATTCTGACACATATTTCCACAATAGCTTCTATGGTACAGAAGACACACACCAAAATTTGTCTGTTTGCTTCTTAAAATATATGCATTTTTTAAAGTTTACTCAGAACTGAGTTAATTTAGTATAGCAAAAATTCAATTTGACTGTTGAAACAGTTGCAGGTAATTGCCTAGACTAATAAAATGAGCTGTAAAAACGACTGAAAATGTTAAATGATCTCTTAAAGCTCTAATTTGTCATGGAATAATAATAATGCCATAAGGAGTCAGCATTAGGACTGGTACTGAAACCGTGCACCTCAGGCTGGGACTTGAACCCATGTGCCCAGACTCAAACCCGGCCAAAACCCATAGTCTTCCAACTGAGATCACACACCTAGTTTCAGAACTTAATGAAACTCAGGTTCTCGATGTCTCATCACAGAAAGAATTCAGTGAGAAACAAAGTGATAGATAAGAAGTGGATTTAGAGAGAAACACACTCCACAGACAGAGTGTGGGCCATCTCAGAAGGTGAGGGCAGCACCAGGGTATGGAGGTTGTCAGTTTTTATAGGGCTGGGTAATTTCATAGGCTAATGAGGGGGAGGAGTATTCCTGCTTTTTCCGGAAGGGGCGGGGATTTCCAGGAATTGGGCCACCACCCACTATTTGATCCTTCTGGTCGGCCTTGGAATTGTCATGGTGCCTGTGGGTGCGTCATTTCGCTTGCTGATGTGTTACAGTGAGCGTATACTGAGGCTCAAAGTCTAGTGGAAGTTGACTTGTCCGCCATCTTGGACCCATTTGGTTCTAATCAGTTTATGTCATGTCCTCAGGCTACGTCATTCTTCTAAAGGTTGTGCCCTACGCCTTTCCCTCCTGTTTCAGTACCCTGATGGAGGTTATTGAGAAATCACGCTTTGTTGTTAATTGCCTGCTCAAAGTTAAGAGAGGGCTTCCCTGGTGGCGCAGTGGTTGGGAGTCTGTTTGCCGATGCAGGGGACACGGGTTCGTGCCCCAGTCCGGGAAGATGCCATCATGCTGCGGAGCGGCTGGCCGCTGAGCTTGTGCGTCCGGAGCCTGTGCTCCGCAACGGGAGAGGCCACAGCAGTGAGAGGCCCGTGTACCACACTCACTCAAAAAAAGTTAAGTGAGATCAGAAATTTGTAGGCTCAAGGCCAGGTTCTAGGAAGCTGGGAGGTCTGTGTTTTAGGCTCTTCTCACCCAATCCTTCCATTTCTTTGAGAACCCTGGGAATGTCTAGCTAAATGTCACTTCCTCCAGGAAAACTTTCCTGAATTTTCCCAACTCTGAAAGTTCGCTGTTGTCTCTTTTTCCTATGCTTTTTGGCACACATCCCAGCAGGCTTGTGCATGCAGAACAAAGACTGACTCTTCATATTTGAATTCTCAACATTTCGGAAGTTAACCGTAACGGTAACTAATACACAGCACTCAGCGTGTGCCAGGCACTGTTCTAAACACTGAGTGTTTATCAGCTCTCGTCTTTTCTCATAGCAGCCCTCATGTAGGTACTACTCTGATCCCCATCTTTCAAGTGAGGACTCTGAAGCACAGAACTGATAGGTAGGTCACCCCAGATCGCGGAGCTGGCACATCCTAAGTGACCTCACCTCTGTCATGCACTAGACAATGGCATTCCGTGAACGTGTCTAGATTTTGTATTTGACCAACTACCCAAAATCATCCATGGAGTTTCCTAAAGTCTTTTCCACACCCTTAACAATTTATTCTTTTAGGGTGTGTGTGTGTGTGTGTGTGTGTGTGTGTGTGTGTAAAATCTAAACCTTTTTAGCCTCATAAAATGCAAATTTATTTTGAGTGTTAAGACTTAGTACCATACTAATTCCATTGTGGCAGCCTCCCAGGGCCTGGGATAGAAGCCTGGGGCCGCCTGCCTTTTGCTTAGCAATACGGGGCTGGGACTAAGCCCAGGTCCTGGTTTCCTCCAATCCTGACAGAAAAGTTGCCAGTCTGTGTGGCTATGGATATGTGCTCTCAGGAAAAAAAGTAACTTTCTTAGTTCCGTTTCTTTTTCTTCATTTTTCTTTTTTTTTTTCTTTTCACATATTGGTTCCTTTTATTTACAGGGTAGCAAAATAGTTATATTTTTGTGCACTTTGTCTGAACAAATCACCACAAACTTAACTACATACGAACTTAAATAATATTGGCTCGCAGTTTGTAGGGCAGAAGCCCCAGTGGGCTCAGCTTGTTTTTCTGTTCCAGGCTGCACAGAGCAGGAATCAAGGTGTCAGCCTCCCTATTTGGAGGGAGGCTTAGAGATGGATCTGTTTCCAGGCTCACTCAGATGTTGGCCGAAGGCCGTTTTTTGCAGCTGTAGCACTGACGTCTGTCAGCTTCTGGAAGCCTCTACACTCCTTAGCTCACGGCCCCCTTCCTCCATCTGAAAGCCAGCAAGGGTCCCTCTCCCACTTGGAATCTCTCTGACCTCCCCCTGGACATCCTCATTCTGACCCTTTGCTTTCCTTTTTGTCATTTAAGGTCTCATGGGATTACACTGGGCCCAAACCCGTCATCTGGGATAATCTCCCTATTTTAAGATTAACTGATAAATTACCTTAACTCCATCTGAAAAGTCCCTTCACAGCAGTATCTAAATTAGCATTTGATTGAATAACTGGAGGACAGAAGTCCTGGGGGCATCTTTAGAATTCTGCCAGCCACACCTTGTTGACCCTCAAAGTGTAAACATGAAAATGTTTCCTTGACCACAAGTTAAGAATGCTCATGTGTTTTTATTTATTTTTTTTTTAAATAAATTTATTTATTTATTTATTTTTGGCTGCATTGGGTCTTCATTGCTACACGCAGGCTTTCTCTAGTTGCCGTGAGTGGGGGCTACTCTTCGTTTTGGTGCGCAGGCTTCTCATTGCGGTGGCTTCTCTTGTTGCAGCGCACGGGCTCTAGGCACGTGGGCTCAGTAGTTGTGACTCACAGGCTCTAGAGCGCAGGCTCAGTAGTTGTGGCGCACAGACTCAGTTGCTCCGCGGCACGTGGGATCTTCCCGGACCAGGGCTCGAACCCGTGTCTCCTACATTGGCAGGTGGATTCTTAACCACTGCGCCACCAGGGAATTCTCGTGTTTTCATTTTTTTACTCCACATATTTTCCAACTTACTAGCTATGGTACCTGTTAACAACAAATACACGGAAACTAGGAATTTAGTTATAATTCTAATAAAAAGACGTTTTTACCAGTGGGTGGATTACTTTCTATAACATCCCTTTATGATGTGTAAATATACCAATTGAATTGAATGATATGAAATATATGAATATGTGTATTAATATCTGGGATTTTTTACTATCAATAAAACTGATTATAAAAATAATTTCAACGTGGTGATTAAATTTTGCTTCAGGTTTTACATGCAGCACAGTGACGCTTACAGGGGAAGATCTTGGCGAGTTGATGGCACATAGCCTCTAGGTGTTGTGTGCCTAGAGCATTCCAGAAAGACAGTGTCGATCTTTCTCAAAAATCTCCCCAGTTACCCTACTGCATCAGACTCTCAGTGTTCACGTTTCCTCTCCTCTGACATTTCCACTGCGGCAACCAAAGGCCATTTCCTCTTGGCCTGTCAACAGTGAAAATTGAAAACAGCTGCTCCCCAATCCTTTGGATAATAGGTTCTCTGTGTACATTGGGTTACCAAGTCTTTAAGGTCACCTCCAATACCTGAAGAGGTCACAGAGGTGGAGAGTTTTGAAGTTGAAAGTCGTCTTTGTAATCATGTAATCCAATTTCCACCCAAGGCCGGGGTCCCATCTGTAACTTCCATCCCCCAGCCATCCTCTGGCCTCTGCACAAACACTTCCAGAACAGGAAATTCGTGATCCCTAAAGCAACATATTTCTCGTTTAGATGACTTGAATTGTTAGAAACGTTATTCTTTTTTTTTTTTTATGGGTATACTATTTTATTATCGTTTAAATTTCACCAAGAATGAACTCAAGTACATGCTAGCCATATGTTCAGATTTTTGAAATAAAGATAAAATGGAAAAACAGCTTTAAGGGTGCAATGTACTTAACACTGCATAATATATTCAACTAGGCAATCTAGGGGGTGGCATAGCTATGCACTTAGGAGCACAGACAATATAGGGATAAACCCTGGAATTGGAGGGAAAACCATTCGGGACTGAACAGAGGTCCCTGGTTGCTGACAGAATGTCCCCTTGACTTCAGACTTGAGACAAACCCAGGGAGTCTGTCAGTATACAAAAACCACTGATTTCAGAACAGTAATAGGATAGATTGGCCACAGCCAATTCAGACTGCGGGGTCCAGTATGGAGCGAGCCGGGTTGGCTGGAGGCTGGAGATGTTGTAGCTGAAGACCAGCATAGGTAGACGAGCAGCCATCTTCTAAAAATCGCTGACTTATACACAAGTTCCTAAGATGCTTTTCCCAAACAGGGTAGAAACGTTGTTCTTATATTTAACTGGAATCTGACTGTCGTTTCTACAGGACCTTATGAGAACGCATTCATGCATTTTCTTTTACACAGTAGTTCACCTATATGAAGAGGTCTCCTGTTCCCTTACACGGTTTATTTAAACTTTATCATTTCTTCATGTGAAATGGCTTACATTCATCTTATCCATTTTTTAAATTTCTGTATGCTCTTTATTTTGTGAATGCCCCTCTTTTAAAAACGTATCCAAATAATGAAATAAGTGACCCACAGTTACAGTCAAAAATATGATTGACATTTAAAAAACAGAATACTCAGTAGCATAAGGAAGGCTCAAAAGAAGATAGTATATTTCCATTCTTATAAATTCAAAATCTATCTTGTTTACAGTTGTATATATAGATAATATTATTATAAAGAAAAGCCAGTTAACGAATATTATAAAAGTCACTATAGTGCTTAATTCTTGAGATAGAATGAGGTGTGAATAGGGAAGCCCATGGGTTGGGTTTAGGGAATGTTTTACAGTATTAGCAGTGTTTTTGTTTGTTTGTTTGCTTGTTTGTTTTGATTTTGGCCATGTTGTGCAGTTTGTGGGACTTTAGGTCCCAAACCAGGGGTCAAACCTGTGCCCCCAGCAGTGGAACTGGGGAGTCCCTAACCACTGGACCGCCAGGGAATTCTTCTCAACAGTGCTTTATTTGCTGACTCTAGTGATGATTTCATGATATTCACCTTACAGTTTCATTAATTGTGCATATACTTTTTTTTTTTTAGATTCCATATATATGTGTTAGCATACAGTATTTGTTTTTCTCTTTCTGACTTACTTCACTCTGTATGACAGTCTCTAGGTCCATCCACTTCACTACAAATAACTCAGTTTCATTCCTTTTTATGGCTGAGTAATATTCCATTGTATATATGTGCCACATCTTCTTTATCTATTCATCTGTTGATGGACACTTAGGTTGCTTCCATGTCCTGGCTATTGTAAACAGAGCTGCAATGAACATTTTGGTACATGACTCTTTTTGAATTATGGTTTTCTTAGGGTATATGCCCAGTAGTGGGATTGCTGGGTCGTATGGTAGTTCTATTTTTAGCTTTTTAAGGAACCTCCATACCGTTCTCCATAGTGGCTGTATCAACTTACATTCCTACCAACAGTACAAGAGGGTTCCCTTTTCTCCACACCCTCTCCAGCATTTATTGTTTGTAGATTTTTTGATGATGGCCATTCTGACCGGTGTGAGATGATATCTCATTGTAGTTTTGACTTGCATTTCTCTAATGACTAATGATGTTGAGCATCCTTTCATGTGTTTGTAGCAATCTGTATATCTTCTTTGGAGAAATGTCTGTTTAGGTCTTCTGCCCATTTTTCGATTGGGTTGTTTGTTTTTTTGATATTGAGCTGCATGAGCTGCTTGTATGTTTTGGAGATTAATCCTTTGTCAGTTGCTTCATTTGCAAATATTTTCTCCCATTCTGAGGGTCAGAAGAACCTAAGGGCAAGATGGGAATAAAGATGCAGACCTACTAGAGAATGGACTTGAGGATACGGGGAGGGACAAAGTGAGAGAGTTGCATGGACATATATATACTACCAAACGTAAAACAGATAGCTAGTGGGAAGCAGCTGCATAGCACAGGGAGATCAGCTCGGTGCTTTGTGACCACCTAGATGGGTGGGCTAGGGAGGGTGGGAGGGAGGGAGACGCAAGAGGGAAGAGATATGGGGACATATGTATATGTATAACTGATTCACTTTGTTATAAAGCAGAAACTGACACACCATTGTAAAGCAATTATACTCTAATAAAGATGTTAAAAAAGAGAAAAAAATTATGCATATAAGTTGTATGTATTTTTCTGAATGTATATTTCACACCTGTGCCCAGTTAGTTATTAGCATTTTTCTCTAAAAATGTGGATGCATATATTTTGACTGAACAATTCACTTTCTAGAAAATTGTCCCAAGCAAATAATTAAGAATATGCACAAAATCTAGCTCAATGTATGTTTAATGCAGTAATGATTACAATAGGCAAAAAAAAAAAGGCCCAGAGTAAATTAAATACCCAAAGTTAGATTGAGTTATTTATGATATATGTATGTATTGATAGAAAAACAGTTATGATTTTTTTTTGCTAAATATAAAAAAATAAGATACAAACCTGTATAATTACATTTTTAGAAAATCTGAAAAGGACTTCAATGAAATATTAAGATCATCTCTCAGAGGTTTAATATGGTTTATTTTTATTTTCTTCCTCTTTTCCATCTCTGCTTTTAGATTATTCTATAATGATGTGTGCACAGTACAATTTTGTAATACAAGTATTATTAAAAATAAAAATATAATGGCCCTCGTGGACATAATACTCTAAATGTGTTGTGGATTCTGGTGACTTGCCTCCTACATAGAGACCATGTGCAGCCAGTTTTGCACAGTGTTTGTAGAAGCGGCTATAGCACACTGTGTGAGAAAAGAAATGGGAATAGTCAAGTGAAATACAAGATCAGCTGAATTCAAACCACACCTTTTTAAATTTAGGTTTTTAAAATCAAAGTTATTTAACAGCATAAAGAGTCAAGTAGTCTTGTCAAAGCCTTGGTAGGAGAAGAGCAAGCACCAGGCTCCTCTCTTCCCCAAATATGTTGCATTCCCCAATATGCAACAATTTCAAACCTTTCTGCTGATTCTTGTAGTACCTGCCTCCCTATTCTACACAACAGGTGGATATGGCTCCATCTTGTAGCGTGGAGCATTATCTATTGATTTCCCTCTACAGGAGGTAAAGATTTATCTCTTTTCACTATTACACACATGCACATTCCTGTCCTCCCAACTTCACAAGATCACGATTTAGCTTATAAATATTTGGTGTTTACATCATGACAAATGCAACACAGCTGAGTCATGTACTAGTCAGCACTGAAAACCTTTTTGTTTGCCTTGGCGTTAGTAATTGTTTCCGTTTATTTGCTTGGTTTTCAATGTTCTTATCTTCCTCAGTTGTACAAACCCCAAACTCATCCCCAGTTGTATAAACCTCCTCTCAGTTCATTCAGTACATTCCCTGTCGATCAGGTTAACAATTTTTTTTTGAAGAAATCTTTCCCAGAGCTCCTGACTGTCTCTCATAGACCTGGATGCTCACGCCGACCTCTTCTGTCATCCTGGGTGTTCCTTTCCCTTCTCTCTTGTGTTGACCTGTGTCCTGGATCCTGTGACATCCTCCTTCTTGAAATGTTTCCTCCCATATTTTGGTGGAACACATTCCTTTGTAGCTTCCTAAACAGAGCTGCATGGAAAGTCATTTCTTTTGCTATTTCAAATGTCCCAGAAGTCTTTATTCTACCTTTTCACTTAATTGATGGTTTCTGTAAGTACAGAACTCTAAGCTGGAACCATTTTCTCTCAGAATTTGGAAGGCATTTCTCCCTGTCTTCCAGTTTCCAGTGTTGCAAAGTCTGATGCCAGTTAGATTCTTGAATTTTTACAGGTAATCTTGAGTTCTTCAGTTTTGGAACTGTCTTGAATTCTTTCTTTAATAATTTTTTCACCTCCATTTTCATACTTCTTTCCTCCTGAGTCCTCTCTTAACCAGATGTTGAAACTTCTGGAAGAGCCTTAATTTTCTTGCCTTTTTTATCCATTTTCCATACTTTGTCTTTTCCTCTGCTTTCTGAGAGCTTTGTTCAAATTTATCTCCCAATCATTCTATTGAGGTTTATCTCCCAATCATTCTATTGAGGTTTCCATTTCTGCTATTACATTTTTAATTTCTAAGAGCACTTATTTTGATCTGTGAATGCTCTTTTTTGTTTTTTTTGATAGTACCCTATTCTTAGCTCATCAATGAAATAGCTTCCCTTATCTCTCTGATAATAGTTTCTTTTTTATTATTATGATTATCTTCCTTTTGTATTGTCTCTGTTTCTTCCAAATTGCTTTTCTTTCTACCCCCTTGTTTTGATCTCTTATTTTCTGTGATTCTTGGCTGGATACCAAAAAGCTGATTAGAAACTCTACAAAAGAGAAAAGGGCTTGTCAGTTATGGGTGTCACTGTAAGGTCATCTGGCTGAGCCAATTAGCTGGAGAATCTCCAATGTTCATGCCTTTAGATCCTTCTTCCTGGAGTTACTTGGCTTGACAGAGAGGAATTTTCTAATCTCTGCCTGAAACCAAGCAGGACCCTGTGGGGCTCCTGGGCATGGAAGACTTTCCGTGTTCCCCATTTCTTGTATGTAGAGAACAGACTCCAGCCTCTATGACCTCCCCTGAATCCCAAAGGGCAGATTTGAACAGCCTCTAATCAGGGAAGGGAGGGGATACAGAGACAAGGGAGGAACAGCAAAAAACAATAGTGCAGCCTTAGGGCAGAGTCCTGGTTCCCCCTCAAGGGATACACATAACAATATCTTTGAGCTCTTTACAGAACTAAAATCCCCAACAATGGAAGATGTCAGCATTCTTCATTCCAGAGAAGATCACCTGAGGCCAGATTAAAGGAGCACAGGCCCTGAGCACACCCTAATCTTATCAGCAACCCCATCCTTGAACCCCTGCTATAAAACTCCTCACCAAATTCTCCTGGGCTGGGAAGCACAGTTTTTGAGGGCAAGAGCTCGAGCTCGCTGTGTCCCTCTTTGCCTAGCAGAGCAATAAAGCTATTCTTTTCTACTTCACCCAAAACTCTGTCTCCGAGATTCAATTCGCACCTGTGCACAGAGTCTTGAGTTTTCAGCATCACGCCTAGAGTGAAGACGCCAACATCCTAGGTCTAGCGGGGGGGAAGAAGACTTGGTGGTAAGGGGGTCTCAGTGTCGATATGCGCATGCTGTCACATAATCCCCCTGTTTTCAGTAGAGAAGACCAGCTTTCAACTCTCCCAGGAGTCCTCCAGTTCAGCCAGACCCACCCCAGATACTAACGTCCAGTCTTTCCCAAAACAGGAGGGGAAACTGGGAGTACCAATTTCTTAAAAACACTTTCATGGAGTCTCTCGGTTTCTAGCTCCCCTCTCAGCCATCTTCCAGGGGTACTTGGTGCTGTCAATGCTCAGCTTTGGGGATTTTGTCCAACATAAATCAGGTGCTTCCCAGCTTTCCCACAGCCAACAGATTCAGCTTTCTTAAGTCTGCTAGACCAGTAACGATTCATCCAGTTATCTTTCTATAGCTTCCAGTTATCTTCTGCTTTCTAGCTTCCAGTTATCTTCTCTCCCTTTTCTTTGCCCTGGACAGTATACATATATATTTTTTTAATAATCCAGTTTATTAGGGATTTGGCAATGTGCATGGATAAACACGTGTGTCTAATTCGCCACCTTAATTGGAAACTACCCATATGCTTTGTCATATGAACTTCCCTCATTACAAGTCTTTCCATATTTTATATGTTCCAATCTACTCCCTGAAAAAAAAAACAGTAGGCATGTATACTTTCAAATTTTAGCCTTGTGTTTTTTTGCTCGTTTTTCACCATTTAAAGGTAATTTGGAAACTCAATCATGTGGTAGAAATGGCAATAACAATAAAGAGAGCTACTATTTTATGTGTATACAGCACTCTACTAGATGAAAGTAATATGTATCCCTCATAAATGTGTGTTATCTGCACATCTGATAGCTACGTTCTTTGTCTTCATTTAAGTCATGGGCTGGGAAACTACAGCCATGGCCCCAACCTGGCCTGCTGCCTGTTTTTGTAAATAGTTTCATGGGAGCTCATTTGTCTACATATTGTTTATGGCAGAGTTGAACGCTTGCAACAGACAGCATATGATTTGTAAAGCCTAAAATACTTACTCTTTGGCCCTTTAAGATGAAGTTGGCCAACCCCTGCTTCAAGTTATTGATAAAACATATTAAATATGACAAGACTGGATCTAATCCCATTAAGTGAGGCACTAACCTCCCTGTCGGCGGACATTGATTAATTAACCAGGACAACTAGAGGACGAGCAGTAAGTCTACTTAACTGCATGGTTTTTAGATTATACATATCAATTATATAAGGTAAACACTTAAAATTTAATGCTGACCTTAAACTGAATGTATAGCCTTACAAGAAATCCCCTTTCTCTTTGCATTTAAGTAGTGATAACATTCAAACACAAAAGAATCACTGTAGAAACGTATTTGGGTACAGGTTTTCCTAACCCTGTGCATGGGATTCTAAGGAGCGTGGAATTTTAAGGGATTCTAGGAACTCTCAAAATGGGTTCTAAGGAATATTAGACCTGTGGAAAAAAAAAAAAGGATTAATGCTACAAGTCTGTCAAATATCGTTTACTAAATTCTCCCTCTTGGAGATTACCAATATGTTAGCACATGAAAGATTTTGAAAATTCCTGCAGTAGAAAAATCTGAATACCTTTGTTTATGCAAATGTTACCCATTGGAAATTATCTCTTCCAATTCCGAGCCTCTGTGATTCCATCTTACCTGCATTTATATCATTAGAAACATTGTCAAATGCTTTGCTGACTTCATGGGTACTGACTAAAATGATTAAAAATATTTTTCATGGTTTTCAGAAACCCTAACTTTATGGTTCTCTGGGTATTCTAGCAGTGTTTTTCATGGAAGCTAGTCTAAAAGAAGCAGATGGTTAACCAAGACAGAGTCCAAGGTGTTTGTCATTCAGAATCATTAGTCATCAGGATAATCCAAATTAAAGTCGCAAAGAGATACCACTACACACCCACTAAAATGGCTAAAATGAAAAAGATTGACTCTGTCAAGTGTTGACAACGATGTGGAGCCATCAGGACAGTTGTACATTTCTGTGAGGACTGCAGAGCGGTACAAACACTTTGCAAACAGTTTGGTAGTTCCTTAAAAAGTTTGACATATACTCACCATGACTCGGCAGTTCAATTCCTAGGTATTTACCCAAAGAAATGAAAATGTATGTTCCCACAAAGATTTGTCCTTGAATGTTCAGCAGCTCATTATAATAACCAAAATTATTCAGTAATACCTGAATGCATAAACAAATTATGGTGTACTTACGCAACAGAATGCTATTTGGCAGTGAAAACAAAGAACAACGGATAAATGCAGCAACATGGATGAAGCTAAAATAATTAGGCTCAGCAAGAGCTGTCAGACACAGAAGAGTGATGCTGTATAACCTCATTGTATGAGATTCTAGAAAGGTGGAAGCAATGCATAGGAACCGAAAGCAGATCAGGGCATTCCTAAGGTCTGCAGTACAGGTGGGGCAAGATGGAACCGTTCCTAGACCTGATAATGGTGGAAATTACACAGTTGAATATACTTGTCAGAACTGTGCACTTAGAATGGGTGTATTTTATTGTATGTAAATTATACCTCAGTAAAGTTGATTTCTTAAAAGTGTCCATACAGAAATAGAAAAAAATCCAGAAGTACATACTTAAGTGGTGGAATTATGGGTGATTTTTACTCCCTTTATTTTGCTCTTCTGTGTAATCTAGCATTTCCACTATTATATATAATGTTAGTGATTAAAAAAGATTAAAATAAAAATGGTATCTATTCATTAAAAGAGGAAAAGCCATGTATGTGTTTTTCTCATCCTCCAGAGTAATTGTCTTATCTTCTCATGAGAGCAAGGACAGGCTTATTCATCTCTTAATCTCCTTAATCCAACTGTAGAAACTCTAGTCCAGGTGCCTGAGCACAGCAGCCCTTCATATCTGGTGAATTGAATTGAAGTGTTAGATTCACTTTAGATTCATCCATACCTACTGCCTGGCCTGCTGCTTCTTGAGAATCATTTAGAACTTTCTCCATCAATGCTCTCTTTCTTAACTATTGTCCTCCACCTAGTTTTATAGCTCTACAGAGTGTATCAATGAAAAGCTAGAGATGGGCGGGAATTAAAGTGGTAAAAAAATTTTACTCAAGAACTATTGCAATGGGGAAAAGAAATCTCAGTATAAAACTAGGCTCAACTCCAAAGACAACAAGGAAAAGTGAGGATTTACAGCCAAGAAGCAGGGTGAGAATTGCTAAGACAAAACATCAAGAGTGAAGGGGATTCTGGCTCAACTGAGATCACATATCATCTGGGGGACCTGGAGGATGTGAAATTTGATCAGATACCGAGGGTAGCGATTCTCACTAAATGGACTTAGCAGGATTCTTGCTCTTGGTCTCAAGATGACCCGGGGAAGAAGGGCTCAGAGAAGCCTGATTCAGGTGTGGTCTTTGCCAGGTGTCTTTTCTCTTCCCACTCCAAATTTCAGGTGTCTGCCCTGTGTCGGCAGGCCCTCCTTCCCTTGTAAGACCCAGGCAGGTAGCAGTCCCTGGAGGGAGTCCCTGGCTGCCGTGACAACCTCCTCCCAGAGCAGGGCTATTGCCCTTCCCTGGCCCTGAGCCCACTTCCTGCTGGTAAGAGGGCTCCCCCCCCCCGCCCCAATGTGGGGAGAATCACTTGTGCTGTTCCCTCCTCCTGGTCCCTTCACTCCTGGAAATCTTCTTTTTTCCCCTTCTCATTCCTCAGGCAGGAAGAGCAGCCTGCATTTACATCACAGCCCTGTGGCTTTTGCCTCCTCCAAGAGAAGATAAAGAAAGTATCTAGTCCGTCCTGTACAGCACAAGAGGCTCCCCTGGGCGGGGGTGACAGACCTGATTAATTGAATCAGGGACAACGGGTGAATTCCCAGGCAGAGGAAGTAAACCTCTAACACACCAGGAAGCCAGCCCGACAGGAGGCAGCAAGCTGTCAAAGGTTCCTATGTGTCTTACCGTCTTGCCTCGCAGTGCTTCCTCTAATGTTGGGTTTTTTTAATCATAGTCTTTTAACCACGATGTCAACAAATCATCTCAAATAATTGCTGAAAAGGTGCCACTTTCAGAGAATGTAATCAGGAGGCTTGCACCCCTGCCCAGCTGTGCTTCTGCTCCCGGGATGTGCAGGGGGCCTCACAGAGGGCACAAAGTCCTGGTGGCACTGAGCCACTGGTGCAGACAGGACTGACAGCTGTGGTGAGCCCTGGGCTGTGGAGACTCTGGTCCAGGTGCCTGAGAAGTGACCCAGACACGTGCTTAACTGGAGGGCATGGTTATATGGATTCTGTGTCTCCTCCAATATAATGTTCCACCTTCCTGACTCTAAATGTTTACTTTTCTGTAGAAGGAAGACAAGGAAATATAGTCATCTCTGTAGGACTCATGGAGTTGCATATAGATCTGTTGCTAAATAATTTTCAGTTATTTTAGTTCTCATAGAAAACGATAAAACTGATTTAATTCTAATGGGGAAATCTGTGGTGTTGGAAATGCCGCAGACCTAGCAAGGTCACTGTCATATTCAATATTTGATAAGAGCGTCTGTGAAGGATGAAGAGGGGTATTTGGTGGAGAAATAAACCCTTGAGCCCTGCACGGGGTAGTCTCCGTGAATGAGTGTTCAGGGCTGAACAGAGGGTTAATGGGAGAGAGATACAAAATAACCCAAAGGTTTGAAAAATACAAACCTTTCCTCTTTCCCTTGTTATGCCCTATTTCACTTAAAGGGCAGGCTTTTTAACGTGCCCTGTCTATTATCAGTATAACAGGAAAGAGTAGGAGTCCTTAAGTTAAACAGCTGCTAACTAGAACTCTTTGAGACCTGGTGTGAGTTCTTCCCTTTCAGTTCAGTGCCCCTTGGTCTGAACAGAAGGGACACACAGTCAGTAAGTGGGGTCAATGAGATTACCCTCCTAAATTCTTAATTAAGTATAAGATAGAAGGAGCTACTCATTCTTCTGAAAACTCTCATTTTACCTGCAATCTATGGCTTTAGTAGCTAAATAAAATATTGTCATGATCTTCATTTACTCCAGAACAGGAAATTCATTTATTCTAAAAAGGAAAGAAATACAGACTCATATAAATTTTAAAATTCAAAAACAAATTTTTAATGCATTTGTGCTGACCAAAATGTTTTCTTAGTATTTCTGTAAAGCAGGCTCACAATAAGGTTGTTCTCAAGATCGATTACAATGTCATTACATGAAAGTAAAATCAAAATCAAAATCTATGTATTACCAACTTTTCTATTTTGGTCAAATCTATTTATGGGGGTGGGTGGGTAAAATACAGTAAGGTGTTCTCCAGCAGTCTTCCCTGAGAAATAAAAATAAAATTGTGCTTTTGAAATACTATAATTTGTGTATTCCTGAAAAAAACAAGAATATTTGAATTTGTTCATCAAACTCATGAGACAAATAGGCTTGATAGGTTAACAACTTAAATGCATCATTTTCATTTTCATCAAATTTATGTCTTCATTCTGAGTGTATAATAAGTAGTTATTGTGGGATTTATTGGCACCCGTTATTAGGAAGGGAAAGGTTAGTTATGGCTAAAGAGCCTCAGGACTCTGGTGACAATCTGTCTCAGGGCCGAACTTGTGGAAACAGCCGGTGACCCTGCTCACTGAGAATTTCTTGGTTCTGCTTTTGTACCAGTCAACCCAGTTGAGTACTTTTGCCAGCAGGAGCCTGGGTGAATTCCGGTGGTACTGAATTTTCCCTGGAACTGTAAGTGCTACATGGAGTAGACACAGAAGGGTGCTCTGGCTCATGTGGGACCCACCTTGAGTTCACAGTACCTTCTAGTAGGTCAGAGATACCTGCTCAGCAAGTACCTGCTTTGGTTCATGGATGCAATTTTTAACACAGGGGAGAAAGCAAACCACTGTCTACCCAGGTTTCCACCTAATTTGGAAATATGAAAAATTCCCAGGCTGGCCCTTTACCGGACTCCTTCCTCCAAACATCTTCTCAAAGTTTGGTCTGTAAAAGTGGAAACTAAGTTATGGGAGGGAGCTTAAATCTGCCCCGTTTTCCTCCCAACTTTCTAAGATTTCCTATTTTCCACCAAGATAGAAGAATTAGTGGGAAAACCCTTACTATAATGTTTTGTACCTCTTTGTATACAATCCAAACTCAAAAATGGAAGAGAGTTGTTTGTGGAAACTTAAAAACAAAGGAAAACAAAATAAAACCCCACATTCTTAGATCTCCAGTTGATGAATCCCAGACCTTTGCAACTCTCTTGAATCTACCGTTCTTAAAAGTACTTAATTCTGGAAAAAAAATCATCAAAGAAAGGTTTCATTCCCCTTGAATTTAAGATAAAGGCTGGGGGAGGAGGAGGAAGGTGCATAAATTGGAAACTTGATTCAAATTGTTCTCCAGATTCTCTGATTCTCTCCTTCCTTTTCCTTCCTTACTTGAAGGGAAATTTTTTTTGAGAGTCAAATCTTAGTTTATAAGGGCATGAGCTGAAACAGCCATTCAGGGTTTTCTCCTGCATTTCTCCTTCCCTCTCTTTTCCTTCTTCTTGCCCTTTGGTTCCTCCTCTGCCCAACTCCATCCCAAGTCTAAATTACAGCAAGTCCCCTACATACAAATGAGTTCCCGTTCCGAGAGCACATTTGTAAGTCCAATATGTTCCAAAGTCCAACAGTGTTAGCCTAGGTACCCAGCTAACACAATCGGCTATATAGTACTGTACTGTAATAGGTTTATAATACTTTTCACACAAATCATACAGGAAAAAACAAACACAAAAAAGAAAGAAAACATTTTTAATCTTACAGTACAGTACCTTGGAAAGTACAGTAGCACGGTATAACAGCTGGCATCCAGGGGCTGGCATCGAGTGAACAGGCAGGAAGAGTTATGGGCTGGAGGAGGGAGAGGAGGTGGGAGATGGTAGGAGACAGAGGGCGAGCTGCAAGTTCACTCACACCTGACGTTGATGGCACAGGTTCTGGCTCCTTGCTGGAACCAGATGCACGTTCGAATCTTTGAAAGTTGGCATCTTGAAGGTTCGTATATAGGGGACTTACTGTATTTTGTTCCTAAATTATTTAGTCATTATACGTTTCCCTCAGTGTTTCGAAGTCTCTTTCTCATAAGTACCCTAAGGAGCTCACCGTGCTTCCTCCAGACTCGGCCAGGAGAGAAGGACATTGGATTCCTCCCCCTTCATTTCTCATCCACCCCATGAACAGAGAGATCATGGCTCCAATTTTCTCCCCAGAAACCTAGGCTGCTTCTGAAGCTCATTCTGGTGCAAGGAGCTTTCAGTGAACGTCGAGAGAGACAAACTCAATCTTGTCCCCGAGCAGAACTGGTAGCTTCTGTGCAAGTTTATCTGCACATAGAATCATCCCCCTCCACACACACCCCCTTGGCCAAATCCCTACCCCCCTTGGACTCACGATTTAGGACTTGGAAAGTTCTGAGGGAGTATCATCTATCCTACATCCTCAGGAATGCATCTAGTAATAACTTCCTCACCCCAAGGAAGCAATTCAGGCACAGTGGAACTTGGAAAATTTTCAAATCAGAGCTCTTATTCTTAGCAGACGTCTCCAAAATCGCGTTGAACCAAATTCATGAATTTTCACTTATAGAAGCCACAAATTCTTTTGTCTCAAATCATGACAGTTAAAAAAATAATTTGGATTTCTTAATTAGATAGAATAGGTAATACAACCCTTTGCTTGCTTACAAAGTTCATGTCACTTTGCTTAATGATGCTAATAATTGCTATTCACTAGAAATATCAGTGAGTTAAACATACACTCCTCTTCTGTCTTCATTTCAGTCATTTAGTGGAAAAGAAAAATAAGTTGAGATATCTTGAGTTACACTCAAATAACAGAAAAAAAAATATTTTCAAGGGATTTCTTTGTAGAAATGTTGACGTACTGGTTCTTAGCTAAGAAGAATCCACTTATGAAAATATTCTTAGCGGTCTATGGAACAACATTAAATTCAGGAGAGCACTCTTGGGTAAAAATTGAAGCATCAGATTGCAATGCCTAACTTCATTTATATGATTGCTATTGTGCTGACCTTCAAATCAATATTTCTACATAAAGAAGAAAGAAGTTTCCCTGGGTAATAATGCATTCCCGGGACTGAATCTTGATTTTCATATCTGAATGTCATTTCCAAACCTACCAAAAGTAGATAATGAAAAAGTGAGTCATGAGACTTCCTCTTACAAACCAAGCATGTTGTGGTGAGGTTAAAGTTTTAAATTCCTCTCCAGAGTCACTTTTCACAAATCTCAAATTCGATGCATTTAAAGATGATGCAATTTTTTAAACGGATGCCAAAAACACAGCCTGATTAATATCTACCAAATAATGTTTTTCAACCTGACGAGTCATTTATATAGTCTGGTGAAAATTTGGAATTCAAATATAGGGATACGTCCTAAATCCGATCTCACACATGGATACTGTGCACATACTCTGCAGATGTCAGCTTGAACTTACAAACCTTTCCCAGGAAGCTTTGTGTAGCTCGGTGCAATTTTGGAGCTTCTGTGATTCCCCGATCTATAGCTTTAAAGTTCAGCTTGGGAAGGGTCGTTACAAATTTTTCCATTTCACAACTGTCCCTAGGAAACGGGGAAATGAATGACCTCCAAGTGGGCTGAATAACCTCCAGGATGCGCCTCGCCATATTCTGAATTCAGACACAGTTGTAGAGAGTTTCCTAAATAGGAACTCCACCACCATGCAGATCCAATAGTGTTAGGTTAAATCAAAGAATAACAGTAGGTACGAGCGTGCGCTTGTGAATATCTACTCTCATTTACAACCTGAGAAACAAAAAGTAACTTGCTTTTGTGGGTCATTATTGTTTGATGTCCGTTCTTCAACAGCATATTCAGTGATTCCTTAATACTTTGATAAAGTTACTGCACTTAAGGGCAAGATAATATAGGCACATGTATATGCTATGCAAATATGTAGAAACTTCTGGTTAATGAGTCTTAGAGTAGCACACCAATAAGCCCTGTTCCATTCAGTCATGTCTGCTTCAAGGACCTATACTGAAAAGCCTTATTTTTTAAAGTTAAAGACCTTGAGAACTTTGCGTTTAAAACCATATCAGGGACTACAAAAACAAAATAACTAAGCTGGGTCGAATCAGAATGGTGAGCATGGTGACACAGCCACACTTCAGTCTGGGGACAATGAAATTCTTTTCTTTCTCTGATAGGTCCCATCATAATTTTCCCACTTCTATTAGAGCTAGTCAACACCCTGTTCATTCACCCAACATGGTATGTGTACGATCTGCTCCTATATTGGTGAGTGGTGTTTCCAGATGCAGGTCTTTCTTGCCCAGCAAGAGTAATAAATTCAGTTTTCTCTTTTAGCTGTTTTGTATTCTTATTAACACTTACTCTACTAAATGCATTCGTCTGATCAGACTTTTATGTTCATGTATAATTGCGATGTAGACAAAAAAACTTGTCTACCTGTTTGCTCTTAAGCCTCTGAACCGGGCTTCCCTGGTGGCGCAGTGGTTGAGAGTCCGCCTGCCGATGCAGGGGACGCGGGTTCGTGCCCCGGTCCGGGAGGATCCCACATGCCGCGGAGCGGCTGGGCCTGTGAGCCGTGGCCGCTAAGCCTGCGCGCCTGGAGCCTGTGCTCTGCAAAGAGAGAGGCCATAACAGTGAGAGGCCCGTGTACTGCAAAATAATAATAATAATAATAAAAAAAAAACCTCTGAACCATTTCTCCAATATAAATAGAGGTAAATATTCACAGGATTGTCATTATGACTAAATGGATTAAAAACGCAGAAATAGTTTGTAAATTAGAAAAAGTATTTACAAACGTTTTTTATTATTATTATAGTATATAAATGCATTTACTGTATTTTTCCTTAGATTATATCATAAGGAGAAAGAAAAATTAATACTTCAGTAGTAGACTTTGTGAAAACACTTATGGATTTAAAATACTTCTTACTTTTGAAGTAGATGCTGAAATTCATTAACTTGACAAAAGGATGTAGAAAAAAATTCATAACTTTTGGAATCTATCAACTTAAAAGCATTATTCACTATTGGCATTACCTGCCCACATCATACTAGATGTTGGTGTGAAGATACAAATATGCATAAAAGACAGCTCCTAATCTCAAATAATATACAATTTGTTTAAGCAGATGAAAAGTAATGTGTACAAAATAGAGATTAATGTAGTACTAAATGCCATGATCCAGACTAAAATTAATATGAGTTCAAATAAACAAGTATAAATGAAGATTTAGCATTCTTTGCCACTTTTTAAAACAGGAGAATCTCACTGCTTGAGTTACATAATACACAGTGACTAGAAATATTACTGAACCAATTAAAACTTATATTCAAAATTCCCTAGTAAGTTTACCTATAATTATTTTAGAGGTCTGTGAAGGTTTCCATCTTGCTGACCTGAATTTAATTACCACTTGATGTATTTTATGCACATATGTTCAAAATTTTAAGAAGTTCTACATAGATTATTAATCACTATGTCATATTCTCCCCCTCCAGTTGAAAGGTATATGGAAACAACGAGAACAAACAAAGAGTAAAAGTTTGCTGTGCGTTCTTCCATGTCCTGAATTCAACAGAGTGTAAAGATTGTTCGTTTAGAAATCTGCTCTTCAAGGATCATCTTTCTGAGCATAAATAAAAGAGATTCCTAATGGTATAAAGACAAAGGGAGCCAGCCAGCAGCAGGGCAATGGACTAAACGTCCATTATGAAAAGCAGATTTTTCTGACAGAATATAATGGGAGAAATATTTCAGCACTTATCACAACTATTCTGACTTCAAATTTTATGACATTTTTTTTTCTTTATGAGTTTTAAGAACATGGGTGGAATTTTAACGTGACTCTCAGAGCCCTGTGGCTGGTGTGATGTCAGCAGATTTTCAGAGGCGGTTTTCACTGCTCACTCTGCCTAGCTGAGCTCTAAGAACACCATCTGTAGGCTCCTTTGCCCATAAATAAGTCCATTTGCTCCTTTTAAGGAGGTATATAAGACACTTACAGAAATACGGTGTAAAACATAGACAATGCCCCGCCAACAATTCTAAATTCAGGTAAGAATATTGTCTTACTGGGAGTTTCAATTTATAAAGCCAAGAACTTCTGAGGAGAAAGTATGTTAAGACCCCAAATATAAATATCCCAAGAGCAAGCTGCCTCTTCCACGACTTTTCTCCCAGCCTCTTGGCCTCTATCTGACCATAGCTTGCCTCCCCAACTGGCTCTGTCATGGGAGGTCGCTAACTGGCACAGAGCATCTAAGAAGCAAACATGGAGAGAACCCTCCGAGTCTAGTTTGGGGAAGGTTTCCACAGCTTTCTGTTGCTGAGGTGTGTGCCCCGACTTCCAGAGTGTCCTCAGATATTATTCCTCTGTACTCTGCTCTCTGACCTTTTGGAAGCAGGGCCAACTCCACAGTTAATACACTGAATATATACTGCCCCTTGGGGGATATTAGGCAGGCTCTTTCTCCAGAAATATCTCTCCTTTATCCCCTTAAGACAACTGACATTTCACCATCAAAGAAAACTTCACTTATTTGGGTTTCCAGAAAAAGAAACACCACTGGAAGGTTAATAATGTTTCTAAGACTTGCAAATCCAATAGACAAAGGGAATAACTCATAGGTTAAAAGCCCAAGTTGCCAGGCTTCCCATTGAACAAGGAAGGGTCTGAGCACCACTTGGCTCACCTTTTCCCAAATTTCCATTAATATCCCAAGGCAATACACAAACAAAACCATGAAAGCTTATATCTGCATTTTAAACTCAGAATGACAGAACATGATATGCCAAGATTCTAGGCAAGCTTTTATCCACTAGTATTAGGGCTCAGCTGAGAAAAAGGAGAGTGGGTCACCCTACACCCAAACCAGTACAGCATAGTTGGGAGAAGGAAAACATGATGATTTCTGCTCACTATTCATTTTAAACATCCATCCCTCCCACCCACCAGAAACTGAAACTTCAAGTACAAAATACAGAGAGCATCCCAGAAAGCAAAGAAACTTTAAGGGGGAAAAAAAAAACGAACATTATAGGCAAGAGAAGAGAGAAGATTCCTCAAAGAAATGTATGCTAACAGACATTGTCCCTTGTGTACCTAGCCCGGACCAAAAAGAACTGCTTTCTAAGCAATAAGGCAGCGGGTAAAAGAGAATAATACAAATCTCACCTCTCACCTCGGTCTAAAAGATGGTGCTGAATAAATATTGGATCAGTCAAGACTCTTTCTGTTGGCAGTGACAGAAATCTGGATCATCGTAAGCCAGAGGGAAGTTTATTGGCTCAGAGTTTATCTACACTCCAGCAGTGGCAGAGGTGAAGCTGGCCTCAGGGGAGGCCTGATACCACATCTAATTACCTCCCTCTCCCTTCCTTCTTTCCATCCTTTCCTTCCTTCCTTCCTTCCTTCCCTCCTTCCGTCCTTCCCCCCTTCCTTCCTTCCCAGTCCCTCCCTCCCTCCCTCTCTTCCTGTCTCCTTTCCTCCCAACCCTCTTCTCTCTGCTCCTTTCTTCATCTTTCCTTTCTTCAACTCAGCTTTATTCTAAGTGCAGACAGGCAACTCCACATAGTGGGAAAACAGGCTTCCAGCTGCCCTGGGCTCATCCCCAGGGCTCTAACAGCAGAAAGAAAAGGTGTCTTCCCTGTTAGCTCCATTTTAATCTTGAAAGACACCAAGAGGTTTGGCTTGGGTTACAGGCCCATCTCCGTGACAGAAGAGACAGTAACATGACCAGCATGGCCAGGATCACATGTCCCCATCACCATGGATGGACTGGGAGGAAAGTCACCCGAAGGAAAGGGAAATGCTTTAGAAGAAAGGGTGAAAAATTCACATTATGTTTTTACTGCAAATGCCTGCAAAGCACTGGAATTTTTGCTAGGTCAGTGCTAACCTCCTCTCCAGGTATAGATTTTTTTTTCCACAACTTTATTGTAGCATCATTGGAGCACATTAAACTTCACGTATTAAAATGTACAATTTGATCAATTTTGACATATGTATACACCCTTGAAATCACCACCACAATCAAGATAATGAACATTTCTATCACCCACAAAAACTCCATCATGCTTCTTTGCAATGTATCCTTCTCTCACCTAGGCAACAGCAGACCTGCTTGCTATTACGATAGATTAGTTGGCATGTTCTAGAATCGTGCATAAGCAGAATCATACAGTAAAGGCTCTTTTGTGGCCTGACTTCTTTTACTCAAGATATTGTGTCTGAGAATCATCAACGTTGTTGTGTACATCAGTGGGGTGTTCCTTTTATGGCTGAGTTGTATTCCATTAGATGGAAGTCCAATAATTTGTTTATCCATTAAACTGTTGGTAGACCTTTGGGCTGTTTTCAATTGGAGGCTATTACAAATAAAGTCATTATATATACTTGTGTACAGGTCTTTGTGTGAACATATTTTTTTGTCTTTCTTGCATAATTACCTAAAAATTGAATGACTAGCTCATATAGGTGATGTATGTTTAACTTCTAAAGGAACTTCCAAATTGTTTCCAAAGTGGTTGTGCCTTCTCCCTTTCCCATCAGCAGGATATGAGCATTCCAGTTGCTCTACATCCTTGCCAGCACTTAGTAAGATAGGTCTTTTAAATTTTAGCCATTCTATTTGATCTACAGTGGTATCTCATTTTTATTTCAAGTTGCATTTAAACCTAATGATTAATGATGGTGAGCATTTTTTAATGTGTATACTGTCCATTTTTGAACTGTACACTCAAATCTTTTTAAATTGGGCTGTTTCCCTTCTCGTTATTAGCTGTAAGAGTTCTTTTTATGTTCTCCTTATAAGTTCTTTGTCTAATATATATGCTGTAAATATTTTCTCCCAGTCTATGGCTTGCTGAGGTATAATAACAAATAAATATTTGGTGCTTGTACCCTGTTCTTGGCACAGAGCTCCTAAAACCCTTGGGGTTTCCTGAGTGATAGGAAAGTCTTTTGTTATTCATAAAAGGTCCCTTTCAACCACACCTGAGTTTTACTAATGAGGTGGCTTAAGGTGAGGCTAGTAAATAGCCTCAGAATGGGGTCCCCAGGAAGACCAAATAATTAGAGCATTGTTGGAACTTTAAATCCCACCCACCTATCTTAGGGGAGGGAGTCACCTGGAAACTGAGCTCTATAGAAGCTCTTGAACATGGAGATTTGGGGAGCTTCTGAGGTGAACACATCCACGTGCTGGGAGGTGCCATGCCTCAACTGCATGAGGTGAGAAGCTTCTGAACCAGGATCCTTCCAGACCTGTGCCTTATGTATCTCTCTATCTGGCTATTCATTTGTATCCTACACAATAAACCAGTAAACATAAGTAAAGTGCTTTCCTGAGTTCTGTGAGCCATTCTAGAAAATTATCAAACCTTAGGAAGGTGTCATGGGAACCTCCAACTTACAGCCAGGTGGTCAGAAGTGTGGGAGGCCTGGGACCTGCAGCTGCATCTGGGATGGGGGCTGGTCTCATGGGGCTGAGCCCTTCAGCTGTGGGGTCTGTGCTAACCCTGAGTAGGTAGCATCAGAAATGAATTGCATTGAATTGTTGAACAGCTAGTAGGGTTGTGGGAGAATCAGAGTTGGTTATTGGTGTTGAAAACCACCCAAACTTGCCTTTTCATTTGCTTAATGGTGTCTTTCACATGATACAGTCCAATTTCTCAATTTTTCCTTTGTCTTTCATGCTTTTGGTGATCTATGTAACATATTTTTTGCCTAATCTAAGGTCTCAAAGATTTTCTCCCTATGTTTTCTTCTAGAAATTTCTATAGTTTTACATTTTATATTTAACTCTATGATCCATTTCAAGTTAATTTTTGTTTATGTGAAGAGTTGAGGTTCTTTTTTTAATGCAAATATCCAGTTAATCCACCACCATTTGTTAAAAAGTCTTACCTTTTCCACATTAACTTTCCTTGGCATCTTTGTCTAAAATTAATTGATACATATGTGTGGGTTTATTCACAGAAAATGGGAGCAATAAGTGCCCCAGCAAATCTCCTGCATTCCAGATATACTGTTTATATATTCTGTTCCACTGATCTATAGTTAATCTTCTCACTAATTTCAAATATTTCAATTTACTGTAAGGTAAGACTTAAAATCAAAGAGTAGAGTAAGCCCTACTTGTGAGAGATTGATAACCTGTCTCAGAATTGTTTCATCTGTCATAGGTCCATTGCATTTTAATATATATTTTATTATCAGCTTTTTAAATTTGTATAAGAAATAAATGGAATATACGTTGGGAGTGTATTAAATCTATAGATCAATTTGGGGGAACTTGCATTTTCACGATATTGAGTCTTCCAATCCATGAGCATTGTATATATCATCTCATTTATTTATCTAGGTCATCTTTAATTCCTCTATGCCATATTTTATAGCTTCCAGTGTAAGGGGTGGGTGCTTCAGCTTCTTTTGTTATATTTATTCCTGTGTATCTGTATCAGTTACAGTTCAATCAGAGAAGCAGAGACATTATATACATATATACATTTGTAACAGGAATTTGATCTAATGCAATTGTGGGAATCTCTAAAACTGTTGTCTTTGTGTTTAATGCTGAAACCTGAAGACACAGAGCAGGCAATCCTGAATGCAAGATAGTTGCAAAGTGAGGAACAGCAAAGACAAGCTGCAACCCATAGTCTGAACTGGAACTTATGAGTACAAGCTGCTTGGAACCCACAAGGACATACTGGGTCCCTGTCAGTTCTCACTGCCTTCGCCTTGATGAACTGCATGTCCTGCAGTAGAAGTGATACCCTCAGTCATGGAGATAAACACACACCTGCAGAAGCTGAAGGATGACTCATGGGAAAGCGGAGCATTTGCAGGCCCAGGCGTTGCCCCAGACCAGCGAGCTGAGCCGGCAGATAAACACCAGCACGAGTGAGCTACAGAAGGTGTCTGCTCCAGCTTCTCAGGCAAATACACAAAATGGCTCCTTCTTTACTTCTGCGTTCCAAATCTCAGTTAAAAATATCTCTTGTAGGGCTTCCCTGGTGGCGCAGCGGTTGTGAGTCCCTCTGCCGATGCAGGGGACACGGGTTCGTGCCCCGGTCCGGGAAGATCCCACATGCGGCGGAGCGGCTGGACCCGTGAGCCATGGCCGCTGAGCCTGTGCGTCCGGAGCCTCCCCAACGGGAGAGGCCACAACAGTGAGAGGCCCACGTACTGCAAAAAAACCAAACCAAAACAAAAAACATTCGTATTAAAGTAAGGAAAAACGCTCAACTATTACAGTGCTCAGTTCTCTAAGTGGCACGCGGTCATAGGTGGTAATCACAACTAAGTTCTTCTACCACCCATTCAAAATTCCCTTTGCCTTCAGGAAGTGCACAGTTGATGGTGGCTGGGCTCTCGTAGGTGACCCAAACCTTCATTCCTGAATGGTCTGGTCATTAGCAATCCTGCCTGAATTGGGTTTTTGTAGTTTCCATTGACTTTACTCTCAGGACAGAAAAGTACTAAGACGTGCCCCCAGGGGACTGTGTGCATTCCAGTCACACTGCTTCTCACCCCACTGCAGAGTAGAACCCAATTTTTCCTTATGGTCATGATTAATCATCCCAGCCAACAGAGTAACTACCTTCTTTGCCTGGTGGTTCAGTGGCTACAGCATCCCAAAGTGGCCAGGTGATAATCTCTACTTCCATTTTCATGGAATTACTGTTGTTTTCCCTGATGGAAGCATTCCTCTCACTGGAATTTAGATCTCCAGATAAAGAGTGTAAATTTGAAGGAACAGGAAGTGCATATTTTTCTCATGGCTCACCAAGAGTCAGACATTTCCAATCCCTGGTTCCCAGATGCCTGAATCCAGGGTATGAGAGAAGTAACTGACGAGGAGTATTACCGTATCCTGGAGGAAATTTCCCCAGCTCCCCAAAGTGCTGCTGTAGAAATGATGCTATACGTGAGTCTCCAAGGTCAGTTGTTTCAGGATGCTGGGGGACATGGTAAAACCGGGGCCCAGAGGTGCACTGCATTTGCTATGAAGTGAGTTTCTTATCAGAAGCAATGATATCTGAAATACCATGATGGTGGAAAAGGCATTCTGTAAGTCCACGGACGGTGGTTTTGACAGAGGCTTTGCGGGCAGAGAAGGAAAATCCACACCCAGAGTAACTGACTATTGAAGTGAGAACAAAGCACTGCCCCTTCCATGATGGAAGTTGTCCAAGTAATCAACCTGCCACCAGGTAACTGGCTCACCACTGTGGGGAATGTGCCATAGCTGGTGCTCAGGGTTAGTCTCCACTGCAGGCTGGGCACTCATAGTGGCTATAGTCACACCGGTCTTGGTGTGTAGAAGTCCATGTTGCTGAGCCCAGGCAGAACTTCCATCCCTACCACTAGGGCCATTTTGTTCATGAGCCCACTGGGTGATGACACGGGGGCCTGGGGAATGAGGCTGACTGGTATCTACAGAATGGGTCATCCTTTCCACCTGTTTATTAAACTCCTCCTCTGCTGAGATCACCCTTTAGTAAACATTCACATGGAGCACAAATATAGTCACATTTATTTTCCAATCCTCAGGCCTATCCGTTCTCCCCTTCCCCTTGTGGCTGACACTTAAACTATCCTGAGAGCAAGAACCTCCTTAAATCTTGTGCTCTAGGCACCTCACTTGTCTCACCGTCATGCTGACCCAGGCTCATATCTCCAAGTCCACGTTACTGAAAGACCAAGCACATTCTATTTTAGAACTTCTAGTGTCTAATTTTTTAGAAATTGAGGAAAATGGAAAAGATGCCAGAAGACTGAAGAGGAAGAATTATGACCAATCCTGCCCAGAAATTCTGGAAGCTATCGACTCATGCATCTCTTTACATAACGTCTAGAGCATGTCAGGCTGGGCAGTTTGGACTTTATGCTGAAAATAACAGGGAGTTATCGAAGAGATTTAAGCTTATGGAAAATGACAGATGTCATTAGAGTTGTGGTATTCATAGAAGTCTCTCTGATCGCAGTGTGGACCAGATTGCAAACGAGGAGGACATGTGTTTTTCCTGAATAAGCTTAAAAGAAATGGTGGTCATTATACCTCAAAAAAGTTGATAAGAAAAGAAGTAGTGGTCAGTTCTCATGCTAGCCTAGTCTAGGGGTGAGGGTAGGGGTATATTATTGGAGTAGGAGAAACAGAGAAGTTGTAAAGATGAGATAATACTTACAGAGTCTTAGAAAAATGTGTAGATAACAAAGAGATGAGAAAAAGGGGAAATCAAATTCTAGGTAAAAAGTGAGCTGACGATAGGGATCTAGTTTAAGAATTATCAGGATATGTACAGAGTTGTTAATATGGCCCCGGACAAGATAATGTCGGGGAACATCAGTCCCTAGGGAAGAAGTCACTTTTTTCATCAAACTCTGAGAAATTCTAGTGCACGCAATGACACGCATGTATCTATCTGAGTACTAACTCTCCTATTTCCTGTTGTGGTCCTCAGACAATTAATTCATTTAATCTCTCTCACGCCCAGGTTTGTCTTATGCATAATACTCTGAAGGTTGTTTGGAGAACTGTGAAAGATTTAACTCCATGCCCTTGTGCATTAATTGCTCACAAGTGGTAGTTATTATTATCACAATTATTAATAATGGCAACTTGAAGAAATGTATAGTTATGTAAATTTGTGAATCCCTCCCCAAAACTGATCCATTAGTTAATGGATGTTATCTTGAAATAGGATTTTGAATTGATTCTCTCTTTGGGTTATTCTTGATTTGGTCCTATTCAAATTATTAGCAATAGCTTCAAGTTTATACAAGTTTATTAAATTTACAAATGACATCAAGCTGGGAGAAAAAGTAGGTTTGATAGCAAACTAGAATTCAAGAAGGAAGCAAAAATGGTGTCATGGTAGATCATTAGATGCAATTAGCAGAGATTTTTTTGTTTGGTTTGGTTTGGTTTTTTGTGCTACGCAGGCCTCTCACTGTTGTGGCCTCTCCCGTTGCGGAGCACAGGCTCCGGACACGCAGGCTCAGCGGCCATGGCTCACGGGTCCAGCCGCTCCACGGCATGTGGGATCCTCCCGGACCGGGGCACATACCCGCATCCCCTGCATCGGCAGGCAGACTCTCAACCACTGCACCACCAGGGAAGCCCAGAGACTTTTTTCAAAAAGAATAAACCTGCATAAATTTTCTTTTTATTCTTCAAACATGAAAACATACTGAGTTAATTCTTACATTACGGCCTTTGTGCTAGTTTTTTTCTTGCCAGAAATGTTCCACTCACTTGGCTGGCTCCACAGTGTCATTCAGATCGCAGCTCAAAGGATCACCTCTTTGGAGTGGCTTCCTTGACCCCGTCTTAGACAGAACATCCTCTTCCTACCGGCAAGTTATCTTATCATTTTGTAGCATTGCTGTCATTTCATTTATCCAAGTCTGACAGGTTTTCATTTTGTGAAGCTCAGTTGGAATATGGCAGGTTCTTCCCTTTGTCTAATGCTTATTTCTCTGACAAGATTCTTCTTCAAGGCATTTACAAATCCAAGATCCTACACATCCAGGACTCTTCACATCTAGGCTCTGCCTAGACTCAGAGTGGGCGCTGCTGGTCCCATAGTCAACTGCCTTCCATCATCTCTTTAGGGAGCTGCAGTCTCCAAGCTAGAAAAAGAGCTACTGGTAACAGTGGGGAGAACAAATAGGGAGGCCATTGTCTTCTCTCTGAATAGGGCCAACTCTTGTTGTCTGTTTGGGTTGGCAGGAAGCGAGGGAAGGAATTGCTGGATTCCAACATTTATTCTTGCTCGGAGCTTTGCTCCATTTTATCTGACCACATAGCTTCAGGCTAGTGATAGAAATTCTTAAAACTCCACTGATTTTTAAAAAAATACCTTATAGAAATTCTTAAAACTCCACTGATTTTTTTTAAAAAATACCTTCTGGAAAATTGTCCCAGAAAATTGTCTGATTTTTGCAATAGGTTGACTGACATTTTGGTCTTTTCATTCTATTATCAGCATCTCTATTGCTATTTTAGAGAAGGGTTAACAGGGACTTGGGGACTACTATCTAAATAACATTTTAACCACTTCAACCCCCCATTCATACCCCTTGGACAACTTTTACATGTTCTGTTGACTGCGTAAGAAGAGGTTATTTGTGGTTCTTTTAAACAGATGAGAATGACTTCATACTTATACCTATTGAGCTCCACCTTGTAGATTTGGTTTATTGTCCCAACCTGTTGCAATCTTTTAAAAATCTCTTTCTGTCAGTTTGTTCCCTTAATTAAATGCAACTTTGTGTTTCTTGAGATATAATAGGTTATGTTCATCGTTAGAAATTTATCAGTGTTATTTTAACTCCTTTCTTTGTACGTTTTTAGTACAATTTTAACTGAAACATAACTGACATGCAGATATTATTTACACATATTTAGTTAAAATGTAACAATACAGATTTACATATCTATATATTTAATGAGTATAACTTAGTATACAAATCTTGAATGTAAACTTGCTGAATTATCACAAAGTGAATCCCCGCGTAGTCACAGCCCATTAAATAAACATCGAATTAATATCAACTCTTTTTTTTTTTTTTTTTTTTTTGCTGTACGCGGGCCTCTCACTATTGTGGCCTCTCCCATTGCGGAGCACGGGCTCCAGACGCACAGGCTCAGCGGCCATGGCTCACGGGCCCAGACACTCCGCGGACTGGGGCACGAACCCGTGTCCCCTGCATCGGCAGGCGGACTCTCAACCACAGCGACACAAGGGAAGCCCTACTGTCAACTCTTAAGCCCCTCTTGTGCTGCTTCCAAATTACTAACACCACCCTGTTGCCCAGAAGTAACCTTTATCCTGACTTCTAAAACTATTAATTAGTTTTGCCTAATATGAAAAGATACTCAACATTGTTAATTATTAAAGAAATGCAAATCAAAACTACAGTGAGATACCACCTCATGTCGGCCAGAATGACCATCATCAAAAAGTCTACAGACAATAAGTGCTGGAGAGAGTGTGGAGAAAAGGGAACCCTCTTGCACTGTTGGTGGGAATGTAAATTGATACAGCCACTATGGAGAATAGTATGGAGGTTCCTTATGAAACTAAAAATAGAATTACCATATGATCCAGCAATCCTACTCCTGGGCATATATCTTGAAAAGATGAAAACTGTAATTTGAAAAGATACATGCACCCCTATGTCCATAGCAACACTAATTACAGTAGCCAAGACATGGAAGGAACCTAAATGTCCATCAACAGATGAATGGATAAAGAAGATGTGGTACATATATACAATGGAATACTACTCAGCCATAAAAAGGAATGAAATAATGCCATCTGCAGCAGCATGGATGGACCTAGAGATGATCATACTAAGTGAGGTAAGTCAGAAAGAGAAAGACAAATACCGTATGATATCACTTATATGTGGAATCTAAAAAAATAATACAAATGAACTTATTTACAAAAGAGAAATAGACTCATAGACATAGAAAACACACTTATGGTTACCAAAGGGGAAAGGGGGAAGGGATAAATTGATAATTTGGTATTAACAGATACACGCTACTATATATAAAATAGGTAGACAACAAGGGCCTACTGTATAGCACAGGCAACTATATTCAATATCTTGTAATAACCTATAATGGAAAGAATCTAAAAAAGGAGATATATATATATTGTATACATATATAATCACTTTGCTGTACACCTGAATCATTACAAATCCACTATACTTCAATTTTTTAAAAAATAAAGAAATAATAAATTAGTTTTGCCTATTATTAAACATTTTATAAATGGAATCATATGGTACTGATTCTCTTGTATCTGGCTCCTTTTATTTCATGATGTGTTTGTGAGTTTCTCCCTTGTGGTTGCATAGATCATTAGCAAAATTATTTTCGTGCTGTGTAGTATACCATCGTATGAGTATACCACAATCAACTTATCCATTTTGTTGACGGACATTGGCTTTTCCAGCGCTTGGCTCTTGTAAATACTACGACTATGAACATTTTTGTGCATGTCTTTTGGTTCATGTGTGTACATATTTGTTGGGGGCACATATCTAAAAGCAGAATTGCTGGGTCTTAGTGTGTGAGTATGATCAGCTTTGGTGGACACTAACACAGTGCTTGCACAAACTTACACACCTCTCAGCTATGTATCAGAGTTGCAGTTTTTCCACAACTGGTCAGTTTTTTTGTTTTTTAAGTTTACCCATTCTGATAGTTGTGTAATGATAATTTATTGTGGTTTTAATTTTCATTCCCCTGATCGTTAATGAGGCCGAACACACTTTTCTTATACGTTTTCTGGCCATATGGACATCCTTGTTTGTGAATCCTGTTCAAATGTTTTGCCCATTTTTCTTTGTTGTCCGTGAGTTCTTTACATATTTTGCATATGAGCCTTGTGTCAGTCATGTGTGTTACAAATGTCTTCTCTTACTTCATGCTTTACCTTTGGATGAACTGAACTTCATAATTTTAATGTAGTTCATTTCAATAATCTTTTATACTTTAATTACTATACCTTTATAACAAATCTTGGTATTTAGCAGTAAAATTCCTCCAACTTTGTTCTTTTTCAAGGTAGTCTTGAATAAAATTGTTGAAATGTTATTTAATTATTCTCTTGTGCATTTTTTAATCCAATAGGTTATAAGTTACTAAAAGGCAGATCATCATTTTTCCTAGGAAAATGATTTACAAATTGTGAACGTTTCACATCTGTGTGATAAAAATCTCTATCCCTCTGTTCTTTTCTGTAAACTAGATTAAAATCCTTGCTGACCCCAAAATGGGATCAACAGTGTTTCTGTTGTACTTTGGCTTATCCTCAATCATATCAAGCAACTGGGAGAGTTTTAATTCACTCAGAAGACACATAACCGCGTTTTGACATTAGAGAATCGTATGTTCCTCTGCTTTCAATAGATGGTCTTAATTACCCTGAACTAATTGTTTTCTTAGTCTCCTAGGGATACAAGACTCAAAAGAATTGTGAAGTATACTTTGTTTCTTAAATCTACAAAGTTCTTCCTGACCTCAAAATGGAATATTTTCCATTACTAATTGATGTCACTTTTTCATGCCTAGTCCTTTACAGAAATACGGAATTGCTCAATCCGCTGTCCTCCCCACTACTCGAACTCTCAAAAATTTTAAGGGTCATCTCTCTCCTCAGTCCACCTATGACCTATTTCTAATTCCCTGAAAAAATTATCTTTGCTATCTTTAAAATGTGATAATAAAAACTAGACCAAACAGAAAGTGAGGGAAAGGCTATTTCTCAGACTTCGAAATTAACATTTTTTTCCAAATATACATTTCCACTATCATACTGACTTTTGTAAAACAAAAAGTCTCAAAATTGTCTCATATGCAACTTATGATTAGCTGAATGAGGCTAATGAAACCGTGGTTTCCAGACGGGGTCTCATCACTGGAGTGTTTAAGCAGAAGCTCTGTGACCACCGCCCACAATAAAGTAGGTAGCTGGGGCTTGAGACTGGACTATACATCCCATAAGAGCTAAGGCTAAGATTATTTGACCCCTGAAACTGTTCCTATTAGTACTTCCTTAGCCTGCATTATATTGTATTTTCTTTTATTTATTTATTTATTTTATTTTTGGGTGCATTGGGTCTTCTTTGCTGTGCACAGGCTTCTCATCGCGGTTCCTTCTCTTGTTGCGGAGTACGGGCTCTAGGCACGCGGGCTCAGTAGTCGTGGCTTGCGGGCTGTAGAGCACAGGCTCAGTAGTTGTGGTGCATGGGCTTAATTGCTCTGCCCTGGTCCGGATCTTCCCGCACCAGGGCTTGAACCTGTGTCCCCTGCACTGGTAGACGGATTCTTAACCACTGTGCCACCAGGGAAGCCCTATATTGTATTTTCTATTGTCAGTATTTATCATTAAGGGTTACCATTTTTTAAAATTCTGTATCTATATCTAATTCAATACATTATACAATACATCTTCAAGTTCGATTCATTGAACATTCATTACACATTCCTCCGTCTTCATTACGGCCACCACGTAGCAAGCTGCCTCCATCTGCTTCCCTAGACCCCTGAGAAACTTCCAGACTGGTCTCTCAGTTTCCATTCTTAACACCATCCACCTCCCCTCACCTGTCCCCCCGCAACCCCAGGGAATGTGTGACACCTCAGCTAGATTAGTCTTGCAGGAACACAGGCAAGTTATACAGCTCCCAAAGGTTCTCACCACATGCAAAATAAAATGTACATTCCTTATCATGACCTTGCCTCTTCCCCAGCCTCACCTCCAATTCCTCCTTGCTCAATAAAAATCCAGCTATACTAGGCTTTCTTTTTCTCAAACACAGCTAGCTCCTTCCTACCGCAGGGCATTTGCAATAGTTATTCCTTCTGCCTGGAATGCACTTTCTCCTTATTTTTGCATGGCTTGTTCCTTCTATTTCCTTAGCTCTCAGCTCAGATGCCATCTCCCCAGTGAGACCTTCCTGACTACCTGGTCTAACAACTCCACACCTCCATAGCCACTCCCTTTTTATCCTTTTGAAAACAAACACACTCACCATCATCTGAACTTATCTCATTCATTTATTATTATTTGATGATTTTTGCTCTTCCACCATGAGAAAACAGTACAAGTGCCTTGTCTACTTGCCTCCTGTTGTATTACCAGAGACAGAAACTTAGCAATATATGTTGGTTGAACAAACAAGTGAATTAATGAATAAATGAATGAGTGAACTCTTTTTATGATGTACCCATCCTTTCTGCATTTTCCTTTACTATCTTCCTCCTAATTGACTTGCTATTGTAAAAACAACATAATGTAATTTATGTTTATAGTTTGTAGAGTATATAACCGCTAAGGTCTCATCTTGCTTGGTGAATTCTTTAAGTCTACGTACATACAATCAGACAACCATTATCTTCAGCTTATAAGTATTCTAGACTCTTTAATCTTTGGTTGGTCAGGTTGTAAATGATTGGAAGGCTTTGCCTGTCATCTGGAGAAGCAACAAAGATACTTCATACTATTGCTGCGGTCCAAGTAACCTTATACATACCTGGAATTTCTCTTATGTAAAATACTAGTCTTAGCTTCTCTTTTAAGAGTTTTGAAGCTTTTCTTATCACTGCAGAGAAAAAGTCCAAATAAATTAAAAGGAACAGAAGCTGGGAATATGCAGGCATATTTGTGGCTGGAGTTATTCCACTACTTGTACATTATGTGGTTTACCTCAATGTGTGGAAAAATACAGTAAGTGCTTCATTGTATGGGGTGTAGTTACAATATCGTGTAACTTAGACGGTTTATTCTTTCTTGGAAATATTTTATGATAAACACACAATATGCTGAAGTTTTTTCTGAATAATTAACGTCTACTTACTTAAAGAAACCTAATTGTTATCTATAAAGGCTCTTTTTAAAAAGTATGTTTCTGCCTGCTCTACCTTTACCTTTACTAAAAACCTTCACTGAAAACATTCCAACCCCACAAATGTGGGAGAAAAAATGTCTTTGGGTTTACTGAAGTCATTTATGCATGGGAATATATGGAATTAGTAAGACCTGTCCATCAAGAAAGAAATAAAGGAAGAATTCTGAGTTATAACTATACCAGACTTGCTTACAACAGGAAATTTACAACTTTTCTATTCCAGTTAACAACATTTCTCTACTATTGTTTGGGGAGGGTGTGTAAATTAATGTGTATAGTGTTTACAGAGTTTTATGTTCCATGTTTTGCATTCTTCAATATGAACTATTTAAAAGTAAAATCATCAAAATACTTGGCTTAGTTCCTGACACTCTCAGTAGTGTTATCAATTTCACTAACAAGAAAAAGAAACACTTTTTTCTGTATTTAGTCTTGAAAATTAAGAGGGTCTTCAAGATCTACTGCTTTATTTTTCATTGCAATCTTGAGAATTATGGGGACTTAATGTTATTTTGCTATATCTGTAATATTCTGATTTAGACGTTCTAATCTGAATATAAAATTAAGGTGATTTCAAAAGCATAAACTAAAACTCTTTCTTATTCCAAATGCTCAGTTTTTTTTTATGTACAATTTCAAAACATCTGTTTTATATTAAAATTTGTTGAACAGTAAATCATATAATTATGATTCATATTACTGTATACTTCAACTAATCCTGTCTTTATTTGTACATTAGAAAGTCTTATTTTACCAATTAGTCATGCCTGTCTATAGAGGTCAAAAATACTCAACAACAGGGCTTCCCTGGTGGCGCAGTGGTTGAGAGTCCACCTGCCGATGCAGGGGACGCGGGTTCGTGCCCCGGTCCGGGAAGATCCCACATGCCGCGGGGGCGGCTGGGCCCGTGAGCCGTGGCCGCTGAGCCTCTGCGTCCGGAGCCTGTGCTCCGCAACGGGAGAGGCCACAACGGTGAGAGGCCCGCGTACCGCAAAAAAAAAAAAAAAAAAAAATACTCAACAACAATATTCTATATTAAAGTTAGAGATAAAGGAACAGTGACCCTCTTGTGACTATCTAGAATCTTTGGAAACACTGTGTAGAAGCAATAAATGGCTGGCATGCTACTGGTCATTCACTGGTGATTCTTACTCTCTCTACTTCCAAACTATCTTCCTTTAATAAATCTATCTACCATAGACTCTTCAGAGTAGTTATCAATTTTTTTCTAATTTGTGCCTTATTTAATTTATAATTGCAATTTCTCTATAAGAAAAACACGACCTTCCTCTTTTTAACCCTCTCATTATATAAAGTACTATTAAAACTTCACTTCCTTAAAGAAACTTTTATAATCTTCCTCCATCTGACTTCTCTATAAAGCATCTGTTTGCACTTATTTGAAACTGATCCTGCATTATATTTATTAGACCTTTTTCGTCTGCTCAGTTTTTTTCATGGGTGTATTATGTTACTTAAAGAAACTGAAAATTACTTATGGATAGAAATCCCATCTTATAATTTGCTATGACTCCTCGCAGCCCTCCTACATCATATGCACAATGGATGTTCTACAATTTAGTGAGTGATCGTTGTAAAACCTCTTGCTATGACAGGACACAATTACTGATGAGGTTCATCTCCATAAATTATGTAATCGCTTTATTCTGGTGGGACAGGGCAGAACATCTAACCTGTATATACCAAACTATTCCTCATGCAATGGTCTATTAAAATGCCCTTTAAAATACAATAACCTCCAACATTTAAGTAGTTTTGCCCTTGTTTAAACGATTCTCTCCTTAAGAACAGCAAAAACTTTCTTAGTGAAATTATTAGTACGTGTACATATATAGAGATAGGCAGATAGATGCTAGTGTACACATAGAACATTGGAAGCTTATGAATAATACAGTTATTGCCTAATGTCACTGTAAGTCACAAAACACTTTGCAAAATGATTTATAGTACAGCATTTATAGTTACAGCATCGGGTCTGTTGTGTCAGAGTGGAAATCAGAGTCTGTGGGGGGGGAAAGACAGAACAATTTACAAAATAACATTTTCTAGCACCAGAGTTGGTGTGTACAGTTCCTTCGTAGGGCACTGTCTGGAGTGTGGCCTGTGGAGTTGGGCAGTGGAAGCTGTGTGGTTTTGTGTGGCAGCCCTGCAGAAACCAGAGGGTATAAGGATGGATGCTGTAAAGTCTGGACTAAACGTGTTGGCTAAACCTAGTGTGGTGATCACTTCACAGTATATACATGTACCATATCATTATGCTGTACACCTTAAATTTATACAATATGTCAGTTATACCTCAATAAAATTGAGGGGGAAGGACAGAAAATATTAGCACAGCCATATGCTCCTAGAGGGAGAAAGCCGAATCAGGTGACAGGCAGGCATGCCCAGAGGATACCCCTGGCTCCAGGTTGCCAACATTCTGAAAAGCCCGTTCTCCTGCAGACCCTCCATCACCCCCATAACCCTGCCCGGGTGATTCTCGTATCTTGTTTGGTACGAGAACTCGTATCACAATTCTATTTTCTCAAATATAATATTTACTTCTAGAGAAAAATAACACCTTATTCATAGGAGATTAACAAGAATATTTTGCAATTCATATTCTTAAATGTGTGATTTTATGCATCTTTTCAGATCCAAGGAAGAGTTAGATCTTCCTGGAATGCCCTATTCTCATTCTCTCCTGGATTCTGGTGGGTGTCGCCAGCTGGGAAAGGTGCCCTGCTGGCTCTCGGTAGCTGCACTCAGACTTGGCCCTTCTCCAGGATGACAACACTTCCTGTGCTCAGGACTGTGCAAGAAATGCTACAGTGTCCAGACTTTGTACCAGTTCCTGGGGACTGGAAGTTGTTGACTATAAAGTGACATCATAATTATGTCACTATTGGAGCATCTATTTACCTCAGTGAGCGTCTGGTGAAATTCTGTCAGTTGCCTCTGCTTTTGCTAAGTAGTGTGAGAAATTGCACCAGTGGGGTCAGCCCCATCCCCTGTTTGCATGTAGTTCACAGTCTGGAGAGGTTAAGGAAGAGACGCACGAATACCGTCTGTTGAGTTGGACGACTTATTAGTGTGTAGTGAGATCTGAGTTCCACTCTGCAGTCGAATCCAATGTAACTCAGAAAGACCTTCTAAGAACAGCATGAGTAAGATGTTCACTAAGAGTTTGCGAACCCAGCCAACGCAAAATTCATAAGGAATTCTTCTTCTTTATGATTATGAGAAAATTGTGCTGGTGTTTAAATTACCTACCACTTTGCATAAAACTCTCAGCTAACAAATAATAGGAAGTATAGGCTGTCAGAGGAAGACAAGTGCAAATTGATAAAATGCCATAATTACATATGGACATTTTTGTAGTCGATGCTGATGTGTGTGTTTCCATACTTCTATCAGAAGCATCAAAATGGCAACCTACGCTGATTTGTTTTCCCAAAAGATTTCAAAACAGACTCTGATTTAGTTCTCCAGCTGAGTTTGGACAGAGCTTTTCCGATTGGGTGGAATGGTGAGCTGGGGAGTAGAGACACCCCCTCCATCAGCCCGTTTTGTTTTCTCCCAACCGCCCTTCCTCCATTCCTCTACCTCATCCCTCTCCTGTGACAAACTGGCTGGCAATTCGCAAGTGTTGATATTCCAAAAGGATATCTACTTAGAAGTATTGGCTGCTGGTGGCGAAACTAGCAGAAAATTAAGGGTATGTGGAATTTGTGAGTAAATAAAACAAGTTGGAATCATTGAGTGGCTGCTCAAAAGATCGATTTTTACCAATTTTGAGAAAGGAAGAATAGTCATAGAAGAGGTAACAAAGAATCCATCTGACTGGTTGTGTGATTACACAATGAACAGGGAAGCTATTGTACTAAGGGCAGGTAAGATGTGAATGATTAGATGCACAAGTGAAAACACTGACAATGAGAGATTCGGTGACAGATAAGTGGGGGAAGAATGAGTGGGTGGATTAGCTAAAATGCACATCCCTCCCCAAAGCATTCTGACATTTTGTTAAAACTTCCCGATAATTTGCAGGTGATTTCTACAAATGTCAGTTATAGCATTGCTCATCCTTACGATTAATACCAGGTGACTGAACAATAGAATGCCTACATGAAATTCTGAATGTATCTTTATCAAACGTTGAGAAACCAGAACATCCATTTTTTTTTTTTTCAGAACATCCATTTTAAAAAGAGTTCAGGAAAAAGATACACATTGAACCCTAAGACTCAGAAGTCTGTGTACCTACTTACACGTGTTTTAAAGAGAAGAAACTGGTGATTAAGCATTGTTACCATCTGTGGTTCAGAGACCTCATATTCCCTTACTTGTCCTTTTCTCCTTGTTCTCTCCTGCTTATTATCTATTTTGCTCGTTAGCTGCTCTACGATATAATGGTAGAAAGAGGAGAAAAATCCAAATTAGTTCATTTTTCTGGCTACTAATGAACTGGTTTAATATTTGATTAGGAAGAGGTTGGAATGAAATTAGAGATTCCAGCTATTTGTGTCACCTCTGATTTTTGATTCCAGGGAAGATGAGAATTGGTGAGCTCTGCGCAAAATAGATGGACGATAGTTCTATGAAGTAGACGAACATTCTAAGTTCACCTTGTCACACATAGTTTAACTATCCTTAGTACATTATTTCACCCTGTCTATGAGAATACAGAGGACACATAATAAACCTAATATTCCATGTACTATGCAAGCAAATTCTGACAATTTAATCCTTTTGAAATAGTTGAAAATCTTGAAGTAAGTGAAAGTTCCGAGCCAAATGAAAATAAGAGTTCATGCATTTATTTCATAGAAGCAGACACAGCATCTCAGTGCTGAAGCCTAGATCAGTTTTAGAGCTGGAAAGGGGACCTGAACAGCTTCAGAACTTCTGCATCACTAACTTGTTATGTGCAATATTTAGCAATCAAGAGTTCCCCAGGAAATTTCTGTATGTGTTCAGTGTCAATAACAGAACAGGAAATTCAATTCAGTTCAGTTAAACAGAGAGCATCTGCATGCCCTGTACCGTCTCAGCTCTTGGGGGCAATCCTTGTTATTCCCGGTAACTGATCAGTTCATCAGCTCCAAATCCCAGGGCCCAATGACACCACCTTCTCCTTTATCTGCTCTCTTTATGGGAGGGTTTCCTGCTCCTGCTAAAATCTAGGTTGGCTCACCTTCTCTTGTTTGTCTTTTCAGCTTCTCCAGCATTTTTGTAAGTGGTTCCCTGTATTCACTTCCCTGTTTCCTGCCTGGATCCTGACTCATGCTCGAGGGATAATAATAACGTCAGTATTGACAAGTATAGGTAAAGAGCAGTAGGGACCTGAGAGACAGCCATGTGGAGTCAAGTGCAGTGTTTGTTTGTCTGTTTGTTTTAAATTTCCAATCCATGGTGGTCTGTTATTTACGTATATACTACAGAATACGACAAATCATGTCCCAGCAGTGTCAGATTGCTAGAAAAGTGTCTAAACACAGGCTTCCACCTTCTAAACCCATCTTTTACTAGAGCAGTATCAACAATTCACAGACCACTGCTGTGGTCCAGAGACAGCACTCTGAGTAGCACCAGTCCAGTAAAGGGGTAGAAAAAGAAACTGTTCTGAAGATCAGAAACTGGGGTGGGAGTTAGAGATGAAAATTCTGCAGTCACTGGCAAACTGGTGGTAGTTGGAGAGACGGAATTGGGAAAAAACCCATAGGAAGCGTGCATGGATAAAAGTAGAAGCAGGCTGAGGCGGAACATCAGCGATCACCAGAATGTGGCCAAAAGCAAGTAGACAGTCTGAAAAAAACAAGGAGTAAAGGTAGAAAACAGAGGGGCCAGTGGACAGAGAAGCATGGGCTTGGGGTTGGCCATTTGGGTCCAGTGATGTGGGTGCCTTGCCCAGAATGCTTCAAAGAGACATTTCGTTCAGTGTGCTCTTCTGATTAAGGCAAGCTGCAGTGTTTGTGCACCCCCAAAATTCATTCATTGAAATCTTGTCCCCCCTCAAAGTGATGATATTCGTAGCTGAGGCCTTTGGAGGTTATTAGGTCATGAGGGTGGGACTCTCAGGAATGGGATTAGTGCCCTCATAAAGGAGACCCCAGAGAGCTCCCTGAGGGCATTTGAGGGCACAAGGAGAAGCTGGGCTCTCAATAGACACCAGATCTGCTGGTGCCTTTATCTTGGACTTCCTGGCCTCCAAAACTGTGAGAAAATAAATTTCTGTGGTTCATAAGTAACCCAGTCTATGGTATTTGTGTTACAGCAGCCCAAACAGACACAGGCACATAAATGTATGACATATTTTAGAAAAAATTCCATCCAAACAGTTAACATAAAGTTGGAATAATCTACTTGAAAACTCCAGTCACAGAGAACACTGCCTTCATTGATGAAATAGACAAACATGTGAAATGTCACTGCTGCTAACAGGGATTTCTGGGATAATGTTTTTTTATCTGCGCCTCCAATGTGTGGCTAGTGGCACTTGAAAAGGGGCTAGTGTGCCTGAGAAACTGAAGTCTTCATCCAATCTAATTTTAAGTTATTTAAATTTAAATAGCTCACATGGTCAGGGACTGTCTTATTGGGTAGATGATTCATATGAGTCATAGACAAGTTTGGTTTAGAGTAAAAGATACACAGGCTTTGGCACCATGTGGACCAGCCTTTAAATCCCCTAATTACTAACTCTATGACCTTGGATGTGTCACTCACCTTCCCTGGGCCTGAATTTCTTCTTTATAAAAAGGGGTCAAAATATTTATGTTTAGGGCCATTGTGATGGCTGAAGATGAGGCAGGTATACAGCCTAGCACAGACCAAATATTCAATAAATGAGAGCTATTACTGGTATTAAATGATGTGAGTCTGTATTCATGAACATAACTCAACTGCTTTGACTCCTCTGGTCATTAGCATGAACACGTAATAAACAGTGAAATATGCAATAAGAGATCCCCCAGGCGACTGTCCCTGGCGGAGTCACCTCTTCCCAAAGCAACTGGCCATGCTTTTCTACTTAGAGATTCTCTTATCTCCGCCTTGCTGTGAGCTGTCCTTTTTCAGAGTGATTGCTTCTAGCAAACCCTCCTCCTCCTAAGGAGCATTCTATAACCTTGGAGGAACTAAAGGCTGTTCAGAGGAAAAGATAAATTGAGCTTGTTCAATCAACAACTTTAATTTTACATACAATCCTAAATCAGTGGAGTCTGATCAGAGGGTTTCTCAAGTCTCTTCCTGTGGGATTAAGAGCAGGTATTCACAGACCTTATTTACTTTCACCCTGGCTGATCATCACAATCTCTTAGGGGAATTTTTTTAAAAAAAATACACGTCTGTCCCTCCTCCCCACAACCTGGAGACCTGGAATTCAAGAGTACTCAGGTGATTCTGTTTTAGGGTTTGAAAGCCAGTGGTATGCCATGTTCCCGGGGTGGGTTCTGCACAGACAGATGAGGCTGTCGGAGCCCGGGTGAACTGGAAGATTGCTCTTTTCACTCTTGGGTAAGGAAATGGCACAGACATTACTTGGATCTGGTACAGGGATGGGGGCAGACTCTGCATATTTGGTAGACATTTTCCCTGGAGAGTCATAGCCAGTCATTTGGAGGTGCCATTCAGAGCTGGGCTAGGATTCCAGAACTACTTTTTCTTTACCTTTCCTCCTAGGCTGCCCTGTCATGTTTCTGGAGATGGTTCACCTCTGTGTACTGTTCTTTTCTGGGACTCAGATGTGTTTATGATATATCATTATTTCGCTCATGGGCTTTTGTACATGAAATTTCACTAGTTGTCCACACAACTGGGTACATATCCAGGTGAACTGAGATCAGAGTTCCCATAAGAAAAAACTCTTGGAATCAAAGGCTCAAAGCAATGCCTTTGGGTGCATCCAGCCCACTCCCTTTCCCTCAACAATCCTACTGTTCACGGTGACCTGTGAGTAATGGTTAAGCAACACACTGATTAGTGTGTGAATGCTCGTTAGGGTACTAGTCAAATATTTTTACATACTTTTAGAGACAAAAGTCTCTGTGAGACAAAAGAATTCCAGGCATAAGCCAATGGCCTACTTCTCCTCAACAGTAAAATTCCAGCACAACAAACCAATCTCACCAGTCCCCAAAAGTCTGTAGCTGACCCTACAATTGTGAGTCCAGAAAAGAAGAAAGGTCTCATATCAGCAAATATTCAGGATTATGAAAGCAACTTTTATTGGAATAATTGATAAGACAAAAACATTTACTGGGATATTCTCGTTTCGATGTGTTTTTCTCTTCTCTCTCATTTTCTAACCACACCTTTTATTAATTTTTGGTTTTGGGAAGGACAATGTGAAAATATGAAATCTACCCTGGGCAACAGTAATTCTCTAAATGAGACCCTTAGTCCTGCCACAAGGTAAGTCTTCCTGGTAAGTGGGCTTCTTGGTATCTACTTTATTATGAAGATGCAATTTTAGTGACAAAGAAGCTACAACTCATTGGTTACATTCCTGATTTTCAGAGCATGGGTCATCTAGGAACTTCCACGGCTTTTTAAGTGAGTATTTTGAAAAGCAACCTAGCTCAAAATAGAATAAGCTAAAAAGACAATTTATTGGTGCATTTCCTCAGACGTCCAGGAGTCTTGACCAGTTTCAGAGATGGCGCCTGGAGGGGCTTGTTAATGTCATCAGGGCTCTGCCTGCTTCCGTGGCGCAGGTGGCTTTCTTCTGGTTTGGCTTTCTTCTCTAATAGGCTACCTCCAGCTGCTGTAGGCTTTCATGGCATGGTCTCTGAAGCTGCCATATCAGTTCAGAAAAAGGACCCTCCCGCCTTTGAACATGTGCCAGCCCTCTCCCCTTGGACGGGGGCTATGAGATGCACTCTGGTGGGCAGACCTGGTTCTTGAGCCCCTGAAATGGCAGCAGGGAGGGTGTCACACACAACAGCACGGAGCAATTCCCAGAAGGAACTTGTTGGGGCAAAGAAGTTATTATTATTATTTTTTAATAGACTACTTTGGAGTGAGAGAAGTTGGTTCATTTGCTATGGGAATGATGAAAAATAACTTCATTCTACTGTTACAGGACTTTAGGAGTTAATGGAGACCACAACATAATCTGTGATCACATGGAATGCATTAGTATGCCAAAGTAAAGTTCCATTGAAAACCCAGTATCATGTCACTTTCTTAAAATGGTTCTCTTGTAAATGGCCAAAAATTTATTATGGCAGCCTGAGTTTTATTTATTTGATAATTTCTGAACTAGAGTGAAATAAGAGTCATACAATTCAAATGTAGATGATCTTTCTGAGAAAATGGGATGAATGCAACTGTATTTCAAATGTACTAAAGATACAAAATACATATTTGCTACATATTTTAGAGAAGCAATCATGTTGTGAATTCGTGTCGCATTCAAAATCAACCGTTTTGATAAATATAGATTTTGTCTTTTAGAATTCCCAGTAGCAAACACTCAACTGGAATGGATTTAATCTTCCTAAAACAGTAAAACCCTCAAAACCCCAATCAAGTTATTAAGCAAATCTAAAGAAAAAGCATTACCAAACCATGCAATATGAGATGAATAAGGATGCACCCCAAAACGCTTACTTGATTTTGAAACATCAGCTGGCCCATTCTGTAGGGCCAGTACCTTGTGCTCAGAGATTTTTTCTTCTATATTCTCTACTGTCTTCTTCAAATCTGTTTCGGAGTCTTAAAAGTGCCTTCAGAAGTTTAGTCTACAAATACTAAGGCGGTCCATCTGAGTATATGAAAGTTAGTCAACAGAGAATGTTGTCAGGCACCGGGATCTGGATGGGCTGACTGGCGGGTTATCACGCTCACAGAACAGGCTCCGGGTCTGGGGTTTCCTGGCGGTGGAGGTCGGGCGGTTCTCCACCGGGGAGGGAGCGGGGGTCGAGCGCGGGGGGTTTGGAGGCGGGGCGGGGGTTTAGGGGCGGGAGTGAGGGGAGGGGGGGGGGCGGGGGCGGGGCGCTCGGGGGCGTGCACACTCGGCGGAGCCACGCGCTCGGGGCCGCGGCGACTCGCTCCAAGTTCCCTCCCTCGCGCCCTGGCGAAGGCTGCCCGAGCCCTCCCACTCGGCGCAGACCGAGCCGCCGCGGCCGCCGCCGCCAGCCGGGCCCTCAGCCGCCCCGCGCCCCAGGGCCCCTCGGCCGGCCCCGTCCGCGCTCCGCCCTCCC